>NC_047086.1:66299861-66615139 GCF_902459505.1 Geotrypetes seraphini | reverse complement strand
GACCACTGCTATTCAATATATTTATTAATGACTTGGAAACAGGGACAAAGTGTGAAGTTGTAAAATTTGCGGATGACACAAAACTCTCCAGTACGGTTAGATCTGTTGAGGAGTGTAAAGAACTCCAAAGGGACCTGAACAAACTGACTGAGTGGACAAATAAATGGCAGATGAGCTTCAATGTAGAGAAATGTAAAGTTATGCACATAGGGAAAGGAAACCCGATGTATAATTACACAATGGCGGGGGTAACATTGGGAAAAGGCGACCTAGAAAAGGACTTGGGGATTTTGGTGGATAGAACAATGAAACCGGCAGCACAGTGCGCAGCAGCCTCGAAAAAGGCGAACAGAATGTTGGGCATTATCAAAAAAGGTATCACTACCAGAACCAAGGAAGTTATCCTCCCGCTGTACAGGGCAATGGTGCGACCGCATCTGGAATACTGCGTCCAGTACTGGTCGCCGTACCTAAAAAAAGATATGGTGATACTCGAGAGGGTCCAGAGAAGAGCAACAAAAATGATAAAGGGCATGGAAAATCTCTCACATGCTGAGAGGCTGGAGAAGCTGGGGCTCTTCTCCCTGGAAAAGCGGAGACTTAGAGGGGATATGATAGAAACTTATAAGATCATGAAGGGTATGGTGAAGGTAGAGAGAGACAGATTCTTCAGACTGGCGGGGGCAGCAAAAACTAGAGGGCACTCAAAAAAATTGAGGGGAGATAGATTTAGAACAAATGCTAGGAAGTTCTTCTTCACCCAGAGGGTGGTGGACACCTGGAATGCGCTTCCAGAGGAGGTGGTTGAGCAGAGTACGATTTTGGGTTTCAAAAAGGGATTGGACGAGTTCCTGAAGGGAAAGGGGATCCAGGGGTATAATTAGAGGGATACTATACAATACAAAACGCCCTTGAGTAATAGATCGCTACAGGTCCCTGACCTGGGGGGCCGCCGCGGGAGCGGACTGCTGGGCGTGATGGACCTATGGTCTGACTCAGCAGAGGCAATGCTTATGTTCCTCTCCTCCCTTCTCCCACCCTTGGGACAAAGTATCAGCTGTAGTATGGCTGTAGCTATGTAAAGGAGTCTTCAGCAAGGCCAGTGGCAATGCCCCATATACTTCCTCACATATCCTCCCCCTCAGCTTAACCAAGCCAGGTTGAGTGCCTGTCTCCTCAGGATCCACCACCTGGGATAGGAAATCCATATTGGTGTGCTCTCGACCAGTCTGGTGGCGTATATCAAATCCAGGCCTTTGTGCACCCTAATGTCTATTGGAAAGAACCAAACTTTAGTTATAGGGCCCCTAATAGATAAATAAACAAATACATAAACAAACTAACTAATGATCAGCAGAATGCTATCCTGTCCCTTCCCCCACCTGGTGAAAGAAATAGTTTTTAAAATTTACCCACACATAATCTCATCCCATTTTTACAAAGAAATATCAGCACCATGCCTAGGAATCTACTATCCAAGCCTAATTCTTCCTTACACATACTTTGCCATTTGTGGGGGACTAATGGGACTCTAGACCTTTCACTCTTGACCCTTAAAGGCCATTTTCCAAAAATTGTACTTGTTGACTCCAGATGCTTCTTTATTCCAATGACATGATCCATCCTTTTGAAGATATCAGAAGGGGTAAGCACTGGGGAGGAAACAGACTGTGCCATTGAGCACCTTTATTGAGTCACTTGGATTGAGTTACTGGAAGATTTTGTTGAAGCAGTGTTTGCCATTTCCAGTAATACATATGCTTTAGGCATCATTTTAAAAAAGTCTTTTAATGCTTGAGGTATTAAAGATTTTACAGCACTAATGCTTGCTTTCTGCCATCGCATACAGTTCAAGATCTTATTGCTGACCTACAAGTGTGTTCATTCTGCTGCCCCTCAATATCTCTCCTCACTTTTCTCTCCTTATACACCTCCCAGAGAACTCTGTTCCTCAGATAAGTCACTCTTAACGTTACCCTTCTCCTCCTCTGCCAATTCCAGACTTCGTTCCTTTCATCTAGCTGCTCCCTATGCCTGGAATAAATTACCCGAGTTTGTCCGTCAAGCTCTTCCCATCCCTGAAAACCCACCTTTTTGATATAGCTTTCAATCCTTAACCCTACTCCTCTGCCCTCCAATCCAGTCAGCTGATTAACTGTTCTCCTTAACTGTATCCATGACATCCTATTTGTCTGTCTTGGCTGTTTAGAGTGTAAGCCCTTTCGAGCAGGGACTGTCATCTTCTTTGTGACTCTTTATAGCACAGCATACGTCTGGTTGCGCTATAGAAATTATTAATAGTAGTAGTAGTGTGAAAAGTTTCTCTTTCTGGTAACCAGAGCTGAGATTGTGATGTCATAATGCCTCATTCCACTAATAAGAGCCAACCTCATCAGTGATGTCACAATGGCTTGATTGTCCTGTACTCACCTCTGCCCTCCAACCCAGCCAGCAGATTAACTGTTCCCCTTAACTGTACCCATAATATCCTGTTTGTCTGTCTTGCCTGTTTAGATTGTAAGCTCTTTCGAGCAGGGACTATTTTCTTACTCTTTGTGACTCTGCGTGCATCTGGTAGCGCTATAGAAATAATTAGTAGTAGTATGAGTGGAAGTAAGATCTGATTTTAATTTAATTTAGTCCTTTGGCCTCCAGATTTAAAATATATTTGTTAGTTTGGGATGCCGCTGAAATGACAAGGTACCAAGGCAGTTTGTATTTGTTTACCCTAATAGATATCATTAAAGCTATTTCCTTCTTCAAGAGCAAGTAACATTCTTGATTACAGTAAATATTTCATCATGTTTGTAATATACTGTTCGCATGTGGATTTTGTTGCAACATTTGATATTGAATGATTTGGGAGGGGGGAGCGTTCCAAATCTTTTCTACACAAACTTAGAGCCATCCTTTTTAGATTTCCAGTATAACAGCTCTATCTACTGAATCACAAGCATACCCCTGAGGAAGGCTTTCTTTTAGAAGCCGAAACACGGAACGTGTTGGGGTCCAGCTGAAAAGGATTAAGGACTCTTAATTTAGGCTTGTGTCATTTTATATGTTTGTGAGATTTTTTTAATATATACAGTAAAATCTTGGTTTGCGAGCATAATTTGTTCCAGAAGCATGCTTGTAATCCAAAGCACTTGTATATCAAAGCAAATTTCCCCATAGGAAATAATGGAAACTCAGACGATTCATTCCACAACCCAAAAACTTTAATACAAAATACTATACATACTCTTATTACAAGACCTCGCTCGTTTAGAACAGTCACTACACTCTTGCAGCGTCAAAAAGAGAAGAACCATCGGCTCAGTTGTGATGTGGGTATACTGTATGTACTCGTATTGCAAGACATTGCTTGTATATCAAGTTAAAATTTAATAAAATGTTTTGCTTGTCTTGCAAAACACTTGCAAACCAAATTACTTGTAATCCAAGGTTTTACTGAACTCTTAATAAATCGATTGTTCTAAAGGCTGATGCACAGTGCCCCTTCCCCACTTTTTCCTGTGTGCAAACTAAAAGAAGTCTTCATTTTAAATTGTGTTTTTGGTAATCTTTTGGAGAATATTCATGTTACCAAGTACAGTCAAAGACACTGTCTACATCAGTGGTCTCAAACTCGCGGCCCGGGGGCCACATGCGGCCCGCCAGGTCCTATTTTGAGGCCCTCGGTATGTTTATCATAATCACAAAAGTAAAATAAAATTGTTTTGATCATATGTCTCTTTACCTATAAATTACAATATTATTATTAAAACTTAGCCAAAAGGAAAGATTTATAAACTATAAAGTGTTTTATCTCATGCAAAATTGTCATTTCTTTAATAAGAAGAAATTAACTATTCTTTCTGTGGCCCTCCAAGTACCTGCAAATCCAAAATGTGGCCCTGCAAACGGTTTGAGATTGAGACCACTGGTCTACATGATTCCGTTTTCAAACTCATTTCTCAAGAGAAGGACCATTTTCAACATGCCCACCTTCCCAGACAAAGAACCATTCTCGCTCAGTTTGTCTCCTGAAAATCCAGTAGCAGTATCTTCTTTGATAGTGTGATTCCACTGTTAATACGATACTGGCCTATATTTTGTCATACTAGAAGCATTAAGGAAATACTGACATTTGTTGAGGTTCGTAGAACGATTTATTTTCCAAATGGGTAAATATTTACAAAGGCAAAGCCAAGGCCAGCATTTTCCTTAAGGAATAATAAATCTCAAAGTTCACTGAAATGGAAATAATCTGGGCAGACATAGTATGGGCTTTTTTTTCACTATTTTCTATGAGGAAAAATAACTGTCTATTCTCTCGAGTTTGGGATGTATAACTAAAAGCTATTCACTGCCTTTAGCATATCATGGAAATAGTCTCATTTTAAGATAAAAACAGCTCAGAGACCCTGCACATTTTGCAAAATTGAAATAAAAGTTTTGTTGTGTTCTCAGACTATTCTCTTTTCTGTATTACATAATGTATAATCCTTTATACTGTAGTTTGCCTGAACCTCAATATCTCTTTCCAAGGTAACTCCCTTTCCTAACATAATTCATCTGTAATTTTTCAAAGTGCAACAGCCATGTTCTTTCTATAATGGCATTGTGAAGTATAAGCAAGAAGTTTATTCAACTACAGCTCATAGAAATCAAGTAGGATAAAAAAGAAAAAAATAAGAATGTTTGCTTAACAGTGAAAATTGAATAGTCATGTAATGCACATCTATAGCATAGGCAATATTGATTTTGAAATGTAAGCGATTATAATATTCCAAAAAGAATTGACACAACTGTTTGCTTGGAAGAACCATTATTCATACACTTTTCCAGATGTTTAAAGGATTTTTCCCAAGTGTATGTCTATTAGGAAAAAACTTAAGGGTCAATACACAAAGGAAGTTATATGTTTTCTGAGGTGTTCCACTATTCACCTTTCTCCATAGAAAATAATGACTATTTACCGGTAGACCTGCTGTTTTCTATCTTTTAACCAGTTCTCATAGGAACATAGAAACATGATGGCAGATAAAGGCCAAATGGCCCATCTAGTCTGCCCATCCGCAGTAAAACCATTATCTCTTTCTCTCTCCGAGAGATCCCAGGCCATTTTGAATTCAGACACAGTTTCTGTCTCCACCCCCCTCTTCTGGGAGACTGTTCCACGCATCTACCACCCTTTCTGTAAAAAAGTATTTCCTTAGATTACTCCAGAGCCTATCACCTCTTAACTTCATCCTATGCCCTCTCATTGCAGAGTTTCCTTTCAAATGAAAGAGACTTGACTCATGCACATTTATATTATGTAGGTATTTAAATGTCTCCATCATATCTCCCCATCCTGTCTTTCCTCCAAAGTATACAGATTGAGATCTTTAAGTCTGTCCCCATATGCCTTATGTTGAAGACCACACACCATTTTAGTAGCCTTCCTCTGGACTGACTCCATCCTTTTTATATCTCATTCTACAGTATAATAGGATATTGCCTCCTAGCCTATGACTTATTCATTTCCTCAGGAGTCTCTCATGATGGACTTTTGTCAAACATTTTCTCAAAATCCAGATACATTCTGGGGCTCATTTGAAAAAAAAACAAAAAAACAGCAAACCATTCAAAAAGTGGCAGATGGATGTTAATTCTCACCAAACCCTTCTAATTTGCTGTTTTTGTAAATTATTTTTTTAGCTGGATTTCAATGCCGTTGGTCTGAAGTTTATCAAAATCTCAAGGGGAGAGGCGTGTTAGAAGCATGGTGTATGTGGGACTAGGGTAGAGTTAAGGATGGGATGTTTTTCTCAAAACAAAAACCAGGAGAGAAACCTCCACATACACAATTAGAACCAACAGACAACAGTGGAGATAGTTTTGGGCGGTGGCTCGACACGCAAGTGTTTCAGCCAATGCGGCCTTCTTCAGGAGCCTTTTTAACTCACGATCATAATTTCTTATATAATTAAGAAACTGATGATTCAAAGTAACTCGGGAAATAAAACGTAGAAGTACAGAAACTCACTGCACTGCACACACCATTGTTCTCGAACCTCCACTGTTGTCGGTTGGGATGTTTTTCTACCATAATCAAAAATTTAAAAATATGTCCAGGGCACAGTTTGGACGTTTGGGGTTAGAACAGTTTTAATAATGAATAAGTGCCAAAAAGGTGCCCAAACTGACTGGATGACCACTGGAAAGATGTGAGCATGACCCCTTCCAACACTTCCCCAGTGGTCACTGACCCCTCCCACCTCCCAAATATGTAAATGAAATGTTACATTCCAGCCTGTATGATAGCTTCAGATGTTATGGCCAGTCCTAGTAGAGCAGCAAGTAGGTCTCTGGAATGCAGTGGACTGCAGAAAAAGGGACCCAGGCCATACCCCACTCTAACTAGTACTCTTGTGGTACAAGGTGTGAGCCCACCAAAACCTACCATGCCTACTTATTAGGTGATACTTGCAAGCATAAGGGCTATTGTTGTGGTATACAATTCGGTCCAGTAGGTTTTGGGTGGATTTTGGAGGGCTCACCATACATTATAAGAGGTTTAATGTGAGATGTGTACCTGGGCCTTTTTATGTGAAGTTCACTGCAGTGCTCCCTAGGGTGCGCTATTGCTCTACTGGGATGTCTGTATGGCTAGTCTACTAAAACTGCTGACCCATCCTACATCCTAATGGCTTGTTATTTGCATTTTTCTTTTTGAGGTGATTTTTTTTCTTTCAAAAATGGTTCAAAAAGATAGATGCACTGAGGACAAGCACTCTGAAAAATGTCATTTTTGAAACATAAAGTCGTTTTCCTCTTTCGAAAATAGTCATGTTTGCTGCTGGATTTTTATGCATCTTCTGCATAGCTTCAAATCTCGGATTCGGATGTCATATTGAAAATGTTGGAGAATTCGGCAACAGTATAATAACTTGGCTTCTCCCATCTCTGTCTCAAGAACAGTTTATGGACTTTTCCTCCAGGACCTTGTCCAAACCTTTTCTAAAATCAGCTACATTAACCACTCTTACCACATCCTCTGGCAATGCATTTACAGAGCTTAACTATTCTCTGAATTAAAAAATATTTCCTCCTATTAGTTTTAAATGTATTACTCTGTAACTTCATCGAGTGTCCCTTAGTCTTTGTAAATTTTGATGCAGTAAAAAATTGATCCACTTGTACCCATTCTACATCACTCAGGATTTTGTAGACTTCGATCGTATCTCCCCTTGGCCGTCTCTGTTCTGGCTCTCTTTGTTGCTGCTGCCTTTTCCTCTGCAGGTAGAGATTAAGAACCTCTGTCCGCTGTCGTTGCAACAACCAAGTTCTTCTCAGTCTTGTGCCTGCCATCTCTCTTCTCCAGCAGTGCTACCTCCTGGCTTCTCAAAGCACTATATTCATATGGATGGATGGACAGACAGACAGACAGACAGACAACTAATGGACAGGCAGACAACTAATAATAATAATAACAGTTTATATACCGCAGGACCGTGAAGTTCTATGCGGTTTACAATGATTATAAATATTACAGATTGAGTAGAATTAACATAGTTAATATCTATTGATTAACAGCTCTAGAGATCAGTTATTGTGGGAGAGATTGTGCAAATCAGTTTCCTATGTACTTTAAGAACAGACAGGTGGACCCTCTCCAAAATATGCTACTGCACAAGTGAAACACATCTTATGTAAGTTTCTCCTTTGTGGTTTCCAACTGTACAGTAAAACTGCATACATCTTATTATTTGTCCGAGGAACCATTCTATCTTCTAATTTGCAGATGATAACATACACAGTAGCATAGTAAATGACAGCAGATTAAGATCTGAATGGTCCATCCACTCTGCCCAATAGTCACACATCCTATGAATTCGTGATTAAATTATCTTTTCATCTTTGAAAATTCTGGGACATAGACCTTAGAATTCTACCTCAGCACAGCTATTGGAGTTGCCTTCAAAGCTCATTCTAGCCTATCCAAACCATCTTGTCATTGTGGTATACAGACCGTAAAAGTCTGACCAGCACTATTCTCATATTCCTAATTACTGGAGTTTCCATCAAAGCTCTCTCCAACCCATCCTTAACCAAATTGCCATATACAGAATACAGAACATACAAGTACTGGCCTTAGTTTATTTGATTTATTTACCTCCTCTTTAAAAAAACCGCGATAGCGGTTTTTAACACAGGCCGGCGCACTGAATGTGCTGCGCTGCTCCCGACACTCATAGAGAATCAAATTAATTCCCTATTAGAAAATCATGTGGCATTATCATATGACACAGTTTTATTTGGTATAGAAATGAGGGCTAAGAAACATATCTCATCTAATAATAACAAGTTATTGCTAATTTTAACTGGGGTTGCCATTCAAAAGATCACTTACAATTGGAAGAATTGGAATAGACTTAATTATTGTTTTTGGTGGAACTCTGTATGCCATATATATAAAATGGAAAGGACACTAGCTGTCCAAAAAGGAAATTATAACAAATTTCAAGATGTATGGAGGCCATTAATAGATTATTGTAAAGATTAAAAATATTCTTCCCTGTATAAAATTTTAAGACATTAAGGGGGATAGGGGGGTAGGTATTTTTGATTATAATTGAAACAAATCATTTTCATAAATAAATAAATAATATTATGATGATCAATTATAGGATTTCAAGTGTATTTGAATGCTTAATTGATAAATGTCAATATTGTACTTGATTTAAGATTTGAAATGAATAAAGATTTAAAAAAAAAAAAAAAAAGGAGCAGCGCAGCGCATTCAGCGTGCTGGCCTGTGCTAAAAACCGCTATCTCGGTTTTGTAAAAGGGAGGTTAAAAGCTTATACCCCGCTTAAACTTACCTAAATACCATTCATTTTGTAATTAGAGATCCTCTGTGTTCATCCCACACTTTTTTTTTTTTTTTTAATTCCATCACCATCTTCATCTCCACCATCTCCTTTGGGAGAGCATTCCAGGCATCCACCATCTTGTCCATGAAAAAGAAGTGAAAAAGAATTTCCTAACATTACTTCTAAGTCTACCACAACAACAACCTCAGTTCACACCCTCTAGATAACCACTAGCCCAATCTTAACTGAATAATAATTATTTTAAAATATTAAATAGGAAACTCATAGTAAGTTTGTGAAAATTCATGGTGCATTACACATAGGGCTCATTTTACTAAGGTGCGCTAGCGGTTTTAGCATGCGCATTAAACGCTAATGCCTCCATAGAGCTTGCTTTAGTATTTTTCATTTAGCACATGGTTAGCACGCGCTAAAACGCTAGCGCACCTTAGTAAAAGGAGCCCATAGTCTTTGACTTTAATATATCTGAGATTAATCCATGTTAGAATTATTTCTTATAGCATGATATTTCTGCCATCTAGTGGATATTTGGTATAATTACCTAAACACATAATCCCAAAGTATCACATATATTTTGTTTTGCTCTGATTTGCATTGACAATTCTGGCAATAAAAGCAGAACATTATGGGTTAGAGTGTTTTAAATATTGAACTGATAAACATGTTTGGAAATAAGAATACAGTAGACTCAGTTAACTGGCACCCATGGGGATTGATAGATGCAGGATAAATGTAGTTTCTGGGTGCTTGAGAGTTACTATAACAAATAGGCCTAACTAATACTATACCCCAAGCTATGCCTTACCATAAACTGTTCCAAACTACTATATATGTGGTGGGCAAAGTGTGGGTGTACTCATGTGTGGCATGCCAAGTTAAACTTAAATTTCCACCAGAAACTGATTTTATTTTTATTTAAAGTATTATAGTATTTCTTTGATTTTTTTTTTTTTTGCTAGTTTCTTGAGTTCTGCCCACATTCCACTCCTAGCCCTGTCCCAGTCACACCCAATCCCCACCCCCTCAACCTGTTCTTATCAGGAGGGCAGCCACGCATGCACAGATGCTCTCCTGACGTGGTCCCAAAGAAAAAGCTTTTCAAAACCTGGACAAAGTGCCAGGTTTTGAAAACAAAGAGGACAAAGAGGACATGGGTTTGTTCCGTTATGCAGATATGATATTGCGAGCTTATCAGACTTATGGGGGTTGGTCATGGTTAAACTTTGATGAGCAGTTTCGTAAAAGTCTTGCAGACAAATCTTGGGCGTGGGGTTATCGGGATGTGGATTTATGGTTGGGGGAGATGACGCAAGCCCAGTCTTAGTCCTTTCGTCCCAGTGGTTCCTTTGGGTCTGGGTTCTATGGGGAGCCTCTGCGAGTGGAGTCTCCGCTCCCACAGTGCAGCGTTTTTCCTCGGGGTTCATAGGCCAGGTGGGGAGGTGCTGGGCCATTGGCTGGTTGAGGTGGACCCAGTACCTTTTGTTTCCAGTTCAATGTTAGGCAGTGTGAGCGGGCATCCTGTAAATATCGGCACCTTTGCAGTCAGTGTGCTGTTTCCCACCCAGCCTTTCGGTGTGCCAGTAGTGGCGGGGGAGGCCGGGGTGCAGGAGTGTGGCCCTCAGGATATTTGCTGGGTAGAGTACATAGCTAAAGCCCCTTTGCCCATTAATTTGGCAGTTTTGGATTTTTGGTTGCAACTTTATCTGGTGGAGGATGCTGCGCAGTTGTTGTGGGAAGGTTTTCATTTGGGCTTTGTTATTCCTTTTGATGCCCCCCCCCCCCTTTCACATTTGTGTCATAATGTGTCTTCAGTACAATTGCATGTGGCGGTGGAGGATAAGTTAAGGAAGGAGTTGGGTTTGAGGATTGATGGTCTTTTTTTGGTCCGTTCCTTACTGCATTTTGTGGTGTCATCTTTGGGCGTGATACCGAAGAAGAAAATGGGGAAGTATAGGCTGATTCATAATTTGTCTTTTCCTCTGGAGTGCAGTGTGAATTTGTTTATTGATCCTTTGTTCTGTTCAGTGCAGTATACTTCTTTTGATGTGGCAGTGTCTATGCTGCGCAGTTAGGGTCTTGGGGCCTTATTCGCAAAATCTGCATTTCGTTTACTTCCTGTCCATCCTGATTCCTTTCAGTTGTTGGGTTTTCAGTTCCAAAATAGTTATTATTTTGATAAGTGCATGCCAATGGGGTGTTCTGTGTCCTGTTCTAATTTTAAGGCCTTTTCATCTTTTCTGCATTGGGTTACAGAGCAGGTGTCAGGTTGTGAATGTATTGTTCATTATTTGGAAGACTTTTTGTTTGGGGGTCCAGCGAGTTCTAATCAGTGTGCTGAGATGGTGGCAGCATTTCAGGCTGTGACCAAGAGTTTGAGCGTGCCATTGGCGTTGGAAAAATCGAAGGGGCCTGTTACTTCCTTAGTTTTTCTGGGCGTGAAACTTGATTCTATTCGAATGGAATCTCGCTCACCTTTGGCTAAGATGCAGGCTTTGCATATGGCTATTGGGGAGGCTTTGGGGAAGTCTAAGTTGACTTTGCAAGACTTTAATTTTGCGTCTAGAGTGATTCCAATGGGTCGTGTTTTTTCTCACTGTTTGGCCATTCTTTCCAAGGGTCTTATTAAAAAGCATTTTAGGGTACGCCTGACTGCGAGTGTTAAGGCTGATCTTCAGCTCTGGTATCAGTTTTTGCAGAGCTTTAATGGTATTTGTGTGTGGCAGCAGCAGGGCAGGATTAATTCTTCGAGGGCCTCTAGGCACACAAGTACACTGGGCCCCCCTGGCCTTGCCCCACCCCCATTTATCTGTTTTCTTATTTATTTCTTTATTTCCACTTGTATTTCTTTCTTTTTTTTTAATTAATTCAAAACAAACAAAGATTAGCATACCAGTGCACAGTTTTTCTTCTATACCACCCCCAAACATCTCTGAACAAATTCCCCTTCCTTCCCTTCCCACCTAATTACCCAGGACTTTAACTCTGAACCTTTTCCATACGTATATAAAAGTGTTGAAATATATTATAAAGCAGTAATACTATCCAAAATATAAGTCTATATTAACAACCAAGTTTACAATGCCTCTCAACTGCCTCACTCTATGTCGACCAACCATAACCCATATGTATGTATAAACAACCAAAACTGTAACTCCTCTAGTATGTACCATTCCATGTATGGTAACGTGTAACGAAACAACAAGGCAAGCAGTCCACCAAAGAATCCAACATGAAACAAAAGTCGGCAGACAATAAGGAGATTCAAATCAGGTTTATTCCAGATGCTCCCAAGAACCATGCCCGATGCATTTCACCAAACAAGGCTAGTCAACGCTAACAGAAAACCATGTCTTTCATACACAGATACACCCTCACCCAGTATGGAATAAGTAATCATAAACTAAAAATATAAATTTGTAGATAAAGATTAAATTGAACCGCCTAGAAGCCAAACTGCTGTGGCCAGGCCCGTCCCCGAGTAGGTGGGAAACTCCGGCTCGGACCACAAGCAAGAATTTTAGGACGCCTTTTATATGGTGGTGAAAGGAAGACCCGGATACCGGATTCCTTGAAAAACAGTACCAGGTTTATTAGTGTCCCAAAGTACAAAGAAAAGAAAACAGAAGCAAAAAGAAAACATTCACATTGGTTTGTTAGAGTCCTTTGGGTGCATCCTGCACGCTATTATATCACAGTCCAGGTGAGTCTTAGGGGTTTTACTGAGGAGTTGGATTGCCCTTCCTTATCAAAAGGAAAAATACTATAAACTCAAAATATTGCATCAGTTCAATGCCTTCCTCGGCTCGTATCCCCACTGGGATTTATTGATCTCTCTGGACCCCAACACCTTCTGGCTTTATAGCTGAGCACGGCTTGTGTCAAGCCTTTTCACCTCTCAGCTCTCTTTATCTTCAGACAAGTTTTTCTCACCTAATTAGCTCTGCCAGCAATGCTCTGGCTTCCGGGTAAAACAAAGAAACAATTGGAGAACGTTCTTCATGAGATTAGCTGAGGACTTTCACATACTGTATACCCCCAGGTCCATGTCCTCTTCACTTACATTATCACTCGGGACACTGCACATTTCCCATTCACCCTCATGGGAACTCTGGCTTAGCATTTCCTCATTTCTCCCAGTCTGTGCATCCCATCCCCCTTTCTGCAGGTCTGCCAAAATGCCTGCAGCCTTTCCCTGGGGATAATTTCCCAGCCCTTCTCTCTGGGGTTTAAGCTGCCAGTCACTGTACCTCCCAAGTGCTGTACCACCTTTCTTTAGGTGCTGGCTTCCTGTCATACGATCATGCTGGGGCTTAGGCACCCTCCGTGACCTGGAACCTCCTTGAGTGGTTTGGCTTCTCTCATCAGAGTCAGCTGTGTCCGCCTTCTCTCTCCACCCCAACTGACTTTGCCTATAAGACAAACTCCCGGTTCTGACTCCACCCCTCTCCAAATTGGTCTCAGGTTTTTCCCTGACTTGGAGAAAGGAGTGATAGGGGAAATTAGTGGTTTTCAGAGCCTTCCCTAACTGGCTCTTCAGCTGTGCTGGGACCTGTCTTGGCTTGCATTCTCTTGGCTGAGCCAGCTGTCCTGGCTCCAGGCCGGGTTTTACAGAGCCCTGTGCTGCATTCTGGGGAGTTTTAGCAGTAGTTTTCACTGTGCCAGGAGCTTCCCTGTCACACTGCATATAGTGAAACACCACAGAAACAATGACACATAATTCCCTGCAAAATATAAATATAGCAGATGTAAATTTAAAGAAACTGACACATTTTGATCATTATTGAAAATAAAATCATTTTTCCTACCTTTGTTGTCTGGTGATTTCATGAGTCTCTGGTTGCACTTCCTTCTGACTGTGCATCCTTTCTTTCTTCCTCCTGCATGCTTCCTCTCCTCCAGACTTCATCCCAACCAACATCTCTCTTTCTGTCCCTCCATGAGTCCAACTTTTTCTTCCTCTCTCCCTGCCTGCCCCCTGCCACCCAACACACTCAATTCCCTCCTCCAACTTTAAACATTTTCTTCCTCTCTCCCTGCCCCCTTCCCTTTCTTTTTTTATTTTTCTCTCTCCCTGCCCCCTCTTTCTTTCTTTCAGGCTTTCTTTCTTTTTTCCTGCCCCCTCCCCTTTCTTTCTTTCTCTCTTTCCGACCCGCCCCCCAATGCCTCAACTGCTGCTGCTGATTTTGCCCAGCCACTGCCATGATTTCTCCCTGCTTCCCCGATGCGACGGGCCCACAAGCCTTCCCACCCAATGTCAATTCTGATGTCAGAGAGGAAGTTCCAGGGCTGGCCCGGAACTTCCTCTCTGATGTCAGAATTGATATCGGGGGGGGGGGAGGAGGAGGGGTGGAAGGTTTGTGGGCCGCCTCGTCGGTGAAACAGGGAGAAAGCAGTCAACCATTGCGGCCCAAAAAGAAGGCAAGGGCCCAGGGCAGCTGCTCTCCTTGCTCCCCCCAAATGCTGGCCCTGCCTGCTAATACAGCCGAGAAGGGGGAAAGATGAGGAGTTCCGGCAAGTAGGGAAGGGAAAGCTGAAGAGTATGGGGGAGGAAGCAAGGCAAGAGATTGCTTCTCCCCCAAAGCCAAAATTGTCCTTTTCAGAGGGGCCCCGACATGACAGCTCTTCTCACAAGCTGCCGGCGGCTGCCCCGAAGTTTGCCCTCTGACGTAACTTCCCGTTTCCGACAGGGCAGATTGCGGCAGAGGGAAAGCTTGACAATTCCGGGCCCTACGCATGTGCCTCCTGGGCCTACCCTTTAATCTGGCCCTGGGAAGCAGGAGGCAGTCTCATCGTTAGATTTACGCCTGTTTACTGATGCTGCTGCAGGTTTTGGTTTTGGGGCCTATTTTGAGGGAGTTTGGTGCGCTCAGCCTTGGCCAGTCTGGTGGCATGAGAGTGGGTGGGTTGCTAATATAGCTTTTCTAGAATTGTTTCTTGTTTGGGTAGCAATTATGATTTGGGGTGACCAGTTGCAGCACAGGAAGGTGGTGCTGTTTTCGGACAATGTAGCGTTGGTGCAGGCTACACTACAGTCTCTACACAGACAGAGGAGGCTGCGCAGCTGGATGGAGATCTCATGCAGGAACTAAGGAGCTTCAGGGAGGAGGTGATACGCCTGAGAAGCATCCGAGAGGACGAGGCCTACATCGACGGAGTCGTCCAGGAGCTGTCCCAAATCACCGAGCAGGCCAATGATGAGTCCATCCTCGAGACACCCAAATCATCAGCTTTGAAACCAACAATTGGGATACAGGAAATGGCTAGCGGCACTGACTCCTGGCAGCTGGTGACCTCCTCCACGGGCAAACATAGGAGACACCCCCCCTTTTTCAATCTCTTCATCTTCTCCTTCTTCTTACAAACAGGGCAGCTATACATCAACCCCTCAACTCGCCCTGCGGAACAGATTCCAGATTCTTCAGGAAGGAACTGCCGATGAGGAACAGGAGCAGGCCCAACACACAGCTCCATCTCCAGGGACAACTGACCGGCTCCCCCCAAAGAAGCGCAGAGTAATAGTCATCGGGGATTCCATGCTGAGGGGCACCGAGGGACCAATTTGCAGACCGGATATGCAATCTAGGGAGGTCTGCTGTCTGCCTGGAGCCAGGATACGAGATGTCACCGCCAGTCTGGATAGACTACTCACGCCCCGAGACCACTTTCCTATGCTTCTTGTCCACATAGGAACCAACGACACTGCCAGGAACACACCGGAGACCATCACCAGAGACTTTGGAGCACTGGGTGAGAGGCTGAAGTGGACAGGAGCGCAGGTGGTTTTCTCATCGATCCTCCCAGTTAGAGGCAAGGGAAGAGCCAGAGATGAACGTATCCTGAGGACGAACGAGTGGCTACAGGTATGGTGCCAGGATATGAACTTCGGATTCCTAAACCATGGGGAAGCGCTACAAGGACTTCAGGGACCAGACGGACTCCATCTGACCAGTAGGGGCAAGAACGTCTTCGGACACTGACTAGCCCGCCTGCTTCACAGGGCTTTAAACTAGGTAAGTCGGGGGAGGGTACCCATTCACATATTAGTGCAGAAAGGAATTATCCTGATGAGGTGAGTCAAAACTCCGCTTCCATGTCCAAGGTAAGTACCCACATTGCAAACAGTTCTTTGGGAGTCACACCGACTCGGGTAGGATACGCCTCACAGGGACTTAGCAAACACAAGATATGGAGGGCCATGTATGTCAATGCACACAGTTTAGGTAACAAAATTCTAGAATTGGAGGCTGAAATAAGGAAAGCCGACCTAGATGTGGTGGCAATATCTGAAACTTGGTTCACGGACTCACATGGGTGGGATATGGCTATACTGGGCTACAATCTACTTCGTCAGGACAGAGAGGGCAGGTTAGGAGTGGAGGTAGCTCTATACATTAAAGAGGACATCAAAACCACCAGGATCACAGATGTCAAGTACACCGGGGAGTCCCTCTGGGTAAACCTGGCAAGAGGCAGAGAAAAATGCCTGTATCTAGGTGTGGTATACAGACCTCCAAGACAACTGGAAGACATGGATGCAGAATTAATTGAAGACATAGAGAATATCACTCTACGAGGAGAAACTGTATTGCTAGGGGACTTCAATATGCCTGATGCAGACTGGAACTCATTTTCAGCAACAACCAGCGGTAGCAGGAGGCTCTTAACCTCCATAAAGGGAGCACGTCTCAAACAAATGGTAATGGAGCCCACTAGGGCCCAGGCGATCCTCGACCTGGTACTCACCAACGGGGAAAGCGTCTCAGAGGTCTCAGTAGGAGATACGCTAGCCTCCAGCGACCACAACATAGTATGGTTCAACCTTAGGAAAGGCTTCCCTAGATCAAACACGAAAACAAAGGTACTCAATTTCCGGGGCACAGACTTCGCACGCATGGGAGATTTCGTCCATCAGACGCTGCAGGACCAAGCGGAGACTGATGATGTAGAAGCTAAGTGGTTAACACTGAAATCAACCATACATGAAGCAACTAGCCGCTTCATAAAATCAGTAAATAAACGACAAAGAAACAATAAACTCCAATGGTTCACCGCGGAGATCTCGCACCTCATTAAGGAGAAGAAAAAAGCGTTTCTCTCCTACAAGCGCACAGAGAAAAGAGAGGCAAAAGTAGAATATAGGACCAGGTCTACAGTGGTCAAAATGGCAGTTAGGGAGGCAAAACTTTGAGTGGAAGAAATTCTGGCAAAAAACATTAAAAAGGGGGACAAATCCTTCTTCAGGTATATTAGTGACAGAAAAAGGAACACAGGCGGGATAGTACACCTTAGAAGACCGGACGGACTACTGAATGAATACTTCTGCTCAGTCTTCACCTGTGAGGCACCGGGACACGGTCCGCAGTTGAAGGCAACACAAAACACAGAAGACCCGTTTCAGAATTTTGAGTTCACACCAGGTGAAGTTTACAGTGAACTGGCAAGACTCAAGGTGAACAAAGCCATGGGACCAGACAATTTGCACCCAAGAGTGCTCAGAGAATTGAGCGATGTCCTGGCGAAACCGTTGGCTGAGCTATTCAATCTCTCCCTAAGTAAGGGGAAAGTTCCCCTGGACTGGAAATTAGCTAATGTCGTTCCTCTGCATAAAAAGGGTTGCAGGGCAGAGGCTGCGAATTATAGACCGGTGAGTCTCACATCAATAGTGTGCAAACTCATGGAAACACTAATTAAAAGCAAATTGGACACGATCTTGAATGAAGGGAATCTTCGGGATCCCAGTCAGCATGGATTCACCAAGGGTAGGTCCTGCCAATCCAATCTCATCAGCTTCTTTGACTGGGTAACAAGAAAGTTGGATTGGGAGAGTCTTTGGACGTCGTGTACCTGGACTTCAGTAAAGCTTTTGACAGTGTTCCACACCGCAGGCTGCTAAGCAAGATGGAATCGATGGGGTTAGGAGAGACACTAACTGCATGGGTCAATGATTGGCTGAGTGGCAGACTTCAGAGGGTGGTGGTTAATGGTACCCTCTCTAAAACATCGGAGGTGACCAGTGGAGTGCCGCAGGGCTCGGTCCTGGGTCCACTCCTTTTCAACATATTCATAGGGGATCTGACTCAAGGGCTTCAAGGTAAAATAACACTATTCGCCGATGACGCCAAACTATGTAATATAGTAAGTGAATGCAGTTTACAGAATTATATGGCGCAGGACCTGCTTACATTGGAAAGTTGGTCCTCAACCTGGCAGCTAGGCTTCAATGCTAAGAAATGTAAGGTCATGCACCTCGGAAGCGGAAATCCATGCAGGACGTACTTCTTGAATGGAGAAACTTTAACTAGGACTTCAGTAGAACGAGATTTAGGAGTAATCATCAGTGCAGACATGAAAACTGCCAATCAAGTGGAGAAGGCTTCATCTAAGGCAAGGCAGATATTGGGTTGTATCAATAGAAGTTTCGTCAGCCGAAAGCCTGAAGTCATAATGCCGTTGTACAGGGCCATGGTGAGACCTCATCTGGAGTACTGTGTGCAATTCTGGAGGCCACATTACAGTAAAGATGTGCGCAGAATTGAATAGGTTCAACGGACGGCCACCAGGATGATCTCGGGGCACAAGGGTCTCTCGTACGAAGAGAGACTGAACAAATTGCAGCTCTACACTCTTGAGGAACGTAGGGAGAGGGGAGACATGATCGAAACATTTAAGTACCTCACGGAACGTGTCGAAGTGGAAGATGATATTTTCTTTCTCAAGGGACCCTCGGCCACAAGAGGGCACCTGCTCAAACTCAGGGGCGGAAAATTTCATGGCGACACCAGAAAATATTTCTTCACAGAGAGAGTGGTTGATCATTGGAACAAGCTTCCAGTGCAGGTGATCGAGGCAGACAGCGTGCCAGACTTTAAGAATAAATGGGATACCCATGTGGGATCCCTACGAGGGTCAAGATAAGGAAATTGGGTCATTAGGGCATAGACAGGGGGGTGGGTAAGCAGAGTGGGCAGACTTGATGGGCTGTAGCCCTTTTTTGCCGTCATCTTCTATGTTTCTATGTTTCTATAATCAGCTCATTGTCTATTGCTTGTAGAGTTACTGCATCTTCTTGTGCTCTGTTGTTTGCATTTAAATATTACTCTGACTGCTCAGCATTTTCCCGGCTTGCTTAATGAGATTGCCGATGCTTTATCTCATTTCCAGTGGGTTCGTTTTTGGGTTTTAGTCCCCATGGCAGACAAGGAACCTACTGTGATGCCAGTGGAGCTTTGGAGCAGAGTGCTGGATTCTTAACGGAGCTGCTGCGAATACTTGGAAATCCTATTGCTCTGGCTGTCATGTTCTGCTATTTTTGGCGGATCCTGTTTCTGGTGGAGGTCTGCCTTTTTCAGTACCTTTGATGGTGCAGTTTTTGGGTTTTGCCCGGCAGCATGGGTGGTCGGTAGGTTTCATGCGCTCTTCGTTAGCGAGCGTGGCATTTATGTCCCAATTATTGGGTTATGCTAATCCTTGGTGCTGCGTTTTTGGTGTGAAAATTATTTCAAGGCTTTCAGTGTTCCTGGTGTGCTCGGCGTCCAAGGCCTTTGCGTTTGCCTATTTCTCCTGCATTGTTGTTGCAGTTTTGGGATGTCTTGCCTAGGGTTTGTTCTGATGCCTTTGAAGTCTGTCTATTTCGGGTGGCCTTTAGTGTCGCCTTTTTTGCAGCCATGAGTATTAGTGAGCTGGTTGTCCCGGCCACTTCAGCTGCGGGGAAGACTGTTTTTTTTAAATATCTGATGTGAGGGGGGGCGCTGTTGAGCCCACGTGTGATGGCTGCTTGAATGTGGAGCTCCTGCACCCGATCGAGTATCGAACGTTGCTAGGCAGCACTCGCGGTTACAAACGCGCTAAATTTTACAACACAGGCAAGTTTAAACATTTTACTTTCGAAATCGCTATTCTTTAAGGGCAGAAATGGCTGATAAAAAGATCAGCAAGAGACATAAACCGGACCCCCCGTCGCCATCGAAGGTGCCGCTGCCGGGACCCGAAACCGGAAGTGCCTCCGAAATACTCGCCGAACTTCGCGAACTAAAATCCCTGGTCTCTGACACTAAATTAGCTACTGAAGAGATCAATGAAAAACTAACAACCCTCACTAATGATTTTTCTCAGCTGCAAACTCGAGTAGTAACCCTGGAAAACAAGATGGATGCCACCACTCAGCACGTGGCTGAACTGAGAGCCCAGACTAGGAGAATTGCTGCCTTGGAGTCAGAGCTGGAGGACAACAATAACAGATCTCGTCGCTGCAACATTCGTCTTTTGGGGCTCAAGGAAGGGTCACATGAGCGAGATCTGGTCAGACACCTGGAAGAGCTGATACCTAAACTTCTGGACCTTACCTTTCCTAGGGAATTTGAAATAGAAAGGGCACACAGAGTGCCTTCATCCAAGAATCCGAATGACCGTTATCCTCGCCCTGTGGTTCTTAAACTTCTCCGATATCAACATGTGCTGGATGTAATGCAGCGGGCAAAAATAAGAGCCCCTATTATACACGAGGGAGCCACCATTCTCTTCCTGCCTGATCTGAGCAAAACCACTGCAGCAAAGAGAAAGAAACTGCTCTCATACCGGCCACAATTGAAGCAGCTTAATGCTAAATTTGGTATGTTATATCCGGCCAGGATGAGAGTTACTCTTCATAATCAAACTAAAGATTACATTAATCCGGAAGATCTAGCTGCCTTTATTGAACTGCAGTCTCCTACACCAATTCATCAGGTTTGAATGTATTTGCCATGCTGCCAGAATGTCTCATCTCTGCCTGTATATGGTATGATGTCTGCTGTCTGCAATTGTTCTCTAATGTTCTGTTAAATATGTTTTATTATTATTATTGCTGCAGGAATTAACTTATCATTTGATGCTAAATTATTTAGCTGCATTGTAATACATGCTTCCTGCACATACAGTACACTGCTCCGTGATATGGGTGCTCCACAGTAGCAGCTGCTGTTACACTCTCACAGTGCACATAGGTATGGTTATGTTTGACTTTAGGTCAATTCTTAGGTATATTGGTCCTATTCAGATGCAGCTCACAAGGTATGCTAACATGTCCTTTTTCTTTTTCTGGTTTTGCGGTGTGTCATATGAAATGAAATGTTTAGATCTCTATTTGAAGCAGGTTAATGTCAATCTTTCAATTACTCGCAGAGAAAATTTCCATGTCTCTTAATATCATTTCTCTGAATACTAAAGGGCTGAATAATTTGATTAAACTGAAGAAAATACTAGCATACCTAGACCAAATGAAACCTGATGTCATCATGTTACAAGAGACACATTTAGATGGTGTGGCTTCTGACAAAGTCCGTTTTGGGTGGGCTTTACCTGCATACTATTCTCCTGCTATTGATAAAAAAGGTGGAGTCCTGACTCTGGTCCGTAACACACCAGACATTACTGTTACGTCCTCTTCTCATGACTTGCATGGTAGATGGGTTAAGGTAACCATTGAATGTGGTGGGCATAAGATACTCTTACTCAACTTGTATGGCCCAAACACTGACACTCCTGATTTCTTTAATACCATTACCTCAACGGTTCTAATGGATTCGGATTCACATTTGATCCTGGGCGGTGATTTCAATATGGTCTTGAACCCTGAAATTGACAGACGCTCTCAGTATAGATACAAAAAAACCAAAGCATGGTTCGCTCTCCAACATATGATTTCAGAGCTTCACCTGACTGACATCTGGAGACATAATCATGGATCTGACCGCGCTTACACATTTTACTCTAACCCACACATGTCTTATTCCCGTATAGACTTTTTTCTACTCAATAGGTCGCTATGCGACTCCGTTACTTCTGCAGAAATTTTACCCATATCAGTGTCAGATCATGCAGCCATATCATTGCAGATCACCTGTAAAGTACAACAGTCTCCACATAGACAATGGCGATTTAACTCTTCCCTTCTACAAGACCCTCAATTTAAAATATCCATTCGCAAAGCAATAGAGGAATTTTTCTCTTTCAACTCACCGGAGCATACATCTTGGATTACGTGTTGGGATGCCTTCAAAGCCTACATTAGGGGAATCATTATATCCTACGCAGCAACTACACGGAAGAGACAGATGGCTACCTCCTTGAAGATGGAGAATGATATCAAGAAGCTGGAGCTAGTTCATCAACGGGATCCAACAGATGTCAGTACTCTTCATAAACTAGCGAAGGCTCGTTTTTTATATAACTCCATGTTAAGTAAATCAGCTGCAAATTCCGTGTTTCTTCAATCTGCCTCATACTTTGCAGACAACAACAAATGTGGTCACTTACTAGCCACATATCTCAAAAAAAAAATTGACAAGAAAAACATCACGGCCATAGAACTAGATAATGGTAAAATATTAACTACCGACCAGGACATATCTCAAGCCTTTAAAAGCTTTTATGAAACATTGTACACCTCAGAATTGGATAAGAATGAACCTATTCCACAGTCTTTGGAAGAACTACCCCATCCTACAGTTTCTCACGAAGACAACCTTAAATTAGATGAACCCCTGTCTATCTCAGAGCTCTCTCAAGTGATCGACTCCATGGCGGTTCGTAAGGCTCCAGGGCCGGATGGCCTAACTGTAGAATTCTACAAAGAATTCCAGGATGTTCTTAATCCTTATTATCTTCAATTCCTTCAATCTCTCATTGAATCAGGTCAAGTTTGTGGCTCGTTTACAGAAGCTCATATCATTGTTCTACCTAAACCTGATAAAAATCCACGTTCAGTGTCCAATTACAGACCTCTGTCTCTCATAAACGTGGACGCGAAGATTTATGCCAAACTCTTATCCACTAGGCTACAGGGAGTCATAACCAAACTCATCAAGACAGATCAGAGTGGCTTCATCACTGGAAGGTTTGCAACCGATAATTCCAGAACATTTGCACATATCATATCTCAATCCCAAGATCATACAAAAGATCTTATAGCGGTGGGTCTGGATGCCGAAAAGGCCTTTGACCGTGTGGAATGGTCATTTCTTTTTAGTTCCTTGGAATGGTATGGCTTCTCTGAAGAATTCATCAAGAAGATCAAGATACTATACTCCTCTCCCTCAACCAGAACATTTATAAATGGAACCTTATCTTCTGTATTTCATCCGACTCGAGGTACCAGACAGGGGTGTCCACTATCCCCTTTGCTGTTCGACCTGGCTCTGGAGCCTTTATTGATAGCTATACGTGAAAATAAATTCATAGAGGGTTTCACAAACAAATCATCGGAGATCAAGATATCAGCATATGCTGATGATATACTCCTATACATCACTCCAGCCTCATTTCCTCATCTAATCTCCACGATCCGTCATTACTCAGCCCTATCTGGTTACAAACTGAATATGTCTAAGACAGTGGTTATGCCTATTAACTGTCCAGAGGCTAAGCCAGTTGTAGAATCATATGGTGTACAATGGTCTGCTACTAAAATGAAGTATTTGGGAGTGTTTTTTGGACCCACTTTGGAGGAAACCATTCAACTCAATATTGATTACCTATTACAGATAGTACGTCTGGCAACAACTGCCTGGTTCCCATTAAAACTATCTTGGTGGGGTAGATTGGAATCGATTCGCATGATGATTGTACCAAAAATTAATTATGTCCTAAATATGTTGCCGTGCCTTTTGCCCCGTTCATTTTACAACAATGTGGATTCTCTCCTCACGCAATTCATCTGGAACAAAAAACAACCTCGTATAGCTCTTAACAAGCTCAAATTGGCTAAGAAAGATGGTGGAGTAAATTTCCCAGACTTTTTCAAATATCACAGCGCTTTTATCATACGGCACTGGTTTCATGGTCATATTGACAATAGTCTTTCAGAGATACCAAGTTGGATTGAATTAGAAACTCGCTTGTATGGAGCGTCACGACTGAAATTCCTTCCTGGTCACTCTGTATCCCGTAAAGATAAAAACGATCAAATTTTACGGTCATATAAGATAGCTCTCCAGGTCCTCGAATCTAACATGTCTCTGAAATGGGATCAATCCACTGAACTTCCCATCTGGAATAATCAGAGATTTCTGATTCAGTCAAAACCCTTCCTTTGGCCTCTTTGGCAAAGAGCTGGTATTGAGACAATAAAGGATTTGACAAATGCTGACGGTTGGCTGTCCTTCCAGGACCTCTCCAGAATATGGAATATTCCTAGGAATCAACATTATGCCTGGCTCCAACTCCTACACTGCTTGCGGGCGGCTGTTCCTGACCTGCAGGTCCTTGGGGACACACCAAGCCTACGTTCATTCCTTGACAAGCCCTCATTGCTCACCCATAAGGCCTCCTTCTGGTACAAGGTTATTCAATTGTCAGAGGACAAACCACCTCTCTCTTCAGAAGTAAAATGGCTATATATACTGAATTTACCTTCTGATGCCATTGACTGGAACAATGTTTGGTTGACCTTACATAAATCCATAAAATCCGCTTCAGTGTTACAGTCCATCTTCTTCTTGTTACATCGAGCTGTGTGGACTCCTGCTTTATCTCACAAAATCGATATCTCTTCTTCCTCTAAATGTTGGTCATGCGACAGTGAAGATGGGTCTTTGGAGCATTTGTTGTTTCGCTGTAAACACCTTGTCATTTATTGGATTAAAGTGTGGGACACTATATGCAATATCCTAGACATAGTTGAACCACTCAATATCAAAATTCTTATATTTATGTCTCATGGTCTGCAAGCACAGCTAGATAAATACGAGGGACACCTTTTGACAATTATGTTGTCTTTAGCAATCCAAAATGTACTCTTTTGTTGGAAAAATCTAGATAAAATTGAGTATCATACTTGGTGGAACTCCTTGTGTCTTCATGGTAAATATGAACAAGTGCTAGCTGAAAAAATGAATGCCCTTAGCAAGTATAAAACTATTTGGTCTCCTATTCATCAATACTGTTTGAAAATGTAATCTTGTATTAGTTCATTGATATCAGTTAGTGATGTTCCTGCTTAAAGATGTTATGTCATTTACATCACTGCTCGGAAATTGGCATACCCATAATGTTTTTGCATACTTTTGTTTGTTGCTTACTTGTATTTGACTTGAATGTATATTGTACTACAAATATGACCATGTACTCTGTAATTGCGTTTATGTTTTGTTTCCTTTGCATTACGCCTTATGAAACTTAATAAAACTTTTTGAACACTAAATATCTGATGTGGATTTGCAAGGACAGTGCTTGCATTTGCGCATTCGTAGGTCTAAGACGCACCAACTGGGTGCAGTGGTGTGGGTGTTGTTACGGGCACTGGGGGCTGGGGTTTTGTGTCCAGTGCTTTGTGCTCAGGTGTATGTGGCAGTGTGATCTACTGGGGGCTTATTTTGGCTTCTTCATGCAACTGGCACAGCATTAACCCGTTATCAATTTGGTGCGGTGTTCAGAATGTCTTTGGCGGCGATTTGCTGTGATCCGCTGCACTTTGGAACACATTCTTTCCAATAGGGGAGGCGTCTTATGCTGCGCGACAGGGAGCTTCTGTGTCTTTGTTATGCAGAATCGGGTGCTGGCGTTCTGCTTGTTATCAGCATTGTGTGCGAGATATGCCGGATAGTGCTGATGTTTAATTTTGTTTTGCTTCAGTTTCTCCTACAGATGCTTTGCTGCCTGATAATTGCGTATGGTTCTGTGGCCATTCCTATGTATTTTGGGCACAGTGACGAGCAAAGGAGTCTCGTTGGGGACCGAACCTAGGACTGGTGCATTATGGAGACCGCATACGCTGGCTGGGCTTGAGAGACATGCTATGGGAACAGTTTATTCCAACTTTACTGCAAGCTCGCCGTTTTTCCTCACCTCAAATGATTGTTTTTCTTGTCGGGGGTAATGACTTATGTTATACAAGAGGGGTGGATCTTATTTGGCGGATGAAGTAAGACTTGCTGTCTGCCTCATTGTCTTGCATCATTCCCCGGTTGGTTTGGCGAGATGCTTGGAAGGTGGCAGCTATTGAGTATCTACGCAAATGAATTAATTCTAAAGTTTCCAGGTTTTTGGGTATGATGGGTGGTTTAGTTTTGTGCCATGATTTACTTACTGTTGACTGCCCGGGGTTGTATA
Source organism: Geotrypetes seraphini (assembly GCF_902459505.1). NCBI lineage: Eukaryota > Metazoa > Chordata > Amphibia > Gymnophiona > Dermophiidae > Geotrypetes > Geotrypetes seraphini. The sequence continues at coordinate 66,589,190 of NC_047086.1, read as the reverse complement.
GGGCAGATGGGGTATATTTGTCTGACACTGGGCTTGATATCTTTTTGAGTTCAGTGCAGGATTTGTTGTAAGCCTGTTGTACTGGCCCCTGGGGCCACAGCTTTTGTGTGTGTGTGGGGGGGGGGGGAGGTGACGGGGGGTGACTAGCTAAGCTGTCTCCGCACGTGGCAGAAAAAAGTATATGGGGAAACAATTTTGGATCAGTGTGGCTATGTAACAGTGGGGGAAGGTTAGGTTGGTGGGGAAAATTGTCCCACCCTTCCCTTCCCTTTTGGGTCTGTTTCTTGGCGGCTTATGAAGGGTGGGGGTGTGGGTAGGTATGGTTGGTCGCAGTTTTGTTGGTGGAAAAAAGTATACGTGGGGAAAAAATTATGGATCAGTGTGGCTATGTAACAGATTTGGTGACTAATTTTGTTTAACTGCTCATGTGCGACACCGCCATGGGTGGCGGCCAGACTCTGCGGCGCCGCAAGTCTTACTGAAAGGGAATTGGGGAATGGGGGAGAATTTTGGAGGAGGAGTTAGTTCGACACCGAGTAGCTCCAGAATTTTGTGACTAAGCTACACTGTATAGGAAAATGTTGATGTCATTAAATTGTTTGTTGTTAATTGTTTGTTTGTTGTTTGTTGTTTTGCCACTATGGGCTCCTTTTACAAAGGCGTGCTAGCGGTTTTAGCTTGCACTAAAATGCCGCGCGCGCTAGCCGCTACCGCCTACTCTTGAGCAGGTGGTAGTTTTTCGGGTAGCGTGCATTAATCCGGTGCGTGCGCTAAAAACGCTAGTGTACCTTTGTAAAAGGAGCCCTATATGTGAGTTGGTGTGTGTTATTTGGACAATCTGAATGATGTGCGAATTCCAGTGTTAATGCTATTTCTGACTTTTTGTATTATATCATGTTTCTATAGTGGATACTTCACTGTATTCTCACTTTATTCTGTTTTGTTTATGCTTTCTACTCTGCAATGTGCTGACGCCTTGCTAATTAATATGTTTTACTATATTGTACTATTATTAGCTCCATCACTCTAGGACATAACAGTACTAAATCTTGTATAACATTATTACTATTTTATTGGTCCTACCATCTGGCACACTAGATGAGGTACTCTCAATTGGAGGGTGCTTTTCTTTCAAGTGTCTCTTGTCTGATTGCTTTCCCCCACCTATTTCCATTAGATTCTTCTATAGGCTGAACTTTTTCAAGTTCTTTATGCCGTCTTTCTCTATTATCCCTCATTAAACTTTTAGTTATACTTGCTGTATGACTAAGTCTAGATCGGCCCACCTCCTGCCCACCTCCCGCCCTTTCCTTCCTCCAAATATGCCTTTTTTCGCTCTAGGCGTTCAGAGGCAGGGGAAAGGCCTAAGCTGGTTTAAAAACCAGCTTTGATTATCAGTACTTGGACGATCTGTCTTTTTGATTGTCCAAGTACCGATTTAGGCCACTTTTTGGATGATGTTTTTAATTATTATTATGATCCCCATAGGATCTATCTGTTTTCTGCACGTGTGACTAAAGCCAGGTACTCTGATAGGAATGAATGTCATGTAGCATTATTGGTGTCATGGCCCCAAGTAGGAAGATATTTGTCAGCAATTTGTTCAGGTTTTGGAAGGCCCCGAGCTTGAGGCCATGTCTGGAGGGCCTCTGTGCATGTGTAGACGTCGATGTGATAACATTACACCCATGCACACATGTTGACATGAATGCGCGGAGGCCCTCTAGACATGGCCCAAAGCTCAGTGAAGAAGACATGAGGCTTGTGTGGGGACAGGGCTGGGGGTGGAATGGGGCGGGGGCTGGGGAGGACCGGGGCGGGACCATATGTCTTCTTTTTTTTAAAGAGGAAATTTGGTAATCCTAGCTTAAGGTAACCGGACAAAATCAGACCACATGAAACTTGGTCTTATCTTTGTTTTGTTTCACCAGTCCAGCTAAAAGTGCCAGCCATCCACACATACATGGATTTTCAGTGATTGTACCCAGATACGGCCCAGCACTGAATACTGGGGCATATATACAGCAGCAGCTACACAAATGTTCACCTTTGCCAGCCAAATATTTAATCTTTAGATTTAAAGCCTTCTGGGGACAAAGAAGCATCAACTTTGAGCTGGGAATTCATCATAGTATGGTTAAAAAAAAAAAATCACTTGTATTATGCCTTGTTTTACTGCCAGATTCAGTTACCTGAGGGATTTCAGTACCACACTCACTCACTCACCAGATGAAAGCACCCACCCCTCAATGTAAATCTCCAGTCCTGATCAATCCCCCATTGTCTATAACTCCCCCAACCCCATTCCTATGCCTGTACCTGTCTGGTCTGATGGCTTATTGGTGCCAGGGCAGAAGCGATCCCCAGTTACTTTTCCCTCACAATGCCACCTGTCAGAATGTTGCCCCCATCAGTAGTAGCACAAAACTATCGCTATTGGCATCATTTTGACAGGCAATGCCAGGAGGGTTGGAGCAACTCCTGTCCTGGGACCAGTGGACCACCAGGCCAGATAGTTGTAGGTATGGGTTTGGGGGGATTAATGAAGGTTGGGAGCTTCATAAGGTTGTGGGGGCTTAATCAGGAAAGTCCAGAAATTGAATTGTGGCCCCTTTAAGCTCCAAATGGGAGCAATAAATCATGGCTGTGAAGTTTACATACTGATGGAATAAGTCACGCTGTGATGTTTACATACTGATGGAATGCAAAACATGCAAAACATGCATTTCATGTTTTGCATCTCATTACCATGCAACCCACAGTGACCACCAAGGTAGTTTAAGACAAGTTGTGTTAGGGCTATTTAAGTTGCTTTAAAGGACAAATGATGCAACTTAAATCCCTGTGAAGAATTGCAAAGGGACTTGAACAAACTAGGGGAATGGGTGATGAGATAGCAGTTGAAGTTCAACGTTGAGAAATGTAAAAGTATTGCATGTGGGAAGCAGAAACCTGAGGTACAACTATAAGATGGGAGGGATGTTATTAAATGAGAGTACCCAAGAAAGGGACTTAGGGGTAATGGTGGACATGACAATGAAGCCGACGGCACAGTGCGCAGCGGCCGCTAAGAGAGCAAATAGAATGCTAGGTATAATCAAGAAGGTATTACAACCAGAACGAAAGAAGTTATCCTGCTGTTGTATCGGGCGATGGTGCGTCCACATCTGGAATACTGCGTCCAATATTGGTCGCCGTACCTTAAGAAGGATATGGCGTTACTCTAGAGCAGCGATGGCGAACCTATGGCACGCGTGCCAGCTGTGGCATGCGAAGGCCTTGCAGCTGGCACGCGAGAAGGTCCGCAATTAAGATATGCGGCGCGGCGGGAGGCGAGTGTGCCGGTGTCTGCTTTGCAGCTCACCTGGCAACAGGGATGGATTGGCCATTGGGAGGACTGGGCATTGTCCCGGTGGGCCGCGGCCCATCCTCCTGTGCTGGCTGCAGTCTTGTGAGTGGATGTTTAGCCTGCCTGTCTTCCCCTTAGTATCCTATGAGCCAGGCAGTGTGTGAGGGGGAAGTGGGGGGAGGAAGAGAAGCTTCACACTGAGTCTGTCACAGGAGCTCAGTGAGGCTGTAGTGTGACTCCAAAACGGATGTCTACAATTAGTAAAATTCCCCAATCACATATTTTTTTATGGGGACGGATTTGTATACAGCATTTCATTAGATTTTTTTATTATACAAATTTTATCTTTTTGTAGACTTGAAGTCTTGAACAAAGAAAATGAGTACAGCAAAAAAAGCAAAAACAGATAGTGGAAGACCATTCCAAGAGGCCTGGACAGAGACATATGGAGTGATTGAACGCAGTGGGAAAGCATTGTGTATTATGTGTAATGAAAGTGATGTGTCTCGCACATCAAGTGTCAAACGTCACTTTGAGACCAACCATAACAGTGTTGCTGAACTTGGTTTAGCTCAAAGAAAAGAGTTCCTTGTAGGAAAATTAAAGAAATATCACTCCCAGTCTCTTAGTTTTAGCAACTATCTTTCAAAAACTAATCATCTTACAGTTGCCAGCTTTCAAATTTCACTGTGCATGGCAAAACATGGTAAGCCCCTCTCTGATGGAGATTTTATCAAAAAGGCAATTTTGGCTGGGAGTAATTCACTCTTCCATGATTTCCAAAACAAGGATAAAATTGTGCAGCGCATCTCTGAGATGCCGCTAAGCAGAAATACTGCAAAAGATAGGGTTCTGCGAATGGCTGCTGATGTTAGTCAACAGCTTACTTGCGACTTACAAAAAGCACCCTTCTACTCCATGTGCTTGGATGAAAGTACAGATATTACTAACCATGCAAGACTAGCGCTCATTTTGCGTTGTGCTACTGGTGACATCATGAGAGAAGAGCTGGTAAAACTGCTGTCTTTGCCTGGAATAACACAAGGGATAGATATCCACAATGCTGTGATGGAGGCTTTTTCATCACTAGACATAAGTCCAGAAAAAGTGGTTTCAGTTACTAGCGATGGAGCACCTAGCATGGTGGGGACAACATCAGGATTCATTCATTTCTTTACTAAGGAAGCAAAACATCCACTGATTCAATTTCACTGCATAATACATCAAGAGGCTCTCTGCGCCAAAGAAAGCAGCAAAAAACTTGACGATGTCCTCAAAGATGTAACAAAAATGGTGAACTTCATCATGGCGCATGCTCTTAATTTTCAACAATTTCAAGCCCTTCTTGATGAGGTTCAGGCACAATATAACACTTTACTGATGTACAATAATGTCCGGTGGATGAGCAGAGGACGAGTGTTAGAGAGATTTGTGGCCTGCTTGGAAGAAGTTAGGCTATTTATGAACGAAAAGAGGGAAGACTATCCTCAACTCACCAACATGGCCTGACTTACCAACCTCATGTTCTTTACAGATTTTACTAACCACTTTAATGTACTAAACAAAAAATTACAAGGCATGGGAAAAACAGCAGAAAGTATGTTTAGTGACATCAAAGCTTTTGAGAGAAAATTGCATTTTTTGAAAAAGACCTTGAAAGTGGACAGCTAAAATATTTTCCCAACCTAAAAATACATTTGGATAATTCTACAACATTTGTGGACAGTCATAAAAAACACCAGGAAATCCACAAAGCATATTCCACCATTGTAGCCGAAGCAAAGGAGAATTTTAGTAAAAAATTTTCTCAGTTCCGTAAGATGGAGACAACCCTTTCATTTATAACTTCCCCAGAAAAGTCCACATTTGAAGATCTTGATCTTTCCTGCTTACAGTGGTTGGATATTCAAAATTTGGAAATGGAGCTACTGGAATTTCAAGAAAGCTCTATCTGGAAAAGTAAATTCAATGACCTGCGTGCGGCTCTTGAACGTATTGAGTGTGAAAGGGTGACAAATGAAATCAATGCTAGCAGTTCTGAAAATGAAATCCTAAAAGCGTGGAATTCTCTGCCAGACAATTTTAAGTCCATGAAAGCACTTGGGATTGCTTTTCTTACTTTGTTTGGGTCATCCTATGCTTGTGAGCAGCTGTTTTCGGCTTTGAATCATATAAAATCTGATGCTAGAAACAGATTAACGGATGACATGAGTGCTGCATGTGTTGCTCTGAAATTAACGCACTATGAGCCAAGGATTGACAAGTTATCAGCATGCATGCAACAACAAAAATCACATTAACTTTTTTCAGAGCATGCCCAATGCATATGTTTACATGAAGCAGTGTTTTCAGTTTGCAGTTAAGACACTTTCTAAGTTATTTAAATATTATTTAAAGATGTTATTTAAAAAAGGGACTTTACATGGCCCTGTTGTATTCCAATCTGGAATTTCCAATAAAAACGGTTGGTTTAATTGAAAGCTCTTTTGTTTTCTTTACATCATATTATTAGAAATGTAATGATTTAACTATTTTCTAATTTGATTGTAAATTTTACAAAAAAACATGTATAGACTCTTTGGGAATACACACCGAGTCTTGACACATTTAACAGTTTTAAGAAGTTTATCTTTTTTTTTTACTCAGGATACATTTAACATGTTATGTGAATAATACATTTAAAATATATTGTGTAACTGAATCAAATTCTTCCTAAATTCATTAAATTGAATGAAATCATTAAAACATTATAAATTGCCAATAAATTGAAATGAAAACCAAAGGATTGTGAATCAAATTGATTCTCTGACAATACAAAGATTCCAACCTTTAAAAATGATGTTACATAGTTCAGGCAACTTTATAAAGAGTTTTTAGATACTAAAATCTTGTTATTAAGGTTTAATTGACGTGCTGGCACTTTGAGGAAATTCTTTGGTTTTGTGCGGCAGTTTGGGCACTCGGGCTCAAAAAGGTTAGCCATCACTGCTCTAGAGGGTTCAGAGGAGAGCGACACATCTGATAAAAGGTATTGAAAACCTTTCATACACTGAGAGATTGGAGAAACTGGGACTCTTTTCCCTGGAGAAGAGGAGACTTAGAGGGGATATGATAGAGACTTACAAGATCATGAAGGGCATAGAGAGAGTAGAGAGGGACAGATTCTTCAAACTTTCGAAAAATAAAAGAACAAGAGGGCATTCAGAAAAGTTGAAAGGGGACAGATTCAAAATGAATGCTAGGAAGTTCTTCTTTACCCAATGTGTGGTGGACACCTGGAATGCGCTTCCATAGGGCGTAATAGGGCAGAGTACGGTACTGGGGTTCAAGAAAGGATTGGACAATTTCCTGCTGGAAAAGGAGATAGAGGGGTATGGATAGAGGATTACTGCACAGGTCCTGGACCTGTTGGGCTGCCGCATGAGTGAACTACCGGGCACAATGGACCTCAGGTCTAAGGCATCGCTTATGTTCTTATGTTCCAAACACAGGTTGATGAATTCCCCTCTAAATACAACTGCCCTTGAGCTACAACTGAAAACGGTATGAACTAAATCTGAAATATCTTCTCTTATAATAATTCAATGCAAGGATAAATAGGTCTAACAACAAGATAAATGAAGTATGAAAATATTTGATTTCCAAATTTTCTATTCTTCACAGGTAACAGGTTGCAAATATACCAATATTTTTGGCATGATTGAACACTACAGAATACAGGCAGTTTTCGCATGCTTATCTGTGCACAATAAAAAATTTAAAACAAAATTATAAAACAAAGTTCACGTGCTTAACCCTGTTTTATTTTTGTTTCTTGATAAAGACTTTTCTGATAATATGAAACATACAAATTGCACACTAGAGGGCAATATATTTTTACAAATAGATTGAGGTATCATTCATCTCTAAGTACAGAAACATTTTCTTATAATCTAAGTCAGGGGTGCCCACACTTTTTTGACTTGCGAGCTACTTTTAAAATGACCAAGTCAAAATGATCTACCAACAATAAAAGTTTTTAAAAAAAACACAAAGCACACTGTAAGCAGAAAAAATGTTAATTATCATTTTTATTTGTTTTTTTTTTCAGAGGTCAAGGCAGATGACTTTAAAGTATGCAATGTCACCTCAGTAATAAATATACAAAAATAGACAAATATACCCCTTCCCTTTTACTAAACCGTGATAGCGGTTTTTAGCGCAGGGAGCTGCGCTGAATGCCTCTCGCAGCTCCCGACGCTAAAAAACACTATCGCGGCTTAGTATAAGGGGGCAATAGTGCAAAATATGGACAGCGGATATAAATTCTCAAAACAGACACATTTTGATCACTAAATTGAAAATAAAATCATTTTTCCTACCTTTTTTGTCTGGTAATTTCATGAGTCTCTAGTTGCACTTCCTTCTTCTGTAAATACAATATTTCTTTCTTTTTTTCTGTCTTTCTTTCTTTCTGCCCCCTCCCCTTTTCTTTCTGTCTCTCTTTCTCTCTTCCCCTGCCCCCTCTTTATTTCTGTCTTTCTCTCTCCCACTGCCTGTCTGTCTTTCTTTCTCTCTCCCCCTGCCTGCCCTTCTTTCTCTCTCCTACTGCCCCCCAAGCCATCACGCCGATTTCTCCACTTCCCCAATTATTTTTTTCTCTCCCTGCCGCTCCCCCCTCCTCCTCCCCCTAAGCCACCACGCCAATTTCTCCCTGCTTCCCTGAGCCAGGCCTGACATGTACAAGCGCCGGGTTCACAAGCCTTCACTTCCAACGTCAATTCAGATGTCGGAGAGGAAGTTCCAGGCCAGCCAGTCAGTGATTGGCTGGTCCGGAACTTCTTCGACATCAGAATTGACGTCGTAGGTGAAGTCTTGTGGGTCTGGCCTTGTACACACCTAGCCCGGCTCGGGGAGGAAGGAAATAAAGATCACAAAGGTAACGCGATCGACTCGCATTGCCTTTGCAATCTACTGGTCGATGGCAATCGACCATTTGGGCACCCCTGATCTAAGTTAATATTTTGGCATAATCCCTGATTACAGAGTAGGCCCTGGTTATAAAACAATCTTCTGCATAATATATACTGGACTCACTTTTACTACATTTTGATTTCTAGAGTGGTACAGTGGGGGGTGAAGCTGGCACCACCTAATTTGGAAATTTATGGGAAGACATGCCCTTTATGTCAGTTCTATGATTGACGCACCCAGCTACAACGATGCAATGATGGTCTTAGAAACATATAGAGCTGGGTGACACCCAAGTAATTAGACTAAGTTCCAAAAAATCTGGGAGCCATTTTTTATGTCTAGGGCACTAGATGATGGGAAAGTGAGGGAAAAATTTTATTTGAGTCTGGTATAAGAACACTTCTAAACTCAATGTGACCCCCCCCCCCCCTATTCAAACCTAACCTCAACAGGAGAAGATCCTCCCACTTCCCACTGCAGGTCCATACACTCTCCCATTCCTAACCCATATCCCCAGCTCAAGATAATCCCCCTTCAAGCCTACCTGATGTTCCTGGTATCCAACTGGGTGTGGAAGCAACAGCCAACCCCACTCCCTCCTTTTCCAGACGCTGTCTTTACAAAAATGGCTGCTACAACCTCTTATAGCAGCTTTACAGTACTTCAGTAGTATCATGATGCTGCCTATAAAGATCACAATATGCACACTTTGGAAGAAAGAGAAAAGAGATATAATAGAGATATTTAAATATCTCTGTGGAATACACAAGTGGTGAATCTCTTTCATTTGAAATGAAGCTGTGGAATAAGGGGCTTAGGATAAAAGAGAAAGGGGATAGACTGAAAAGTAAGATAAGAAAATACTTCTCTAGGGAAAAGGTGGTGGATGTATGGAATGGTGTTCTGGTGAAGATGGTGGAGACAATGACTATATCCAAATTCAATAAAGCATGAGGCAAGTACATAGGATCACTAAGAGAGAGTAAATAATTGTAGATAGTATGGTTGGGCACATTTGATAGGCCACATGTTTTTCTATGCTTCTATGTTCCTGGAACAATACATATAGAGGGTTTTAGCTGTATTGAGGGTTACAAATTTTCAGGCAATTCACATCAATAAAATACTTTTTACCAACCTAAATTGCTTTGAAAATTGACCTCACAAAATCTCTAAAACACAGAGGATATATTAAGAAAATCGTTACGATTATGCAGGATGCACCAGAATATCTCTCAGCTCAAAAATTTTTCAAGTTATTCACAAACATTTTCTTCTGTGAACAGTAAGATATCTGCTCCATTCCCAGTAAACCCCCGTGAATTCACGGTTTGCAAATCGCGGACTCAGTAATTCATGGTATTTTCCGACCACCTCTTTCTGGTACTAAAGTCATGGTTACACCAATCAGGAGCTGCTTTGACACGCTATCTGGCGTATCAAAGCAGCTCCTGATTGGTATACCCATGACTTTACTACCAGGAAGAGGCGGTCGGAAAATGTGCCCGGCTTCATAAGTACAATTTAAGCACCCGCCAGCACCCTAGCTGCCCTCTCCTGCCTTCGATCAGATGAAAAACCATATTTGTGTTTTTTTGAAATTTGCAGGAGTTCCTAGAACGGAACCCCCGTGAATATCGGGGAAGTACTGTATAACATCTTTGTTAGCCAATATTGGTCCTTCTCCAGGATCTTCTTCCTTGATCACAGAAGTATTAATTTAGTATGGGGCTCATTTTCAAAAAAGAAAACCATCCAGAAAAGTGGCAGATAGACATTTTTCTTGCCAAACTCTTCCAATTTGCTATTTTTGAAACATATTTTCTAGATGGATTTTTATGGTGATTGTCTGCAGTGTGTCTAAATCTCAAGAGGGTGTGTTGGAGGCATGACTTGGGTGGGAATAGTGTGGCCTTATGATTTGGATGTTTTTTCTGCAATAATCAAATATTTTTGAAAATGTCCAGGGCACAATTTAGACATTTGGGGCTAGACCTGTTTTAATATCAAATAAATGCCAAAAAGATGTCCAGACTGACCAGATGAACACTGGCCAGCCCTAATAGAGAAGCAAGCAGATTCCTAGCGTAGCCTAGCGGGTGGTCTAGTCCAGTGTTTCTCAATTTGGTCCTGGAGTACCCCCTTGCCAGTCAGGTTTTCAGGATATCCACAATACATATGCATAAACTTGATTTGCATCCACTGCCTCCATTATATGCAAATTTATTTCATGCATATTCATTGTGGATATCCTGAAAACTTAACTGGCAAGGGGGTACTCCAGGACTGAGTTGAGAAACACTGGTCCAGTCAACCATAGAGATGGGGATTCAAGCTCATGCTCCATTCTAACTATTACACCTATGGTGGAGTATGTGAACCTTACAAGATCTACCCAAATCCCACTATATCTACATATAGGTGATACCTACAGGCTTAAGGGCTGTTGGTGTGGTATACAGTTGGGTCCAGTAGATTTTAGGTGGGTTTGAGAGGACTCACCATATACATTTCACCATAACCCCCTTATAGTGTATCTGGGCCTTTTTATGTAAAATTCACAGCAGTGCCCTAAAAAGTGCCCCGCTGCTCTGCTGGGATGTCTATATGGACAGTCTACTAAAAATGCTGGTCCTTCCTACATCCCAATGGCTTGTTGTGTATTTTTTTTCTTTTGGATGTGTGTGTGTGGGGGGGGTTCTTCCAAAAATAGGTTCAAAAAGATAGACACACTGAGGACAAGCACATCTGAGTAATAGCCATTTTTGAAACAAAAAGATAGACATTTTTCTGTTTTGAAAATGGTCATGTACACTACTGGAATTTTGTGCATGTTTAGTGAAACATCCAAACTTGGATTTGAACGTCATATCGAAAATGTCCCTCCACATCTTTTTCCTTCTCACTCTCCACATAGTAGTTCTCAGCATTTTTTATTTCCACAATCTCTAGCCATTCTTAATTCTGCCTAGTCTCTTGCCAGCCAGATATCTCTCTTTTCTTCCTTGAGTGTAACCTGGTAATCTTTTCTGTGTTCCTCTTTTTATGTTCTGTTTTTCTTGAATGCTGCCTCTTTTTTATTTATTTTTCAGTTACTTGTTTGGAGAAGTATAACAGATTCTTTATTTTCTCTTGCTTTTGTTTACTTTCCTTGATAAAAAATATGTTGCCATTCTTATAACTCCTTTCAACTTGGGACCACAGTGTTTCCACTTTATGTACTCCCATCCTGTCTGTTCATTCTGTGAGCTCTTTATTCAGGTACTTTCCCATGTTAATAAATTCAGCATGTTTGAAAATCAGGACCTTGAGTTTTGTGTGACTGCACTCTATTTTAGCTGTTATATCAAGCCATGCCATGTGATGATGGGCTCCTACCTGGATGTTAGAAAGTACTTTCTCCAGCATTGTTCCTTCCTGCCTGGGTTTCATCACCATTTTCTTTTTGTGAGTAGAGCACTTTAAACGGCATCTACGATCTCTCTATTTCTTTCTGATTTCACACATGGGACTTTCCAGTCTGCACATGGCAGGTTGAAATCTTCCAGCAGCAGCACATTTCCTTTCATTCCTGACTTTTGGATAGCTAAAATCAGATCTTTGTACAGTTTCTCCATTTGTGTTGGAGGTCTGTAGATGATACCCTTGTGGATAGATGTTTCATATTCTCTTTCCAAGATTATCCATATTGCTTCCTCTTTTTTCCAGGCCCTTTGTATTTCAGCTGCTTAAACAATGTTTTTCACATACAGCAATACTCCCCCACCCGTGTGGCCATCTTTATCCTTCCTAAAAAAATTATAGCCTGATATGGTTTTGTTCTATTCATGGGATTCATTGAACCAAATCTTGGTGATAACAACAATGTATGTACAAGTCTCCCTCTAACATCAGAGCTTACAGATCCCAATCTTTGTTATTTAAACCATAAGAACATAAGAATTGCCGTTGCTGGGTCAGACCAGTGGTCCATCATGCCCAGCAATACACTCACGCGGCGGCCCTCTGGTCAAAGACCAGTACCCTAACTAAGACTAGCCCTACCAGCGTACGTCCTTATTTAGCAGGAACTTGTCTAACTTTGTCTTGAATCCCTGGAGGGTGTTTTCCTCTATGATAGACTCCGGAAGTGCATTCCAGTTTTCTACCACCCTCTGGGTGAAGAAGAACTTTCTTACGTTTGTACGGAATCTATCCCCTTTTAGCTTTAGAGAGTGCCCTCTCGTTCTCTTTACCTTGGAGAGGGTAAAGAACCTGTCCTTATCTTCTAAGTCTATCCCCTTCAGTACCTTGAATGTTTCAATCATGTCCCCTCTCAATCTCCTCTGTTCGAGGGAGAAGAGGCCCAGTTTCTCTAATCTTTCACTGTAAGGCAGCTCCTCCAACCCCTTAACCATCTTCGTCACTCTTCTCTGGACCCTTTCGAGTAGTACCGTGTCCTTCTTCATGTACAGCGACCAATGCTGGACGCAGTACTCCAGGTGAGGGCGCACTATGGCCCGGTACAGCGGCATGATAACCTTCTCCGATCTGTTCATGATCCCCTTCTTTATCATTCCTAGCATTCTGTTTGCCCTTTTCGCCACCGCCACACATTGTGCAGATGGCTTCATCAAAAGTTTGTGCTCATTGCTTTCCAGATTATATTTGATTGGCTAATTTTCTGTATAGCTTTAACCTAATCTCTCCTTCAAACTTTGTTCCTGATAGGTGAGTTGGTAAGGAGGATGGGTCCAAGACAGCGGCAGCAAGGTGCTGGTGTTTCTAACATGACCTCCAGTGCTCCTGAAAATATTACCTTTTGGGCTGGGATGCCACATTCTAAGTGGAAGTGGATCGTCCAAAATGACTCCTCTGTGGAGGATATCTTCCCCAGCGCAGCAATTGATATTAGAGTTCGCTGCCGCCACCAGGAATCCCTGTTTTGAAATAGGAGGGCAGTCTGCATTATCTTCGGTAGGAGGAGTAGCCGAAGACCTAGACTTAGAGGTTTCTCTCTTCCCTCCTGTGGCTATTCATCCACCACACCCTACTTCACTTGCGAATCAGTTCAGGGAGCCCAGGGTGGTTACCATTGCTGAGGAGACCTTGTTTCAAGGGGCTGAAGCTGCGAGAGGTCAACAGAAGCAGGGAGAACTGGGAGCTAACATGGATGCAGGCACTCAGTTGGTGAGACCATCAGTGGTAACACTCGAGAGCATTTGCAAGGCTCTTGTGAAGCTGAACACATCAGTCACCAAGACTTCCCGAGAGGTTGAAGCTCTTGTGAGTACTGTGAATGGACTAGGAAAATCTTTAAATAATACAATTTTGAAAAAGGTCAATGAAAAGGTGGAAGGTTTTCAAGCTTTAATGTCTGAACTAGTTAAAGATAATAATCTGTTTAAAAGGAAAGTTGAATAATTATAATTAGAAAATTACAATCACAGACTGAATATTTGCTTTTTGAATTTGCCAAAGTCTCTGGGAGTAACATCTATAGAAATGCTGAAAAAAATATTTGGTTGAGGTCTTAAGGCTTTCCCCTGAACATATACCGCCAGTGAATTGTATATTCTATTTACCTGTGAAGAAAAAAATGGGAGTTGCCCGAGAGCCAGATGAATTGTGTCCAAGAGAACTTTCAAGCATCGCTGATTTGTTTGAAACCACATTATCTGATATTCCTGAAAGAGCTATTTTATTAGTTTCTTTTGTATTTGAACAAGATGTCAATGCAATATTAAGACTATGGGCTCCTTTTACGAAGGTGCACTAGCGTTTTTAGCGCGTGCTACAATGCCACGTGCACTAACCCCGTGCTACATGGAAAATACTAACGCCAGCTCTATGGAGGCGTTAGCGTGTAGCACGTGCTAAAACCCCTTTGTAAAAGGAGCCCTATATTTTCATAGCCTTGAAACTTTGTTTTATGGGAAAAAGTTTGGATTTTCCCTGACATCACCAGACAAGAGCAGAGGAAATTGTTTTTGTCTATGAGAATTGAAACAATAAAGTTTCTTTTGGCCTACCCATGCAAACACATGGTGAAATATTTGGGAGTGAAATATGTTTTTTACTCACCTGAACAGTTACGGGCTTTCCTGGACTTGAGGAATTTGGTGGCTGAGAATGTTTAGCAATTCTAGAACAGCAAAATGGTTAAAGGGGACCTAGCTGTTAAGCCTATTCCTGATTCTCTAAACACCTGATTTGAGTTTCTCTTCACTCTATCATGACCTTCCCTCCAAGTTTTGTGGTCTACAGAAGATAGGTTTGAATGCCTTGTTTTTTGAAGATTGTTTAATTTTGCAATTTCCTTTTCTGATGTTTCCTTCTGCTTTTCTTGAGCAAGAGTTTTCTTTTGTATTATATTAAAATTGCAATAAAATATAAATTTTTAAAAAAAGTCAGCACCAAAGAAAAAGATCTACACTTTGAACTGAAAAAAATCACACCAAAATATTTTTTGTTGTATCTTCCACAAATTTCAGCCTATTCTTATGAAATTTAATGCTTTGTGTCCTGAATGAAATTGATATAAAATGTTGTAAATATGGTTAGTATAGTTGGGTTTAAAAGAAGGTTTAGATGTCCACAGTTTGCTATCGAGACAGACATGGACTATGCCATGGTTTGCCCTGGGATCGGTAGCATGGAATGTGCTATTTGAGTTTCTGCCAGATATTTGTGACTTGGATTAGCCACTGTGAAAATAGGATACTGGGTTAGATAGACAATTGGTCTGATTCAGTATGAGTGTTCTTATGTTCTTAAGTTTTGGCCAAGTCATTTGTTCCAAGTAGTTTATAACATCAACTTTAGAGTCCATGTTTGCTTCTCTGATTGCAGTCAGTATTTATTTTATATTCCTGATAACTGATGATCCTGGAAGACATTTTACTTTGTTGGGATTCATTGACTGCGTTCTCAAGTTCTGATTATGGAGTCCCCTAGCAGATAGAATTTTATGATAAAAGCTATTTTGTTAGTGTTTTAAAGAAGTGCTCTGAATTGAGTTCTTTTTGGCTCTAGCTGGTTACACCTCACATCTTAATTCTTGAGTATCATAGCGCCCCAATGCACCAAATAAATTTTGTAGTGGAAACAAATGGGAGGGTGGATACTTCTGTGTCACTGGATGTAATCTGTCTGAGTCAACTAACCCATCTAGAAGTGGGTTGTTTTATTCTCTGCCTCAATGCTGTATAGTCCTGGAAGCTTCCTAAATTGCAGCCAATTCCTGTTTGAGTTTAATGAGCTCAAAATCTGTCAAAATCTACAGTATATGCCAACGAAACAAAACTGTTGAACAAATCTGCTTTACTACTTGGAATCTAGCTAGGTACTTGGGTCCTGGGTTGACCACTGTTGGAAACAGGATACCGGGCTTAATGGACCTTCGGTCTGTCCCAGTATGGCAATTGTTATGCTCTTATGATTCAACTCTGGAACTCCTTGCCAATGAATATTAGAGTTACAATAAATTATGAGCGTTTTAGGTAATCTGTGAAAACATGGTTATTTCAGAAATTTCCTCCCCTTATACTAAGCTGTGGTAGAGGTTTCTATCGTGGCCCGGAGCGCTAAATGCTCCTATGCTGTTTTGATGCTCAGAGGAATTCTATGAGCATAAGAGCATTTAGTGCTCTGGGATGTGGTAGAAACCTCTACCATGGCTTAGTAAAAAGGGGGATGGGTGGGGTTAGTGTTATAGAGATTTGCCGATTGAGTGCATTTTTAATTTGTTTTTAAAGGGAGGTCTTTCTGCTTGAATTATGAAAATGTTTATAAAATTGATTGTGCTATTATCTGCCTTGAACTACTTTTGGTTAAGTGGACTATAAATGCTCTAATTGAACAGTAGTGGCGTAATCACAATGGCCATGGGAGGGGAGGCTTGGTTCTCTGACTTCGAGCTCAGGTCTCCTGCAAAACTTTAGCACCATTGAATATCTGTCGAGCATGTTCAAGCCTTGCAGCCAAAGAGATCCACAGCCTGACTCCCTTCACCCCCCTCCCCAGTGCTGTCTGAGCTGTGTAGAAGATAGCAGCGTGCTTTCAGATGCCAACACCGGCACTCCTCACACATATTCAATTTGTGCATGAACTAACTATACATGGAAGTGCTGACATCAGCATCTGAAGCACACCCATGGTGTGGGGGAGGTGGTTTGGGCAATGGATCCCTTTGGCTGGTGGGGCTTGGGTGATCCTACTAGCAAAAGTAAGATTTTTTTTAACAATGGGGGAGGGAGAGAGCAGAGAAGAAATGCATGGACCTCCTGGTCAATTCTTGGGTCCCCTCAAAAGGTGGACTGCTGGTTATGCCCCCGTTTCGTAGCACAACATTGAGATAGATGGGGCAAACTATAAGTATCCAGATGATTTGTTGTAGGATTAGGTCATATTGATTGGATGGAATGAGTTAGAACGATGCTTTGGTACTATGAATAATGAATACCAATCAGCAAAATTACTTGATTGAGGGGTATTAATAGTGCTGATTGGAAGGTAAAGGGGATGAGACTTGATATACTGCCTTTCTGTGTGGTTACAATAAAAACAGTCTACATAATTTTTTAGACAGGTACTTATTTTGTAACTGGGGCAATGAACTGTTAAGTGACTTGCCCAGAGTCAGTGGGAATTGAACTCACAACCTCAGGGTGTTGAAGCAGCAGCTCTAACCACTTGTCTACTATGTAGGATCTGCATGCTATGGGTGAGGAGTGTGAGGGGCAGGATGAGAGAGATTATAAATGAAGAAAATCTGCTTAAACCCTCAATAAATTTAGAACAGAAAATGATAAGGTATGTTGATAAATTTGAATTTACTGTGAAAACCCTTGCAGGTCAACTGTGAAGTACCTGAGCCCAGGCCTAGATATAAACACTCACGCATGGGCCAAATTTACTTGTTCAAAACTATTTTAGTGACAAAGACAGATATTTTGGCCTCTTTTATGTCATAGTTTCACAGACAGAAAAGACAGCTATATTCCAGAAAGCAAATCCAAAATAAATTTATATTTTTTGAAGAAAAAAAAAAGCAGCAGAAGAAGCAATTAATAAAGATCAGAATGTAGCAGTTTTCAGAAGTACCCGATTTAGGGTTGCCATAGGGCTCCAGAAAAAGGCGGCTGGCTTGAGGCATCTGGGGTTTACATCCTTTTTCTGGAGCCCTTTGGTAACCCTAAGCCCCAATTAACCAATAACAATCTAGACCTTTTTGTTTTTGGTTTTTTTGAGCAATCAATACTAAAAGAAAGACTTTTGAGCATATAGGGCTTAAGAGACAGAAAGAGAGGCTGACAAATGCTATTCAAAACATAGGAAACTTAGGGCTCCTTTTACGAAGGTGCACTAGCGTTTTTAGCGCATGCACCGGATTAGCACGTGCTAGCTGAAAAACTACCACCTGCTCAAGAGGAGGCAGTAGAGGCTAGCACGCACCTTCGTAAAAGGAGCCCTTATCCAGGTGTCTTCTTCCCGCCAATCTCTGCTCCAATACTTAGGAAACATAGAAATATGACAGATAAAAGCTGCTCATCTGCAGCTCCCACTATCTTCTCTTCTCCCTAAGAGATCCCACATGACTGTCCCACAATTATCAGATTGAAGGGTCCTTTTATTAATGTGACCATAGGTTACAAAATAAATATGTTATAGTTGACCCAGGGCAGGAGAGACCTGACAGAGGGGTTTTTTTTTTCCTCTAATATTTTAAAGTTAAAAGTTTTTTTTGTTGTTGTTGTCCAGCAAAGATAATGCTATGTTTGCATGACTGATTGTTGGAATTCTAGACTGCTGATGTCTGCAACAGGTCTGGTGACCTCATATAGAAGTCAGTAGTGCTGGGGAGAATTCTAAAACTGCCAGGGAGAGCAGTTGGGGGGTTATCAGTCGGGAAGACGGGTTGGTCTTGGTTGCCTGAGAATAGAAAAAGATTTTTAAAAAATTTTATAGTGGATTTTTGGCTAATGTTAAGGATCTTTTCCAGATAAGCCCCGCCAAAAAGTTAACCCCCGCCACCCAAAAAAAATTATAAAAAGAGGCGCGATCTGTAGAAAGTAAAGTGTGTGTGGGGGGGGGGGACCCCCCACGCCCCCCGTCGAAGCCCTTAAAAAAATGGTCGACAGTTTATCCTATTTTTTTATAATGTTAAGTTTCATATCCTCTTTTTTATAATCTTTTTTGGGTGCTCCGACGGGGGGGCGTGGGAGGGAAACCCCCCCCCACTTTACTTTATACACATCGCGCCGCGTTGTGGGGCCGTTGTGCTGAGAACTTCACTGGTTAAGGTTGTGTGCGCTGGCAAAAGGTGGCGGGGCTTAACTTTCGGCGCGTCCACTTTTTCCATTAGTGGCGGGGCTTATCTGGAAAAGATCCAATGTTAATTAAGTTCAAGTCTGGCCTATTTTTGTGGCAAGGGCTGTGTTTGGTTATGTCATACAGTGATTTTCTGTCACTTTTGTGTTGAGTTGCAGAGCTCTTGTATTTAAATGGAATGTAGTACCAGTTAAATTAATTTTGTCCTGGTTAACATTAAAAAACAGGATAGAAAGTATCTTTTTGACGTTGTAAGAAGTAGTGCTGAGGAAACATTTATTGATGAGTTCTGGTTATTTATAAAAAACAGTTGTGAATTGGAGTGAATTCTGTCACTAAAATATTTTGGTTTAGATAACCATTTGATTTAAAACCTTGGAGATAAGCCCTTAGATTAAGATACATTGTGGGTGGGAAAAAGTTTAGGGAAACTTTAATTATCCATTTTTTTTCTCTGGGTAGCTAGTCAAAAGTAAAGAAACAAATATAATTTTCAGGATGTTATAGGGTTTTGCTTCCTTTGTTTTTTTTTAAGTTAGGGAGTAGGTACTCCATTTATTGAAGCTGAATCTCTAGAGAGGAAGAAGAAGCGCTGGTACCCAACGGCTCTGCAGGAAAAAAGAACACCTGAACCCTGTGAAAAAAAAGAATTTGCACCTGGACCCTGGGAGGAAAAAATTATTTTAAAGAACTAAATTCTTGGAGAAAGATTTTATATGGAATCTTATTCTAAAGTTATATAGATATATACATTTTGCTAGATTTGTAAAAATAAACTAACAAAAACTTTTAAAACCAGTATCTTTTATTTAGGATGAATTTTATATTTTATACTAACTTTTCCCTCTTTTTAGAAACATTCTCCCTTTGACTTGTAAGGTAAGGTGAAGAGAGTGAGAACTGATAATCAAAGAGGGAGGGCTTACATTAAGCACTAGCATATGCTTATCGAAGTTTGAAAGGGTTTACTGTGGGATGCAGAATGAAGCGGATTTCCAAAGTCTACAATTAGCCAAAAATGGTTAAGGCAATATTTTTTTTTGAGGGAGGGGGGAGTTTTTCAGTAACTAATACAAAGAAGCAATCTTTAAGTAGCTAGAACTTAATGGTATTGAACTTCTTTTATCCCATTCATAGGTCACCAGAGTTTCCCATTGTCACAGCTCAGTCCATACAAATGCCTTGCTGTTTCTCATCCTGCAGATGATGGAGATGTTATGGGGATTTTTCTGTAATTTTTATGAAAGCTGTCTTGTCATTGCCCTGATTGCTGTTTAGCTTTTAGCTAAAACATTGCTGCTAGGTATAATATTCATTTTATGCAATTTTTATTTTGTTTTTGTGATGTACAGTATTTTATTTTGTGTTTGTAATATTTGAATCGTTTATATTATGTTGGAAGCTGCAGTCCATAGGAATTGAAAGGGCGTCGGTGCATTTGCTGCGGGAGGATACCACAGCTTTGTAAAAGGGGCCCTATAATTACTATTACTGCTACTACTATTAATTATTTCCATAGTGTTACCAAACGTATGCAGTGCTGTAGAGAGTCACTACTACTACTTATCACTTATATAGCACTGAATGGCGTACACAGCACTGTACATTCTGACATTTATAGACTGTCCTTCTTGGAAGAGCTTACAATCTAACTTGGACAGACAGACATGACATATAGGGCTCCTTTTATGAAGGTGTGCTAAGCGTTTTAGCGCACACACCGGATTAGTGTGCGCTATAGCACGCGCTAGCTGAAAATCTACGGCCTGCTCAAAAGGAGGCGGTAGTGGCTAGCGCGCACGGCAATTTAGCGTGCGCTATTCCGCGCATTAAGGCCCTAGCGTGGCTTTGTAAAAGGAGCCCAAAGAGCTGGGGATGCAGAACCCAAGGTGAAAGGAGTTAGGAGTTGAAAGCACTCTCAAAAAGGTGGGCTTTTAACTGGGCCTTGAATAGCGTCAGAGACGGAGCCCGCCGTAGGGATTCGGGCAGCTTGTTTGAAGCATACAGTGCAGCAAGGCAGAGGGGATGGAGTCTGGAGTTGGCAGTTGAAGAGAAGGGCACAGATAGGAGGGACTTACCAGCTGAGCAGAGCTCATGGGGGGGAGGGGGGAATCATAGGGGGAGATATGTGAAGAGAGATAGTGAGATAGTCATAAAGAAGACAGTCCCTGTTTGAAGGAGCTTACAATCTAAATTATAAAATAACTCTTTTTTTAAATTCTATTTTCCAGCTTTGTTTACTGCTTATCTTTTCCATCTCTTCCAATCTAAGTATATTGTCTTGCTGAAATGTTTCAATTTTCCAAAGACAAAAAATAAAACTTGAAAAGTGTTTTAAGTAGGACAATATATAGTATAGTACAGTGGCAGGCATCTCACAGTTTTAACAACTAAGGCAGGTTACTTTAGCAGAAGTCATACTATTTTAGCAATGAGACCCTGTGCTATAATAGCATAGTTTGTGGTAAAATGTGGTAAAACCCATGTTGATATTTACCCCCTACCAGGTTAGCATTGTATTTGGCTCAGTCTTACAGTTGTAATTCACATGTTTAGGGTCAAAGGTTAATCAAACTTTGGCAATAACTATCATGATTTTGGAATAAGTGCATGCATCTGTTTTTCATCATGTTAGATATTAGATCTTGATGTAATATATAATTAAAATAATCCAAAAATAAGGAAAACAAAATCTCAAGTGTATTTGTTTATTTACCTTTCTGGATTAATTTTTGACCATTTCAGACTTTCAGAATGCTTTCTTTAGGTAAATATTCAAGTGATAAATGGGGTTTAGAACTATAAACTACTAGTTCAGCGTTTTGCTTGTGTCTAATAAACATGTAGCTTTGGAACTATAAAATAATTTTTTGTCATGAAATCTTAGTTCAGTGAATATTCTACTGTATGTTTGGAAGGATACAAACTGCATATTGTCACATGTTTTGTTTGTGTGGGAGCAGAAAAACAGACAGTTACAGCTGGTCATGTATTTTTGTGACATGGAGAAACTTAGCTGAGAAATTCCAGTGGGCGATGAGGGCACAAATTCCCCTGGAAAAAAAGGAAAGAAAAGTTTTCCGTAGAAGAGCTGAAAGTTCTGTTGACAGATAACTCAGCTCGAGAAACATGCTGTTGGCCAAAAATCAAGTGCTATAAAACCAGTAAACCAAAAAAAAAAAAAGTGTTGTTTAGTGCTGTGGGAGAAGCTTACCAACATATGGGAGACTTAAAAAAACTAAGATGACAGTACAAAAATGCAAATACTCCATCAAAAATTACAAAGACTAGGGGACACTCGAAGTTACAGGGAAATACTTTTAAAACCAATAGGAGGAAATTTTTCTTTTTTTTCACTCAGAGATTAGTTACGCTAAGCTCTGGAGCAAGTTTGGACAAGTTCCTGGAGGAAAAGTCCATAGTCTGTTATTGAGAAAGGGGAAGTTACTGCCTGCCCTGGATCAGTAGCAGGGAATGTTGCTACTCCATCTCTGTGTACCATCTCCTCCCTCTCTTTCCCAAAGTAGTGACTACTGCTGTGGTAATTACTTTGATGCCCATAGGGATTTAATAGGCATCACAGCATTTGCCATGTGGCAGCTGCTACATCAGCTTTGAAAAAGGGAGGGTAAGTTATACGATCTTGTATTAGAACACCATGGTCAAAAGCTGCAGATGTCCAGGGTTTTTGGTTTAAGGCAGTAAATAAAAAAACAATGAGGCTCATAATCAAAAAACATAGACATCCAAAAAGCATCCTAAATCGGCACTTGGATGTCCCAATTGCCAGGACGTTCAGGTGCCGATAATCAAAACCGTCTTTCTGTATGTAGTGAGGTATTCCAGCCTCTGTGCATCCAGACCATGAGGTGGGCTAGTGGAGGTGTGTTATGGACAGGCTTTGGGCGGTCTCAAGGGCAGTTTAGACATGAATGTCTTGCAGCAATATCAAACATTTTGCAAGACATCTTCGATGGAACTTAAATGTTTGGAACTAGTCCTGTTTAGAAGTGCCACAAAGGTGCCCAAACTGACCAGATGTCTACTGCATGCATCACGGTATGACATCCCCACACTACCCCAGTGCTCACTGACCCCCTTCCATCACACAAAACTGAGAACAAAAAGATACATATCTGTATTTAAAACAGCAGCATTTAGTATGGGGAAGCCTAGTAGAGCTTACACAGATGTCTTAAGTAGGCTGGTTGGTGGGCTACTGAACCATAGAGAGGAGGACCCTGGCCCATAAGCCACTCTATCCGTTACATTTATAGTAGAACATGTGAGCTCACCCAAAACCTACTATACTGCCATATAGGTGCCACCTGCAGCCATAAGTGCTATTGGGGTTGTGCACAGGAAGGTATAATAAGTATTGGGGGGGGGGGGCTCACCCTAAATTATAAGGGGGGCAATGGTGAGATATGCAGCTGGCACCCTTTATGTGAAGTTCACAAAGGTTTCCCATTGCTCTGTTGGGATGTCTATGTGACCAGTTCATTACTATGGTGGCTCCATCCACGTCCAAATGGTCAGGATTAGAATGTTTCCAACCTGAATGTTTTTCTGATCATAAATAGGGCATAAAGTTCGACATTCTAGTGGCCAAGATGTCTAAGTAGACGATTAAAAAAAAAAAAAAAAAAAAGAATTATTTGGATGTCCAGCTGTTTGCTATTTGAAAATGGCCATTTTTGTTCCAACAACTTTGGATGTTCAGCTAGAAATGTCTAAGTTGGACTTAGATGGGGATTTTTTTCAAAAATACCCCTCCACATGTGAGTAACTCCTTTTGAGGCAGACCCTGGACAATGAGAAGAACTTTATATTATATCTAACTCATCCTTCTTTTTGAGCCATTCTAAATATTTTTGACCCTAAATAACCCCCAAACTCTCTTTTAAAATCATTGCTATTCAGCAAAACTTGAGTCCCACAAAACTGATGAAGTATTGGCTCCAAGGAGCTTTGCTGCTTTAATATTTGTACAAGTTTAATATCTCATTGACACTACACCAAAGCAGATATATCTATCGATCAAAACGGAGAGCCACACTGTACCACACCAGTTATGTGAAAAAAGCTATTCCAAACAATTAAATAGTGAATAAGGCATGTCCTCAGCGTGTCAGAGTAAGCAATAAAGAGAGTGCTATTGGAGCCCCTCCAGTGCTTATGAAGGCTGTATAAGAAGGAGTTATATATTCCTCCTCCTAGCATTTACACTTTGAAACGCCGGCTTGAATTTTGGCGGAGTTCTTTACTAGCTCTCCTGCTTAGCGTTGGGTTCCTGAAGAATGGGCACACCGAGTCCCAGAAACCAAGCCTGATTGAACCTTTATTGAGGTTTACTTGAATGACTGTAGCTAAACCAAGTGAAGACTTAATCCCTGTTTTACTAAGGTGCGCTAACCGATTAGCACTCGCTGATTGAATTAGCGTGCGCTAAACGCTAATGCGTCCATAGACTAACATGCATGCATTAGTGTTTAGCACGCGCTAAATCGATTAGTGTGCGCTAAACGCTAACGCGTCCATAGACTAACATGCATGCGTTAGTGTTTAGCACGCGTTAAATCGATTAGTGTGCAGTAATCGGTTAGCACACCTTAGTGAAAGAGGGCGTTAAGCTAACCCCCCTCCTTTACTAAGGTGCGCTATGCTTTTAGTGCACAATAAATAATAGTGCGCGCTAATCACGTGCTAAACACTAACACGTGCATGTTATCCTATGGACACGTTAGCGGTTAGCGCACATGTTGATTTAGCATGCGCTAAACGTGCGCTAAAATGCTTAGCACACCTTAGTAAAAGAAGGCCTAAGTGCTTTGTTTCATTTTCTTGCTATGGAGGGCTGGTCCCTACAGAGTGCCACACTGTGTCTAAGGGTGTCAGGTCAAAAGCGCGCCGGGACAAAGGCACGCGCAGACAATTGAGTGCAGCGCGGAGGCGTGCGCCGCAGAAAATTACACTTTTTACGGCTACGACGGGGGTGTGTGTGTGGGGGGGAACCCCCCACTTTACTTAATAGAGATCGTGCTGCGTTGTGGGGGCGTTGTGGGGGGTGTGGGGGGTTGTAACCCCCCACATTTTACTGAAAACTTCACTTTTTCCCTGTTTTTAGGGAAAAAGTTAAGTTTACAGTAAAATGTGGAGGGTTACAACCCCCCAAACCCCCCCCAACGCCGGTGCGATCTCTAGGAAACACCTAAAAACCTACCTATTCCTGAAATACCTAGGCAACGAACCGGAACATCAACCCCCCTCGTAATATCACCACATACCTGAACTTGCAAACTATTAACCCAACCCCCAGTCACTAAATATGAACACTCTATTCAACTTACGGAACATTTCTACTTCTGTGTAAACAACTTGGCACTTCCTGGCCTTGCAACACACAAACTGACGTTAACATTATTAATGTTATCAGATGTACACCGCTATACTCTTTAATTCGTTGTACGAGATATTCACTGCTATACTCTTCAATTCGCTGTACGTAAAGTTTCTCTTTATTTTTATTGTATTTACAGTTTCTTTTATTGTAAACAGTTTCTTATATTGTAAACCGCCTAGAAGTCGCAAGATTGTTGGCGGTATATAAAAATAAAGTTATTATTATTATTATTAAGTAAACTGGGGGGGCTCCCCAACAAAAACCCCCGTCGGAGCCCCTAAAAACTAATTTTCTTCGGCGCGCACCTCCGTCTTGCGCTCAGTTGTTGGCGCGCGCCTTTGTCTTTCGCGGGGTTGTCTATGAACCGTGTCTAAGATATGAACACACCTTAACTTGATGTTATTGATTTTGTAAGCATTTATTCATTCTCACTGTTCATTTTTGCATATGGACGTGCCCTATGATGGTGTGCCGCTGGAAGTGAGTTATAACTCCTTCTTATATAAGCCTTCATGGTTAAGCGCTGGAGTGGCTCCAACAATACTCTATTTATTGCCTACACCAAGGACACGCCTTATTTACCATTAAATTGTTTGTGGTAGCTTTTTTCACATAACTGGTGTGGTACAGTGTGGCTCTCTGTTTTGATCGATAGATTATAGCTGCTTTGGTGTAATGTCTTTTAAGTACTTTTGCAGCATTTTCTAATATATCAGTGAAGCATACTGAAAACTTTAATAATAATAAAAAAAATCAACACATTCCAGAGTCAACATTTATTACTGTTTATATATGCATTTAATTCACACAATAATACAATACTAGTCAACATTTATTGCTAATGATAGACAACATGTGCATTTGTTTAGGTACTTTCTAGCCAGATGTACTCTATTTTATATTTAATTCAAAATTAATGAAAACATTAATAAAAAAACAAACAAATATTATCATGTTGAATTTATTAGTAACATAAAGAACATGTTATTTTTTTTTTATAGAATGACACAAATCTTCACTTGCAATGCTGTGTATTATAAGAAAACCTAAATATATTTTGATAGCTGGCTCTGGGTCCTTCTTTTAAGGTGCGCTAACCAATTTAACGTATGCTAAATGCTAAGATGCCCATTGAATATAATAGATGCCTTAGCATTCTACGCACACTATCCCCCTCTTTTACAAAGGTGCGTTAGCCATTTTAGCATGCGCTAACTATTAGCGTGCACTAAACGCTAACAAGTCCATAGACTTATAATGGGTGTGTTAGCGTTTAGCGTGCATGTATATTTAACTAAAACGTATAGCGCACCTTAGTAAAAGGAGCTCTAAATCGGTTAGCCCTAAATCGGTTAGACCCCTCTGTGTCTTCATGCTTATTTTCTACATAGCAGAATCTATTTCAGAAATATTTATTTCAGAACTAAATGCCATGGCATTTACAAATAAAATAGGAGAAATGCTGCAAAGTATTCAGCTACCATCATCCCTCACCATGGTGCTGGATTTGTTTTACTCATTCTGTGACTATGGGCTTTTTTTCGAAACACATGGACACCTCAAAATTCACAAATGGACATCCGTGTGCTTAAAATGTCCAAATCCAGATTTTGAAAAGGGAAGTACAACATATCAAGGAGGCATGTTGTGGGAATGTTTTGGGCAAGACTGGGGAGAGCCCGAAATCAGGATTTCCAACAGCAATTACTGAATGGGAAGAAATGTCCTAGCCTAAAAAGAAGGACATCCTAATTTAGACCTGTTTCAGTCATGTCCAGGTTATTAAAAGATGCAGCTGACCGCTGAAGGGATTAAGTCATGACACCTCCTTAAACTCCCAGTGGTTGCTGAGGGCTATTGAAGCAGTGTGCATTCAGGTACAGTATTTATTTATTTAATGAATACATTTATAACCTTCCTACAACTAAGGGGTTCATAATAATAATTTTTTAAAAGTCCAAACACCGGCCTAAGTCGGTGATCAGAAAGACAGGTTGTCCAAGTACCGATAATCAAAACTGGTTTTAGACGTATCTAAAACCAGCTTAGGCCTTTCCAGTGCTACTGTAAGCCCAGAATTAAATGGGACATTTTTGGAGGAGTGGCTAGGATGGGAGGTGGGTGGGATGTGGGCCGACCTAGACTTAGTCATCCGGCAGTCATATCCCAAAAGATTTGACAGGCTGCCAGACGTAACTTATACATTTGACTTAGACGAAGTCAAAACAGGCCTATGTTCCAGATCGGGCCGCTGAGCTGATCACGGCTACCGCGATCAGATCAGCAGCCCCTCACCCCCCATACCCGTAACGATCGCAGCAGGAGAGATGCCCAATCTCTCCTGCCGGACCCCTCCCCAATCAGCACGTTCTTCACTGGCAGGACAGATGCCCAATCTCTCCTGCCACACACCCCTCCAGAAGCACTCTTCACCGGCAGCAGGGATGCCCAGTCCCTCCTGTTGGATACCTTCCCTGAAGTGCTCTTCACCGGCAAGAGGGATGCCCAATCCCTCCTGCCAGACACCTCCCCCGAAGCACTCTTCACCGGAAGGAGGGATTCCCAGTCCCTCCTGCCGGGCACCCTCCACCCCCTTCCGGACCACCCAGCCACCCCTCCACCCCCAGACAATAAGTCACATCTCCATCAATTCTTCTCCTGACCTCATCAACTGTAGCTATCAACAAGGTTTCTACTCCATGCCCCTTCTGAAAACAATATTGGAAGGGTCTCAATCCACCTGACAATTCAAGAAGCTCATCCAATTGCTGCAAAGTAACCCTTTCTATCATCTTACTCAACATAGAATGTTGAAATTGGCCTATAACTACTCAGTTATAAAGGACCTAACTTCCCAGCCTTCATTAAAGGTTTTATTGTTGCTACTTCTCCTAGTTACTTAAATACCAACTTTAACCTTTATTGCAACAACAGGACATCGCGCAGAATTCAACTGTTCGCCTTCCCTTCGCCAAAACACTGTCTTCTCAAAAGATTCCTCGATAGAACTCTCGCCTTCCAAGCAGCCAAGTCGAACCCATGGCTAGCCCAGATGATACTCGAGGCCCCCACTTACCTTGCCTTCAGAAAACTACTAAAAACTTACCTATTCAGCAAACATGACCCTTAATTAATCCCTTCACCCCACATAACACCGGCCCCACCCCTCCCCCTTTCCCCCTCACCAGATCCTCCCTTGTCCCTCTCTCTACTTCCCTTGTCTAGTTCGATCAAAGCTGCAATTTCTGTTAAATTGCTGTACATTTTCCCTTCATTGCAGACTACTGTAAACTGCTGTAACTTCCTCGCTGACTGCTGTAAATTGTTGTAATCTATCGTAAATCTGATTGTAATTTGTTGTAAATCTGCTTGTAACTTGTTGTAAACAAGCTTGTCAATGCAGATCATTTGTTAATTGATGTAAACCGCCTAGAACTCGCTGGGTGTGGTGGTATATAAGAATAAAGTTATTATTATTATTATTACTTTTAATGTCTCAGGAAAACCTCCTTTCTACAATGAAACATTCACAATTCTGGCCAAGCCAGGACTAAACAGACTCACCCATTCCTCTAAATGCCATCAATGAACAGGGGTCAGTTATGGACTTTGAAGGCCTCAATTTCTTCACAATAGACATGACCTTGGACACTTTTACCTCAGAAAAACTTGAAAAACACATATTGGGCATCACATCATTACTCAGCCCATCTGTCACAGTTGTTCCTAACTGATTCCATAACAGTGTAATATTATTCACAAAATATTGTGAAAATTCTTGTACATCAATCTGTACATCAGACCTCATCCCTTTCCTTCATCATATTAAAACTTCAGTTTCAAATAACTCATTTAGGCCCTGTTTTACTAAGGTGCACTAACCAATTAGCGCGCACTAATTGATTTAATGCACACTAAACGCTAACACGTGCATGTTAGTCTATGGACATGTTAGCATTTAGCGCACGCTAATTTGATTAGCGCATGCTAATCAGTTAGCGCACCTTAGTAAAACAGGGGGTTAGTCTATTTAAGAAGTCCTGAATTTTGTTAGAATAACAAGAGTCTCTCACCATAGAATTAAATAAAACATACTTTGACAATTTTATTCTGAAGAATTCACAATCCTCCACATTCAAAGACTTTTTCCATACATGTTCTACCTTATGTAGTTCCCTCCACCCCATTAACTGAGAAAGGCCAGTAGTATACCAAGGTCTATTTCCAGTCCCTCCCCCACCCTCTTCTCTTCTCTGTCCCCTGCCGCGCATGTGTCCCTTCCCGTCCCCTCCTCCATACCTCTTTAATTTTCCCAGTGCGAGCAGCATCACCAACTTGCCACCCGCATCGGCGTCAGCTCTCCCTCTGATGTCACTTCCAGATATTCTAATACAGTTTTCTTCCCCTTAGCAGATCCTCAATCAACACCTCTTCAGGACAAGGAACAGCTGAGTTCTGGATTATCTTTTTCTAGAAGTGCCTCTTTTCCCTAAGTCTCAACACCAGCAGGTAAGATATTCCAATGGAGTGTTTCTTCCCCTTAGCAGATCTTCACTCAACACCTGTTCAGGATGTGATATGAAATATGGTTTGTTACTCATAGAAATAATTCACTGGAGCTGGAAATATATATTGAGATGAAAGAGGCTGCCCAAATAACGACAACCTGAGTTCTGTATTTATGTTACCTGGTTTGTTGTCTTCTCTGGATCAAATTTTTGATAATACCTATTTTCTCCTTGTGCCCATTAAATTCTCAACCCCCAATTTTATCCTTGGCTGTGAGGGTGTGGTTGTCTTGGTATATTATGTCTAAAATTTTATGTTTTTGCAGCAATCTACTTTTATCTCACACATCACAAGTCTGCTTATTTCAAATCTTAGCCCCCCCCCCTTTTACTAAAGTGATTAGTACAGGCTGTCGTGGTAACCACACCAAAATCCTTTAAATCCCTATGGGCTTTGGTGCGGTTGCCATGTGGAACTCTCTAATGCCACTTGGTAAAAGGGGGGGGGCTTATTTTGTTAGCACTGCTACACTGGCTCCTTCCTTTATCATTTTAAAAAATATATTAATGCATCATTAGGGGCATTTTTAAAACAGTAAGATGTCCACAAAATATCATAAATCGGCACTTGTCCATCCTAATCACCAGGACATCCATGTGCCAATTTGCAAAACCATCTTTCTAGATACCTTGTGAGGCATGCTAGCTGCTCTGTGTCCAAATCTAAAGAGGGGGGGTATGTTGGAGGAATGTTCTGGATGGGCTAGAGCTGGTTTAGACTTGGACGTCTTGCAGTAAAATCGAACCTTTCCTGAGATATCCTGGATGGAACTACTATTTATCACTTATATAGCGCTGAAAGGCATGCGCAGTGCTGTACATTTTGAAATTTATAGACAGTCCCTGCTTGGAAGAGCTTACAATCTAACTTGGACAGACAGATATGACATATAGGGTTGGGGATGCAGAACCCAAGGTGAAAGGAGTTAGGAGTTGAAAGCACTCTCAAAGAGACGTTCTGAGCTAGACCTGTTTTAAAAGCGTCAAAAAAGGTATCAAACTGACCAGATGGCCACTTGGGGGATTAGGCTATGACCCTTCCACTCTACCCCATTGGTCACTGACTCCCTTCCATCTTCCAAAAATCGGAATGAAACAGTACATACCTGTCTCTAAATCAGCAGCACCTAGTATGGGAAATCCTAGTAGAGCACTGGAGCATTTATCGTACCGGCCCGCGGTAGAAACCTCCACTACAGCTTTGTGAAAAGAGCCCTAAATCAGTAATTTAGGGCTCCTTTTACGAAGGTGTGTTAGGGCCTTAACGCGCGGAATAGCGTGTGCTAAAATGCCACACGCACTAGCCGCTACCTCCTCCTTTTGAGCAGGCGGTTGTTTTTCGGCTAGCGCTAATCCGATGCATGCGCTAAAAACGCTAGCACACCTTCGTAAAAGGCGCCTTTAGATTTGAAAATGCAAAGCTACTATCTTTGTCATCAGTGGTAGATACCCATTATGTCGTGACTCATGCAATTGCTTTTTCTACTGCAGTGCCACTGTTGTGAAACATGCTTTCTGGTCATTTAAGATTAAGTGCTAATGTTTCTCAGTTTAAAAATATCTTAATAAACTACTGCATATTGCAAGCTTTTTCTGTATAAAGCTTGAGACACCCTTTTTTCACTCGCAGTTAAGTATAAATTGTATGTCTGTTTTTAATTTTTATGGTTTTTTTTTATTGTACTGTAATTCACTTTGGTTTAAGTGGAATATAAATTGCCAAAATAAATAAATAAGATATTAAATGGAAAATGACTTGATTTTTTTTTTTTTTTAAAGCAGAATATTTTAGAAGTAGAATTTGGGGGATAAGACAATTGGTACATCTGAGTGCTAAAAAGAAAAAAATTTTAATCCTGTTGTCTGGTTGCTGTTTTTAAAAGTATACTTCTTTTATAAGCTTTATCTTTCTAGTTTTGCTAAACCTGTACTACTTTTTGTGGGCAGACAATTTATTTCTTTTTCTCTATAGTTTTTCGGCTTATTTGTAACAAAAAAATCTAGCACAGAAAATCTAGAATCTTTATTTTTTGCTATCTGCTATTTTAATCCCTTTTGTTGTAGTTTTCTCTCAGGTCCCTCTGGAATGCTGCTAGCATGGGCCCTATGCATAAGCGCCAGAACAGGGGGGGGGGGGCACAGGGGCCATGGCCTCCCAAAAAATTGCTGGTGGCAATGGGGCTGATGGTGAATTTACACAGGTGGCATTCCTGGGAGCCTTCCTGCCGGCCCGCGAATCCTCCCCATCTTTTCCTTCCCACAGGCGTGTACTCCACAGTTCCTGCAAAGGTTGTCAGGCGGAGAAAATGACTCTCAATGATGCACTGCCGCTGCCAGCATCTTCTGTCCAGCCCCTTAACCATTTTAGTCGCTCTTTTCTGGAGGGGCAAAATGGAGAGAGAGAGAGAGCGAGAGAGATGGATTTGGTGGAGAGAGCAAAAGGGAAGGAGATTCAGGGGAGGAAGCAGAAGGGGGAGGAAAGATGGACTACTCAGGGAGAGCAGAGGAGGAAAGGATTTGGTGGAAAAGGGAAGGAGATTCAGGAGAGGAAGCAGAAGGGGGAGGAAAGATGGACTACTCAGGGAGAGCAGAGGAGGAAGAGGAGAGATGGACAGGGAAAGGCAGAGGGGATATGACTGGGGGCTGGAAGGGGGTTGGGAGGAGAGATGTCATACTTGGGAGGAAGGAGTAGAAGGCCAGAAATGAGATATGTTGGACTTTTGGTAGAGGGGAGAGAAAGAAAGAGAGGAAGGAAATGCTGGATTACAAGGGTGGAGTAAGCAACACGGAGGGGAGATGCTAGAAATGGTAGATCCATGTGGGAGAGTTATCAAGGAGATGAATGAGCAGAATGAGTATATTTGGATAGAAATGTGGTAATAGGAAGCAGATAAAAGGGAATAGGAGGATGAGAAATGTGAAGGCTACGGGGTGAGAAAAGGAGATAGAAATTTGATTAGATAAAAAGTGAACAGAAATAAAGCAATGTTCCCTCTAAGCTGTGTGGTCACACACCTTTTGGTAGCAGGCCGTGCAGCCAGCACACCAGGATCTCTGGCCATACTCTGCTGCTGCTGTAGCTTTGGGAAGAAAGAAGTGCAGCTGGAAGGAAGGAGGAGGAGGCTTACTTGGATGTCTTAGAGCTGGCCAGAACACAGGTTTACACCCTTAGGATGGGGCATGAACTTTGGACAAGGGAGGGAGGGAAAGAGGTGTGTTGGGTCACAAAAGGGAGGGATAGAGGGAGAGGGGTGCATTGGGACACAGAAGGGAGGGGAAGGGTGCACTGAGACAAGGAAGGGAGTGTGAACTTATGATGAAAGAGGGAGGGGCATGAACTTGGGGCACAGAATGGAGAGAAGGGAACATATTGGGACACAGAAGGGAGAGAAGGGGCACAAACATGGGACACAGTAGGGAGGGGGCTTGACCATGAGACATAGGATAGAGGGAGGGAAAGAGATGCTGAGGTGGGGGAGGGAATAGAAAGTGAAAATTGTTGAAAATGGGTATGAGAGGAAAAGAGATGGTGTACATGGGGAAAGAAAAAAAGGAAAATTGTTGGGAGGGAGAGAATTGTTGGACATGGTGGGAGAGGAGTAAGGTTGAGAGAGAGAAATTTTGGTTGAGGTGGAGAGGGAATAGTGGGACAGATGGAAAGGGATGCAAGAGGGAGGAATGTTGGACATGGATGGTGGTGGAGGGAATGAAGGAAAAGCTGTGGCATGGTGCTGGAGAGGGGTGATAGAAGGAGAAATGTTGGGCATGGGGTTGGTGGGCAGGGGCAAAAAATGTTGCATACAGTTTGGGGTATAAGAGAGGGAGAAATGTTGGATATGGCAGTAAAGGGAGTTGGAGAAAGACACCCTGGATCCCTCTCTCTCTCTCTCTCCCTACTCCTTTTAGCAAGGGAGGGAATGAGAGAGAGAGATGGTGGACAGTGAAAGAGAAGTAGACATTGCATATGGGGGTGGAGAAGAGAGGAAGAAATGCTGTGCAGGAGTAGGGAGGGGAAAACGACTGTGATGTGTGTAGTCAGTGGCGTACCAAGGGGGGCGGGGGGAGGGGAGTTCCGCCCCGGGTGCAGCCTTAGGGGGGGTGCACAGCCGGCCAGGTCCAGAAAATTCTACTGGGCCGATCAGCCTGCCTCTCCCCGATGTCAATTCTGCCGTCGGAGAGGAAGTTTGGGCCAGCCAATTGCTGCCTAGCTCTGCGGAACTTCCTCTCCGACGGCAGAATTGATGTCAGGGAGAGGAATGCTGGTCAGCCCGACGCAGGGAAGGAGAGCTTGGGGTGGCAGCGGCTTTGGGGCATGTTACCCGATGGTGGTGACTTGGAGGGCTGTTCCCTGATGGCGGCGGCAATGGCTTGGGGGAGGGCAGGAAGAAAGAAAGAAAGGGGGTAGGCAGGGAGACAGAAGGAAAGAAGGGAAACAGAGAAAAAGAAAGGGGGCATGAAGAGAGAAAGAAAGAAAGGGAGGCAGGGAGAAAGAAAGGGCAGGGAGAGAGGAAGAAAAAGTTGGGGGAGGGAATGAGGTCTGGAGGAGAGGAAGCATGCAGGCTGAAAGAAGGGAAGAAAGATTGGATGCACAGTCAGAAGAAGAAAGTGCAACCAGAGACTCATGAAATCACCAGACATGGTAGGAAAAATGATTTTATTTTCAATTTAGTGATCAAAATGTGTCTGAATTTATATCTGCTGTCTATATTTTGCACTATGGCCCCCCTTTTACTAAACCACAATAGCGGTTTTTAGCACAGGGAGCCTATGAGCGTCGAGAGCAGCCCTGGGCATTCAGCGCAGCTCCCTGTGCTAAAAACTGCTATTGTGCTTTAGTCAAAAGGGAGGGGGGGTATTTGTCTATTTTTGTATGGTTGTTACTGAGGTGACAGTGCATAGAGTCATCTGCCTTGACCTCTTTGAAAAAACCCCAGAATAGCATACAGTGTGCTTTGTGTTTTTTAAATTTTTTATTGTTGATAGATCATTTTGACTTGGTCATTTTAAAAGTAGCTCGCAAGCCCAAACAGTGTGGGCACCCCTGAGCTAGAGCGTTGAAGCTGCGTGTTTCTGCCGTAAAGGTCATGTCTGACGCAACCAGAAGTTGCATCAGAGACGACCTTTACGGCAGCCATATGCAACTATAACGCTCCGGCTGCTGTAAGAAGGCAGTTTAGACATCGCCGGCCACAGGGCAGGGAGGTTTGTCAGACCGGGCCTGTTATACAGGCTGGGGGGGGAGAAAGCGCCATGAAGGTAAGGGGCAGGGAGGGTGAAAGAAAGAAAAGGTGGGGTGGAGAGGAAAACAGGGTAAAACAGAGGGGGAGAAGGAAGCTGAAAGCACTTGGGGAATACAGAGGGGGAGAAGGACGCTGAAAGCACATGGGGAAGACAGAGTGGGAAGAAAATGCTGAATGGAAATGGGAACAGAGAGTGGGGAGAAGATGCTGAAGGGAAATGAGGAACAGAGAGTGGGGAGAAGACGCTGAAGGGAAACGGGGAAGAGAGAGTTGGGAGAAGATGCTGGCAGGGAAGAAGACAGAGATGCCAGACTATGGGAGGAGCGGATGGAAGAAGATGGGTGCCAGACCAATTTGGAAGGAGGGAGAAAGGGAGAGGCACAGTAACAGAGCACATGGAAGATGCAGAGAGAAGAGACAGTGGATGGAAGGAAGAGAGTAACAAGAAGATGAGGAAAGCAGAAACCAGAGAAGACAAAGGTAGAACAAAAATTTTCTATTTATTTATTGCTTTAGGAGACATGTGTCACTGTTTCTGTGGTGTTGCATTGTATGTAGAGTCCAGCTTCTTGCTGGTTCAATTTAACCTTTGTCTATGTATTTCTATTTTATCCCCTTTTTACAAAACTGTGGAGCATTTTTTAGCGCCAGCAGTGGTGGTAGCAGCTCTGATGCTCAAAATTCTATGAGCGTCAGAGCTGTTACCACCGTGGCTAAAATCCACATTACAGTTTTATAAAAGGGGGAGGGGTTAGTTTGTGATGACATATTCCATACTAGGCGAAGGTGTTTTCTGTGTTCTGTGTGTTCGAAAGACATGGTTTTCTGTTAGGATTGACGGTGTAGGATTGGTCTGTACTAGTCTGGCTTGTTTAGTTTTACAATGGTTGTATTGATGTTGTACTGCTCACTGCAGTATGTAGAATGCTGCCTTTTCCTAGGTACTCATGTGTGACATGTGGCTTGTTACTAAAAATCATGTTTTCGTACAGATGGGGGGGAGGATTTGCCAAAAAATTATAGGCCCCGGGTGTCACATATGCTAGGTGTGTAGTTTAATGTTGTGTAGTTTAATGTAGTGGTTACCATTATGTATTGTTAATAAGATTATATGGTGTGTACAGTATATGAAAAATGAATGGAAGAAATGGCATTTACAAGTACTCTTATTATGGTGGGCGAAGTCTGGGGTGGAGCTTGGGTGGGTCTAGGACAGAGATTTTGGGTCCCCCCCAAACATAAAAGTGTTCCGCTGCCTATGGCCCTATGTCTAACCACTAAGAATTACTATTGAAAGATAGCTGTTGCTCCCTTCCCTAACAGCTGTGAATATTTCCTCTGCAGCATTCCCAGCCTACCAACAAAATATTTGATCTGAGAATAAAGCCCAGACCTTCCACAGGCCAGTGAGCAGCACTTGTTCCTGACCCACTGGGCCAGCCCAAATACTTACCGTGTTTCCCCGAAAATAAGACAGTGTCTTATATTAACTTTGGATCCAAAAAACACACTAGGACTTATTTTCGTGGAATGTCTTATTTTTTCATGTACAATGATCATCTCTCCCTTCCTCTCCTCTACCCCAATCCTCTTTCCTTTCTCTCCTTCACATGTGCAGCATCTTTCCTCCCCTCTCACCCATCCCCTTGTGCCTTTCCTCTCCAGCATCTTTCTATCCCTTCCTCCCTCCCTTCCATCACCCTGTGAAGCAGAACCCTTGAGCAGCATCTTTCTATCCCTCCCTCCCTCCCATCAGTGCAGCAGAACCCTTGCATATCATCTTTCTATCCCTCCCTCCCATCCCCTCCATGTAGCAGAACCTCTCTCCAAACAGCAGCTTCATCAACACTCTAAACAGGCTGCTGGGGCCTTCCCTGTGCCGCATCGCTGATGACATCATCAGTGATGTGGCAGAAGGTACGACCCGGTGGAAGAAAACTATGAAGCAGCCTGTTTAAAATGCTGCCGACGCTGCTGTTTGGAGGGAGGTATGTTGTCTCGCAGTGGGAGGGTTGGCAGGGTTCAGATGAGAGGGAGAGATGGAAAGATGGTGCGCAGTGGGATGGATGGGAGGTTTGACGGGGCGGGGCAGGGGAAGCGATCTAACTAGGGCTTATTTTGAGGGTAGGGCTTTTATTAATTCCTATCCTGAAAATCATGCTAGGGCTTATTTTCGGGGAAACACGGTACTTACTGAACAAGGAGGGAAGAATGCCTGTCTAGTTAAAATAATGTTGGTTCAATGAGATGGGGTATACTAGCAGATAAGTACAAAAGCAAAAATAATTTAACACATCTTACTTCACCCTCCCTGCTGAGCAATTAATGTAAAAAAAAAAAAAAAAAATGAACCAGATCTTTATATACCATT
This sequence comes from Geotrypetes seraphini, assembly GCF_902459505.1. Classification (NCBI taxonomy): domain Eukaryota; kingdom Metazoa; phylum Chordata; class Amphibia; order Gymnophiona; family Dermophiidae; genus Geotrypetes; species Geotrypetes seraphini. Next base: position 66,551,995 of record NC_047086.1, on the reverse strand, counting down.
TCCACCTAAGAAATCACAAAGTCATCATTTGTCTCGCTATGGTACCAAACTATCTTGAGGCTTGGAAAAGTAATAAATGGTCTGGAACTGTTTACATGTTAAAAGAACAGCTGCCCAGTTCTTGATTGACTTGAGGAAATTCTATTACTCTACTAATAAGTTATTGCCAGAATTTGGGGTGGCTCTTTCAACTTGGTTTATATTATTCATGATTTGATTTCCAATTAAGCAAACTAACCACATAACTGAAAACATTGCACTGCAAGAGAGGTTACACTGTCAGCATTATTCTAGCATACAACTAGCAGTGGCATCCACACCCAATGGCACAAGAAAACTAGCCATGACTGACAATTGCATTGCTTGCCATTAATTCCAGGCCGGGTTCTTGCGGCATGACACCTACTGCTTGTCAAGATTCTTCTCCTGATTGCTTGATAAGCCAACCCAAGAGTTTTTTTCATAGGGGTGTGCAGTAGAGTACCATCTGCAAAGCCAGCAGTTAAGCATGGGGGAAATAGAAACATAGAAACATGATGACAGATAAAGGCCAAATGGCCCATCTAGTCTGCCCATCCACAGTAACCATTATCTCTTTCTTTTTCCAAGAGATCCCACGTGCCTATCCCAAGCCCTTTTGAATTCAGACACAGTCTCCGTCTCCACCACCTCTTCTGGGAGACTGTTCCATGTATCTACCACCCTTTCTGTAAAAAAGTATTTCCTTAGATTATTCTAGATCTTATCACCTCTTAACTTCATCCTATGCCCTCTCATTGCAGAGTTTCCTTTCAAATTAAAGAGACTCAACTTTGGCAATATCGCTTACAAACATATTGAACAGGATTGGCCCCGGCACCAATCCCTGAAGGACTCCACTACTTACCTTTCCCTTTTTCGAGTGAATTCCATTAAACACCACCTTCTGGCATCTGTCTGTCTACCAGTTTCTAATCCAGTTCACCACTTTGGGTCCTAACTTCAGCCCATCAAGTTTGTTCAAGAGCCTCCTATGAGAAACCATGTCAAAGGCTTTGCTGAAACCTAAGTAAGTTACATCTAGCATATGCCCTTGATCCAATTCTCTAGTCACCCAATCAAACCTAGTGTCTAGGCCAGGAGTGCCCACACTTTTTGGGCTTGCGAGCTACTTTTAAAATGACCAAGTCAAAATGATCTACCAACAATAAAATTTAAAAAAACACAAAGCACACTGTATGCAGAGAAAATGTTAATTATCATTTATATTCTGTGGATTTTCCAAAGAGGTCAAGGTAGATGACTTTATGCAATGTCACCTCAGGAACAATTATACAAAAATAGACAAATATACCCCCTCCCTTTTTACTAAACTGCAATAGCATTTTTTTAGCGCAGGGAGCTGCGCTGAATGCCCTGCGCTGCTCTCAATGCTCATAGGCTCCCTGCGCTAAAAAACGCTATTGCAGTTTAGTAAAAGGGGGCTATAGTGCAAAATATAGACATAAGATATCAATTCTCAAAACGGACACATTTTGATCACTAAATTGAAAATAAAATCATTTTTCCTACCTTTGTTGTTAGTCTCTGATTGCACTTTCTTCTGACTGTGCATCCAATATTTCTTCCCTTCTTTCAGCCTCCTGTATGCTTCCTCTCCTCCAAACCTCATTCCCTCCCTCAACTTTTTCTTCCTGTCTCCCTGCCCCCTCCCCTTTCTTTCTTTCTGTCTCCCTGCCCCCTTTCCATTCTTTTTTTAAGGTTGGATGCAGGGCTTAGCATTTCTCTCACCCTTCCTTGCTCTGTATCTCCCTCTCTCTGTCCATTTCACCTCCTATTGTGAGTCCAACAGCAGCTCTCCCTACTTACCTCCCTCCTTCCCTGGTCTGTGGCCCTATGAACTTGCTATTTTTGCCATAGAGTCAGAATTCCTCCAGGCCAGCCCTAGGGGCCTGTCATAACTTTCTGTCAGGGCCAGCAGTGCAGCCACATAGGACACAAGGAAGGCCGTAGGCCGGGGCTTCAAAACTTGCCCATTGCCATTGTCTTGCCCATTGCCTTCTCTGCTTGGCTGGGGTGCAGTGGATGGGGTGGGGCGCATGTCATGTCGACCACATTTCCAGCTTGGGACCATCGTGCTTCATGCTACTTTGTAGGCAGAAAGGTCCAAGGCCAGCTGGAGGTAGCAAAGACAAAGCGTTTGTTGGATCATAGAGAGGGTGATGCTGGGCTATAGGGAGCGGGGATCAGATGTCAGGGAAAAGGAGCTGGCTCCAAGAGAGTGGAAATGGCAAAAACACAGTAAAGCTGCTGGACTGGGAGGAAGAGGCAATGTATTTCCATATCGGTCTCTTCGCTGCTTTTTAGGAGGGGGGGGGAGTTTGACTGTGGCTTTCAGCAGGGTCTCGCTGCAGCCAGGCAAATGGCACTGAAGTTGCAAAACAACGAGAAGAGCAGAGGCTGCTCTTCGCTGCCATCCACCGGGTATTTGAGCGTCACTGACAGCCGGATTGAGGAGCAAGAGGTGCATCGATCGGAGGCCGCACCTGTTGCCCCGATGCTCAACTCCGTGTGTGTGTCCTCGAGCCGGGGCTATAAGTCCTCGGGCAAAGCCCCCCGCAAGCCCAGCCCAAAGGAAGAGCTGGCCCGGGGCGACGGCGCAGACAGGGTGGTGCTAGACGTTGGGGGCACCCGGCACGAGACCTACCGCAGCGCCCTGCCAGGCACCCGCCTTCTTTGACTGGCACCCGGGACTCTTTAGCTTTGTGCTCAACTACTACCGCAAGGGCAAACTGCACTGCCCGGCCGACCTGTGCGGACCCCTCTTCAAGGAGGAGTTCGCCTTCTAGGGCCTCGACGAGACCGACGTGGAGCCCTGCTGCTGGCTCAGCTACCGGCAGCGCCAGCACGCCGAGGAGGTGCTGCACTGATTCTGGCCGCCCCAAGCTCTGCCTGCTTCCCCACACAGATACATCGGGCCGACCAGATTTCCTCTCCTCGATGTCATTTCTGAAGTCGGAGAGGAAGTTCCGGTGGGGGAAGTTGGTCAGCTCGGCACTTCTGAGTTGGGAAGCCAGTAGAACGCGAAGGCAACGCGATCGACTCGTGTTGCCTTCAGGATCTACTGGTCGATCGCGATCGACCTATTGGGCACCCCTGGTCTAGGCTCTCTCCCCAACAATGCAGCAGTCCATAATGCAATATAACCGCTTCCCTCCTGCAACAATGTAACCTTCCCCTCTGAAACAGTATAGCCTTCTTATTTACTGTGTTGTAACCATTTCCTAATGCTGCTACATGGACCTGTTATCTGGTAAATCGCCTTCAATCTGTACTGGAAAAGTGTGATCAAGAAATCCTGATTAGATTAGAATTAGAATTGCCTCCTATGATGTTGTTTAGATATGTCTATCTTAAATGTGATAATCATAGGGAAATAAGATTTTATGTATGTGGTATTTATTTATTCACTTTTCCATACCCTTCTCCCAGGGGAGCTGAGAACAATTTACATGAATTTATTCAGGTACTCAAGCATTTTACCCTGCCTGTCCACGTGGGCTCACAATCTATCTAATGTACCTGGAGCAATGGGGGGATTAAGTGACTTGCCCAGAGTCACAAGGAACAGCATAGGTTTGAACCCACAACTTCAGGGTGCTGAGGCTGTAGCTTTAACCACTGTACCACACTCTCCCCATATGGAAACAAAAAACCCCCCCAATAACCTCCAGTTAAAGCGTTGAATCAAATGCTCAAAACTTCACCAATTTATGTCTTATGAATTCAGGTCATTTCAGTGCTGGGGAAGTTGCCTCAGAAGCTGCAGAGCAATCACTGCTCTGGAGCTGTGAAGCGGAGCTTAAATAGCTCATTAGCTCCCCTCCAACATTCTATCATAGGCAACCCCGTTGAAGTGGTTTGAACGGTAGCGCAATTAATAAATAATTTTAAAAAGTGCAGGCATCACTTATCTTTGCTTAGTGCAGGAGTGTCCAACCTTTTGGCTTCCCTGGGCCACATTGGCCGAAAAAAATGTTTCTGGGGCCGCACAAATGCGCAAACGCTGCAGCAAGACAAAGGAGGGAGCTGGCAGCAGGGGGCAGCAGAGGAATACACTGCATTGCCCTCGACCGGGGCCGCACAAAATACTTCATGGGGCCACAGGTTGGACAACCCTTGCTTAATGGCATACAGACTTGCCTGTGTAATGCAGGCACCAGTAAAACTTCCTCTCAGAATTGCCGACAGCCAACGTTTCATGATTTTAAAAAAATCATTTATTCAGGGCTCTGCAGTGTACTGACGCTGGGAGTCTTGCAGCATTTTGAGCATTTGATTCAGCGCTTTCACTGGAGGTTATTGTTTTTTTTCGTTTTTGTATTTTTTTTCTCCAGTTCCTCTTTATTGCTTGTTTTGTGATATGGAAACCGCATAGTTGTATTTGGTATATAAATTTTTAAATAAATAATAAATAAATAAATGTGAACATGTTACAAAATATGTACCTAAAATAAACCAGTGAACAAAAATGAGCACCAAGTGCCTCATAGAATGGGACACACGAGTTCTTTAATAATAGACCCAACATGGGCTGTGTTTCAGCACAAATGCCTGCATCAGGGGTCAGTATAAAGGAAAGTTGAATATAAAATTAGGAAACTTGAATATAAAATAAAAAAATAAAAAAAATCCCCCACTGGAACAATACTTAGAATGTCCACAAATCAAACCTTCCAGCTTCCACATAAATGTGTGTGTGAGCGTGCACTTTCTGGGGAGCTCATTTCAAAAGGCGAAATACGGGGAGATAAAGTGGCAAATGAATTTCAATATAGACAAATGCAAGGTGATGCATCTGGGAAAGAAAAACAAAGAATATGAATATAGAATATTGGGTGTGACATTAGCCAAATGCGAACAAGAAAGGGACTTGGGGATCCTGATAGACAGAACCCTAAAACCATTGGCTCAATGTGCTGCGGCAGCAAAGAAAGCAAACAGGATGTTGGGCATGATTAAAAAGGGGATCACGAGTAGGTCGGAGGACATCATAATGCCACTTTACAGAGCAATGGTCAGATCACACTTAGAATACTGTGTCCAGCACTGGTCTCCATACCTCAAGAAGGATATGACTCTACTGGAGAGGGTGCAGAGGCGAGCCACGAAACTAGTCAAAGGTTTGGAGAATTTGAGCTACCAAGAACGCCTCAGAAAACTGGGACTGTTCACCCTCGAAAAGAGAAGATTGAGAGGGGATTTGATAGAGACTTTTAAAATATTAAAAGGATTTGACATAATAGACCAGGAAGAAGCATTACTGACATTTTCAGATGTGACACGGACAAGAGGTCATAGCCTGAAACTGTGTGGCAGCAGGTTCAGGACAAATGTTGGGAAGTTCTGTTTCACACAGCGAGTGGTGAGCGCTTGGAATGCTCTCCCGGAGGAGCTTGTGGCAGAGACTAGTGTTCAGGGTTTCAAGCGCAAGTTGGATGCACACCTTCTTGCAAATCATATCGGGGGATACGGGAAATCCGGATCTCCAACAGAGAGCACCTAACTGGGCCTCCACGTGTGCGGATCGCCGGACTAGATGGACCTAGGTCTGATCCGATGAAGGCGTTTCTTATGTTCTTATGTATGTGCATATTTTTCCTTAGAAAATTAATGTAATTAATGAAGCATACCTGCTAAATAAGTTAGGCATCGTATTATAAAATGATCCTTCTATTGAAAAATTATCATTATTTAGGATTTAGCTCTCATCTTTTCAGTAAGAGCTTGAAGGTGAGTTGCAGCCTGTCCCCGTCCCCTGTCCCGGGAATGTTTGCAAGCTAAGAAGAAGGCTTATTAAAGTGTGGTAAGTTTTTGTACTTCTTTCTTCTTCTTTTTTTTTTCTTTTGTACTTTTTATTTATCAAGTTTCAAGTTTATTAGGATTTTATGTACCGCCTATCAAGGTTATCTAAGCGGTTTTTACAATCAGGTACTCAAGCATTTTCCCTATCTGTCCTGGTGGGCTCACAATCTATCTAACGTACCTGGGGCTATTGAGGATTAAGTGACTTGCCCAGGGTCACAAGGAGCAGCGCGGGGTTTGAACCCACAACCCCAGGGTGCTGAGGATGTAGATCCAACCACTGCGCCACACACTGCTCCACAAGTTTCAATTACTGTCCTTTTACTAAGGTGCGCTAGCGTTTTTAGCGCATACATAAAATTACCGCGCGCTAAACTGTGCGCTCCACTTCTAGAATAACACCAGCTCCACGCTGGCATTAAGGTCTAGCGCACGGGGCAATTTAGCACACGCTATTCTGCGCGTTAAGGCCCTAACACACCTTAGTAAAAGGAGCCCTAACTGCAATGCGCTGGTTTTACCCATAGCCCACCCTATTCCTTGTCAACCCGCATGTGATGTTTAGCACAAAGTAGCCATTACTAATGGATGGATGGATCATACCACCAAGTTATGGCAAAACACACAGGGCTCCTTTTACTAAGCTGCGTTAGGGCATTAACACGCGGAATAGCGTGCGCTAAAAACGCTATCGCAGCTTAGTAAAAGGAGCCCACAGTGAGGAATCCACCCTGTGATGTTTCACAACACAGGACAGGAGTAGTTTGCCATTGCCTTCTCCCATGCAGTGTGTGACTCCACTATGTTACTGGTGCCCAACATGGGGCCCCTCAGCCTATAGTACCTGGTCTTCCCAGGTGGTCTCCCATTCAGGTCTTAGCCAGGCCTAACCCTGCTTAGCTTCCAATAGGAAGTGCGAGCCTACTCAGGGCGCCAGTACTAATAAGAAGACTACGTAGCACGTTTTAGTAAACAGGCTCCTAAGGTTGTACTTGAGCTATTGGAAGTTTAAGGGAGTCACCCAAGGTCACGAGGATCCACAGTGGAATCTGAACCCTGGCTTCCCTGTTCTCAGCCTGCTGCTTTGACCATTAGGGCTACTCTTCCATTTAATGTTGGTCCTATGGGAAAGACCAGTTACATTGCTTCCTCTGTCATATTCCTGGCAACAGGTTGCGAGCCAGTGAAGGGAAAGAAGAAAATTACATATTTTTTTAATTCTTTATTTATTTTTTTTTTTGTTCTAGATATGTGCATGGAAAAGTACATGAGATTGTCCAGCTGTGATAGCAGCAGTGCTAGAAAAATACACATGAACAACTTTCTTTTCTCTGCTTCGTGCTCTCACATTTTCCAGCACCATTGAGAATGAGTTTGAAAAAGCCACCAAACTGTAAACAGTAATTGTTCCATGGAACACTTGGAATCTCCCCATTCCCTAAACACAGTTTGGTACCAATTCTATCTTCTAAGCTCAAGCCATTATGAAGCATCTTAAAGCAATAAATCTTTAATTTTTTCCAACCATTTCAATCCTCAGAATTTATTTTAAACAGGGACACTGAGGGAGGGTAATGTGTTTAAAATATACTGCAGTTACATCTTAAACAATTACTTGCACAATTCTAAAAATCTCCCCTATCCTGCTCCCAGGGACATCTTCACTTAGGCCAAATAAATGTATATGTATCCAGTGTACTGTATATATGCATTTACTGTTCTCTGGGTAATTTTAGAAATGACAATTTCTGCAGGTTAAATGCTATTTTACCCTCTGAAATGCCTTTTAAATTTAACTCCTACATGTGACTATCGATGAAAATCCTAGTTTATATTAAAAATATATTCATTGAGCGTGGTCTGGATTATCCCACTGCATCAACCTTTGCCTGAGTGAGGCCTGGATTCATTTTAATCCTCTCAGTTCCTTCCATCAAAGAATTCTACTAAACTAGGAAAACTAACTTCTCTGTAGTTGCTCCAACCTTATGAACGCCATGCCACCTCAACTCCGTCATGAAAATCTTCTCGTTAAATTCAAGACCAAACTAAAAACATTCTTATTTCAAGATGCATATCTTAACCTCTAAATACCTCCTTTCCCAAAGCCAGTAAAATCTTCTCAACCGCTTTTACGAAGCGACCCTATCCCTGATGTCATATCCCCCCTCTTCCCTTTCTTTTAAATTTTGTTTTTAACAATGTACTTATCGACCTTTCCTTTCCCTTATTACCCTTAAATTCATGTAAGTTCTTATCGTCTTTTTAATGTTCACTCCTCCCCCATATATATACAATTACTATTTTATTTTATTTCTTTTTAGCTTTGTAAACTGGCCAGATACATGTGTGTGGGGGGGGGGGGGGGGTGGGGGGAATTAAAACATGTATAATAATATTGTGTAAGAATGTCAAGTGAGTTATGTGAATTAATTGTAATAATACTGTACACTTGTTGAGAGAAATAAAAAGGAAAAAAGATTAAAAAAAAAAAATAATAAAACTTGAAACTTGAAGAACTTTGAATTTGATCAGATTTGACTCGAAGTCCTGCTTTGATTTCATTCTGTGAGCCAGGATGACAGAGATAAGTGAATTGTGATTACATCTTCCCTCTAATTACAGAAAGAAACAAAACCAAATAGCTAACCAATGCTTCAAAAAAATCATGAGTGGGAAAGTGGAGGTAAGGACTTGAACATATTTAATTTTACCCACACAATCATTTCTCAAGCCATTTTTTTATTTTAGGTATATAAAATAATTTCTTTGTTGTCAATGTGTAACCACTGTAGCATGTTGGAAAAGGGGTGGTCATACCCCCCTCTTTTACTAAGGTGCGCACGTGAATCACACGCTAAATGCTAAAGCATGCATGTTATCCTAAGGACACATTAGCAGTTAACACATGCGTTGATTTAGCACTTTTGTAAAAGAGGGCCATAGTGTTTTAGATTATTTTGGGTGATAAAGCATTGCGAAATATGCTTCTGCTTTGGAGATTGGGGAAGAACAGTGACTGAACTTCAACAAGTGCTGAATGGGAAAACTGCAGTAAGCATTTTAAACACTGCAGCAACACATCCAGTATCTGAATGATCAAATTCTAAATGTTCACAGTTAGTTATTCATAAGAATATAAGAACATAAGAACATAAGAAGTTGCCTCCGCTGAGGCAGACCAGAGGTCCATCTCGCCAGCGGTTCGCTCCCGCGGCGGCCCATCAGGCCCACTGCCTGAACAGTGGTCTCTGACTAATTTTATAAATTACCTCTAATCCTGTCCCTATAACCTTACCTCTACTCTTATCTGTACCCCTCTATCCCTTTGTCCTCCAGGTACCTGTCCAGACCTTCTTTGAAGCCCTGTAGCGTGCTTCTGCTTATCACATCCTCCGGTAGCGCGTTCCATGTATCCACCACCCTCTGGGTGAAAAATAATTTCCTGGCGTTTGTTCTAAACCTCTCCCCTTTCAATTTCTCTGAGTGTCCCCTTGTACTTGTGGTTCCCCATAGTTTGAAAAATTTGTCCCTGTCCACTTTTTCTATGCCCTTCATGATCTTGAAGGTTTCTATCATGTCTCCTCTAAGTCGTCGCTTTTCCAGCGAGAAAAGCCCCAGCTTTTTCAGTCTGTTAGTATATGAGAGGCCCCCCATACCCTTTATTAGCTTAGTTGCTCTTCTCTGGACTCTCTCAAGTACCGCCATGTCCTTCTTGAGGTACGGCGACCAGTACTGGACACAGTACTCCAGGTGCGGGCGCACCATTGCACGATACAGTGGCAGGATAACTTCCTTCGTCCTGGTCGTGATACCTTTCTTAATGATACCCAACATTTTGTTTGCTTTCCTTGAGGCTGTGGCGCACTGCGCCGACGCCTTCAATGTTGTGTCTACCATCACTCCCAGGTCTCTTTCAAGGGTGCTCACCCCTAGTGGTGATCCCCCCATCTTGTAAGTGAACATCGGGTTCTTTTTCCCAACATGCATGACCTTGCATTTCCCTATGTTGAAGCTCATTTGCCACTTTTTGGCCCACTCTTCCAGCATTGTCAAATCTTTTTGGAGGTCTTCGCAGTCCTCCATGGTTTTGACCCTGCTGTACAATTTAGTGTCATCCGCAAATTTAATAACCTCACATTTTGTTCCCGCCTCCAGGTCGTTAATAAATATATTGAACAGAAGCGGTCCCAGCACCGACCCCTGCGGAACTCCGCTCGTGACCCATTGCCAGTCTGAGTAATGGCCCTTTACTCCAACCCTCTGTTTGAATTTGATATTTGTATTTATTGCACTGAACTTCTATATTTGATGTTCTTATTAGCGTACAAGTGTATTTTGGTTTGTTGGCATCAGATAACACCCCCCCCCCCCCCCCCAACACATATGAACTAACATAATTTGTTTTATGAGAGCATGGGGCTTATTTTCAAAAAACAGAAAGATGTCCAAAAAGTGGCATAAAGAGGCAGATGGACATTTTTCTTGTCAAACCCTTCCAATTTGCCATTTTTGAAATCTATTTTCTAGATGGATTATACTGTACAGTACTCCCCCGATATTTGCGGAGGTTCCGTTTCAGGAACCCCTGCGAATGCTGAAAAACCGCAAATACGGTTTTTAGTGGGGGAGATAGGAGAGGGCAGCCGGAGAGGCAGGAGAGGGCAGCCGGAGCACCAGCAAGTGAAGGAAATCACTCGCAGTATGCTCCGACCGCCTCTTCCTGCACTAAAGTCGAGCCTCACCAATCAGGAGCTGCTTTGACACGCAGATATGTACCTGGGTGTTTTTATGTGTAATTCACTAGTGTCCCCTAAGGTGCCCCACTGTTCTACTGAGACGTGTGTGTGGCCAGTCTACTAAAACAGCTGCCCCTCATACATTCCAATGGCTTGTTTTATGTTCTTCAAAAATGGCTCAAAAAGATAGACACACTTCTGAATAATGGCCAAGACATTTTGCAGTTTTGAAAATGGGCAGTTTTGGTTCTTGATTTTTGTGCATCTTCCTCAATATGTCCATATTCAGATTTGGGTGTCATATCGAAATGCCCCTCCAGATCTCTGGTTCACTGGTGGTGCTACAAGAAGGTATGGGAGCTGGTGTGGTCTGCAATGCTACATATACAGAAGTTGGATTTTGGATTTGACACGTGAAACGCGGAAATCATTGGTGTTTGGCCAAGTGTGAATCTGATATTGATGTTTAGCTATGTTTCTGACTAGCTGGGTGGGAAAGGGGCTGTGAGGTGTGTGTGTGTGTGGGGAGGGATATGTTTATACAGTTGTGTTTGGAGCTGAATAAGTTAAGAATATAAGAGCATAAGAAGAGTCCATCTAGCTCAGTAGCCTGTCTTCACGGTGGCCAATCCAAGTCAATATTTTAAAAAACACTTATAATTACTAAGCAGAGTACAATAAATAAAAATATACCCCACTTCCCACCCCCAAAATTCAGCTGGTTGCAGTGAGCATTTTGCTGCCCACCTGAATATTCAATGCCAGGACTTGTCTGGGCTTTGGCATTAAATATGTTTGTTTGTTTTTGGTGGGTTTTTTTTAGCTGACTAACACAAATAGGATGTCTATGTATGAGTTTGGACATTTTGGGAAAAACGTCCAAAAATCCAATAGAGAAAATGACTATCTTCAAATAAGAAAAATGTTTCTTTGCTTTGAAAATGACCATTTTCTAGATGTTTTTGAGCTTAGAAGCCCTGATTCTCCAAAAGTGCGTCCCGATTTTAGGCATCTGTAGGCGTCCTACAGCTGTCTAATCAGCCAATCGGGATGCACGTTTTTTTAAAAAAATGCTCCCCAGGCAGGCCGCCTATATTGAAGGCGAGGCCCGCAAGACACCGAGGCCCTGATTCTGTATAGGACGCCCGGGAGAGGCGTCCTATTCAGAATCGGCCTACACTAAAACCCCGATTCTGTAACCGGCGTCCATGTTACAGACGCTGGTTAGAGAATCGGGTTAGATTAGACACGGCCCGCTACACTTATCGCGGCAAGGGATATCTCTGCCGCAATAAGTATAGCGGGCCGCGGCCTGTCCGATCGCTGGCAGGAGGGTTCCCAAACCCTCCTGCCAGAAGATGCCCCCCTCTCCGACACTACCGACCCGCCCCCCCCCGATACTACCAACCGCCCCCCCCCGACATTACCGATCTCCCTCCCACCCCGACACTACCGATCGCTGGCAGAAGGGTGCCCAAACCCTCCTGCCAGAAGATCCCCCCCCCCCAACAATATCAATCGCTGGCAGGAGGGTGCCCAATCCCTCCTGCCTGAAGACGCACCCTCCACCCCCACGGCGCTAACAACCCCCAAACCTCCACCCCACCAAATTAACCTGTCCAGCCGGTAAACCCGCCTCGTCGAAATGAGGTGGGCCCGCCCCTTCCCGGCCCATCCCACCGAAGCCTAAGGCCTGATTGGCCCAGGCTCTAGAAGCCTGGACCAATCAAGCCTTAGGCATAGCGGGTCCGCCCATCCCCACTAAGTCTAAGGTCTGATTGGCCTCCTGCCAGCGATCAGACAGGCCGCGGCCCGCTATACTTATAGCGGCAGAGAGATCCCTTAGAAACATAGAAGATGATGGCAGAAAAGGGCTACAGCCCATCAAGTCTGCCCACTCTGCTTACCCACCCCCTGTCTATGCCCTAATGACCCAATTTCCTTATCTTGACCCTCGTAGGGATCCCACATGGGTATCCTATTTATTCTTAAAGTCTGGCACGCTGTCTGCCTCGATCACCTGCACTGGAAGCTTGTTCCAATGATCAACCACTCTCTCTGTGAAGAAATACTTTCTGGTGTCGCCATGAAATTTTCCGCCCCTGAGTTTGAGCGGGTGCCCTCTTGTGGCCGAGGGTCCCTTGAGAAAGAAAATATCATCTTCCACTTCGACACGTCCCATGAGGTACTTAAATGTTTCGATCATGTCTCCCCTCTCCCTACGTTCCTCAAGAGTGTAGAACTGCAATTTGTTCAGTCTCTCTTCGTACGAGAGACCCTTGAGCCCCGAGATCATCCTGGTGGCCGTCCGTTGAACCGATTCAATTCTGCGCACATCTTTACTGTAATGTGGCCTCCAGAATTGCACACAATACTCCAGATGAGGTCTCACCATGGCCCTGTACAAGGGCATTATGACTTCAGGCTTTCGGCTGATGAAACTTCTATTGATACAACCCAATATCTGCCTTGTCTTAGATGAAGCCTTCTCCACTTGATTGGCAGTTTTCATGTCTGCACTGATGATTACTCCTAAATCTCGTTCTGCTGAAGTCCTAGTTAAAGTTTCTCCGTTCAAGAAGTACGTCCTGCATGGATTTCCGCTTCCGAGGTGCATGACCTTACATTTCTTAGCATTGAAGCCTAGCTGCCAGGTTGAGGACCAACTTTCCAATGTAAGCAGGTCCTGCGCCATATAATTCTGTAAACTGCATTCACTTACTATATTACATAGTTTGGCGTCATCGGCGAATAGTGTTATTTTACCTTGAAGCCCTTGAGTCAGATCCCCTATGAATATGTTGAAAAGGAGTGGACCCAGGACCGAGCCCTGCGGCACTCCACTGGTCACCTCCGATGTTTTAGAGAGGGTACTATTAACCACCACCCTCTGAAGTCTGCCACTCAGCCAATCATTGACCCATGCAGTTAGTGTCTCTCCTAACCCCATCGATTCCATCTTGCTTAGCAGCCTGCGGTGTGGGACACTGTCAAAAGCTTTACTGAAGTCCAAGTACACGACGTCCAAAGATTCTCCCAAGTCCAACTTTCTTGTTACCCAGTCAAAGAAGCTGATGAGATTGGATTGGCAGGACCTACCCTTGGTGAATCCATGCTGACTGGGATCCCAAAGATTCCCTTCATTCAAGATCGTGTCCAATTTGCTTTTAATTAGTGTTTCCATGAGTTTGCATACTATTGATGTGAGACTCACCGGTCTATAATTCGCAGCCTCTGCCCTGCAACCCTTTTTATGCAGAGGAACGACATTAGCTAATTTCCAGTCCAGGGGAATTTTCCCCTTACTTAGGGAGAGATTGAATAGCTCAGTCAACGGTTTCGCCAGGACATCGCTCAATTCTCTGAGCACTCTTGGGTGCAAATTGTCTGGTCCCATGGCTTTGTTCACCTTGAGTCTTGCCAGTTCACTGTAAACTTCACCTGGTGTGAACTGGTGTGAAATTCTGAAATGGGTCTTCTGTGCTTTGTGTTGCCTTCAACTGCGGACCGTGTCCCGGTGCCTCACAGGTGAAGACTGAGCAGAAGTATTCATTCAGTAGTTCGGCTTTATCGGAATCTGCTTCCACGTAACTTCCGTCCGGTCTTCTAAGGCATACTATCCCGCCTGTGTTCCTTTTTCTGTCACTAATATACCTGAAGAAGGATTTGTCCCCCTTTTTAATGTTTTTTGCCAGAATTTCTTCCACTTGAAGTTTTGCCTCCCTAACTGCCATTTTGACCGCTGTAGACCTGGTCCTATATTCTACTTTTGCCTCTCTTTTCTCCGTGCGCTTGTAGGAGAGAAACGCTTTTTTCTTCTCCTTAATGAGGTGCGAGATCTCCGCGGTGAACCATTGGGGTTTATTGTTTCTTTGTCGTTTATTTACTGATTTTATGAAGCGGCTAGTTGCTTCATGTATGGTTGATTTCAGTGTTAACCACTTAGCTTCTACATCATCGGTCTCTGCTTAGTCCTGCAGCGTCTGATGGACGAAATCTCCCATGCGTGCGAAGTCTGTGCCCCGGAAATTGAGTACCTTTGTTTTCGTGTTTGGTCTAGGGAAGCCTTTCCTAAGGTTGAACCATACTATGTTGTGGTCGCTGGAGGCTAGCGTATCTCCTACTGAGACCTCTGAGACGCTTTCCCCATTGGTGAGTACCAGGTCGAGGATCGCCTGGGCCCTAGTGGGCTCCGTTACCATTTGTTTGAGATGTGCTCCCTTGCCGCAATAAGTATAGCGGCTGCCCAAACACTCCTGCCAGAAGATGCCCCCCCTCCGACACTACTGACCGTCCCCCCCGACATTACCGATCTCCCTCCCACCCCGACACTACCAATCGCTGGCAGGAGGGTGCCCAATCCCTCCTGCCCGAAGACACACCCTCCCCCCCGACAATATCGATCGCTGGCAGGAGGGTGGCCAATCCCTCCTGCCTGAAGACGCACCCTCCTCCCCCGGCGCTAACAACCCCCAAACCTCCACCCCCACCAAACTAACCTGTCCAGCCGGTAAGCCCGCCTCGTCAAAATGAGGTGGGCCCGCCCCTTCCCGGCCCATCCCGCCGAAGCCTAAGGCCTGATTGGCCCAGGCTCTAGAAGCCTGGACCAATCAGGCCTTAGTCATAGCGGGTCTGCCCATCCCCACTAAGTCTAAGGTCTGATTGACCTCCTGCCAGCGATTGGACAGGCCGCGGCCCGCTATACTTATAGTGGCAGAGAGATCCCTTGCCGCAATAAGTATAGCGGCTGCGTCTACTTACAATGTAGACCAGCATTTTGCTGGCCTACATTTTAAGCGTTTCTTCCTCTACTAGGGAGACGCGTAGGGCCGCCTAGGTTCGCCTAAGGCCCTTAGGCGAGCTTAGGCGTCTTGCGGGTCTCCCTAGGCTCCCGGAGGCGCCTTCAGGCCTGCCTGGGGAGCATTTTTTTAAAAAAACGTGCATCCCGATTGGCTGATTAGACAGCTGTAGGACGCCTACAGCTGCCTAAAATCAGGACGCACTTTTGGAGAATCAGGGCCAGAGTGTCTATCTTTTAGGACTATTTTTGAAAACAAAACAACCAAAATAAAAATGCACACAATCAAACTATTGAAATGCACGAGCACAGGAATATGATGGCAGATAAAGGCCAAATGGTCCATCCAGTCGCCCATCCACAGCATCCACTACCTCCATCTCTTAAGGAAGAAAATTATCTGGTTAAATAAACCAGGCTAAATTCAAATGCTCGTAAAGATCACTCAGCACAAAAAATTACTGCATCAAAAGGTTCCAAAGTACACATATTGAGATCTTTAAGTCTGTCTCCATACGCCATACCATTAAGTAGCCATCCTCTGGACCAGCATCAGGATATGGCATCCTGTTTATATTTTTTGAAGGTGCAGTCTCCAGAATTCTAAATAAGGCCTCATCATAGTCTTAAACAGGGGCATCAATATCTCCTTTTTCCTACTGGCCATACCACTCCCTATACACCCAAGCATCCTTCCAGCTTTCGCCATCACTTTTTCAACCTGTTTGGCCACCTTTAGATCATCACTTACTATGACACCCAAGTCCTATTCCTCTTTCATGCACAAAAGTTATTTAACCCGTAAACAGTGCCATTCCCTTGGGTTTTTGCAGCCCGAAGGCATGAACTTGCATTTCTTAACATTAAATCAAAGCTGCCAAACTTCGGACCGGTCTTCAAACTTTGCTAGGTCCTTCCTCATGTTATTCAGGGGTTTCTACTCTATTACAGATTTTGGTATCATCCATAAAGAGGCAAATTTTACCTCTTGAGTAAGACAGCTAATATGGCCTTGCTGTTTTACAAAATGTCTCTCTGACCCGCTTGGTCTTACCAGGCTCATGGTAGAAAGATGAGATTGGCATGATGGGATCTCTTCATGGAGGTAGTTAGGGGGTGGGCCATTAGTGTGGGCAGACTAGATGGGCCATGGCCCTTTTCTGCCGTCATGTTCTATGTTTCTATGGTAGTTGATTATACTATCTTCTCAGAGGCATGATCCTGGCAGCTATGAAGTCCCACACCTGAGAATATCCTGCCAGCTTGTCCTTGGATAAAGCACACTTCCCTGTAACAGGTGTTATCTGAAGACAGAAGGCAGTTATTCATACTGCCCTCCCGCCTCTCCTTATTGGCTTCTTAGCTTGTGACTAAACTGGAGGTCCCGGAAGATGCGGGAAGATGTAGGGGAGTTAACGCATGACTGGTGCGGGCCCGCTGAAGATTATTAAAGTGACAGCACACTTTCAAATGTACAGTACATGCTGGGGCTTTGCAGAATGACATCATCCACACGTGAGAATAACTACCTGCTGTCCTCGGATAACACCTGTTACAGGAAAGTAACTGTGCTTTCTCTGCAGAGTAACTGTTTTCCAAAACTATTTCTGCTGCAGGATAACCACAGATCTGACTTTTGGGAGCACAGGGAGTACATAAACTTTGCCATATTAGTACAGACTGCAATTCCATCAAGCCTAGTATACTATTTCCAACAGTGGCCAATCCAAGTCACAAGTACCTGGCAAAATCAAAAAATGTTAAAACAGATTTCATGCTTCTTATCAGAGGAATAAGCAGCAGGTTTTTCCAAGTCCACCCTAATAATGGTTTATGGACTTTTCTTTTAGGAACTTCTCCAAACCTTTTTTTAAACCCTAAACTAGCCACTTTTACAGCATTCTCTGGCAACAAATTCCATAGTTTATACTCTTATTGATTTTAAATGTACTACCAGTCTTCCAGTCTCACTAGGTCCTTTTGTAATTTTTCAAACTCTTTTGTGATTTAACAACTTTGAATATCTTTGTGTCAACAGCAATTCCTGTTTCCAGATCATTTATAACTGTGTTTTTAAAAAAGCAGTAGTCACAACACAGATCCCAGGGGAACCTCATTATTTACCAAAATGATATTCAGGATGAGAAAGAACATATATTAATTTCAAAAAATACCTTTCTCAAATGTCATTTCAATTTTCTTAGTCCAAGTTATCCAGAGGTGTAAATCCACTATGAATAGTTCATAAACTTAATTCCTTTTTGGTTTACTATGAATAGCTCATAAACTTAATTCCTCATTATTTACCCTTCTGCATTGAAAAGTTTGACCATTTAACCCTCTCTTTTAACCAATTGTTAATCCACAGTAGGACATTGCCTCCTGTCCCTTGACTTTTTAATTTCCTCAAGAGTATTTCATAGGTAATTTGTTAAATGCTGTCTGAAATTACAGATACACACTAACAACCAGCTTACCTTTATCCACATGATTATTTATCCCTTCAAAAAAAGTATCAGATTGGTGAGACAAGATTGCCCTTAGCTAAATCCCCATATTGGCTTTCAACTATTAAACCATACCTTTGGGGCTCATTAAAAAATAAATAAAAAATGTCCAAAGAGTGGCATAAATGGGCAGGTGGACATTTTTCTTGCCAAACCCTTCCAATTCACTATTTTCAAAACCTATATTCTAGACGTATATCTATGCTGTTGATCAGTAATTTGTCTAAATCTCAAGGGGGTGTGTTAGAGTGGTGTGGATGGGTCTAGGGCAGACTTATGACTTTGATGCTTTTCTACCTTAATCAAACCTGGTATGGGAAATCCTAGTAGAGCAGCAAGCAGATGTCTGGAGTAGCCTCATGGGGGGGTGTAATGACATCCGTACACTTCCACTTTCGATTCCACACTATGAGCGGTGCACATCACAGGCAGTAATAGAGGGGTATTACAGGTTGACGCTTGTTTTTCCTTAATTTTTAAGTATATGCATATTGAAATACAGAAATAAGCATTGAAGACTGAATACTCACACAAATATCATCTCATCATAGATTCAGACTCCTGAGGCAGGCTCGTCTAGGGCCGAAATACGTTCGTGCTGGGTCTTTCTATTCAATAAATGAGATTGAACATCAATCAGTCACCTTCATTGTTTTCTTTCTGGGGGGTGTAGTGCCAGACAGGCTTCTATCAACATAATTCCAAGGCGTACTCTCTCCTTGGATTAACTATTATGTGCATTCAGTTTTAGATGATAATCGTGACATCCTACTTTTTTCCTTGGACATGTCAGCGGTATTTGACCTTGTTGATCATACAATATTGCTAGATCGATTGAAGGACCTCAACATCACTGGTACTGCATTCTCATGGTTTAATTCTTACTTAACAGATCGGACCTTCTCTGTTTCTCATTCTGGTACTGTTTCCAGTTCTCACCTACTCTTATCTGGTGTACTGCAGGGTTCTGTTCTTGGGCCTATTCTCTTTAACATTTTTCTTGCTCCCCTAACACTACTATTACAGGCACTTGGCTTTACCTTTTTCATCTATGCTGACGATATACAGTTACTGCATCCTTTCAATTCTAATGATCTCAATGATTATTCTTGAATAGGCTGAAAATCAACTCTCAAAAAACTTCTTCCCTGATCTTTTCTCCAATTAATCACACATTGAACCTTCCTGGTCATACCTTTAATTTGAAACATAATCCTTTGCCATACTCAACTTCAATTAAAATCCTTGGTGTCACATTGGACTCCACTTTGTTCCACTTGCATATTTCAAAAGTAGTTTCATCTTCTTTTCTACGGCTTTGTCAGCTCTGCTCAGTTAGGTCATTGTTAGATTGGAGTTCTTTACAAATCCTTCTACATTCACTAGTTATTTCTCGATTGGATTATTGCAATTCATTACTTGTTGGACTTGCGTAGTACCAACTGCATCAACTCCAACTAGTACAAAACACTGCACTCAGGCTCCTCTACCGTCATTCAAAATTCAACCATATTACTCCACTTCTCAAAACTGAGCACATGCTACCTATTTCTTTCAGCGGCAATTCTTATGTTCTTATGTTCAGATTCTGGAATCTAGTTCTCCACTATTTTTATTTTCTCATTTGATTCCATATTCTCCTTGAAGGGAGCTGCATTCCTCCAATCAATCTTTACTGACCATTCCATCATTTAGGCAGCTTTTTCTATATATTTACAGAAATTCTAGTTTCTCTGTAATGGTTTCAACGCTTTGGAACTCCCTTCCATTATATTTGTACACAGAAACAATCTCTTAAATCATTTAAATCACACTTGAAAGCCTATTATTTCAAACTGGTGTTTGATCCTAGTTCTTAACACTTCAGTTTAGTTCTTCCTTTGCTCTCTTCCTCTTACATTTCTAACCTACTCTCTTGTTCTTACCTTATTTGTTCTTACCTCTTGATATTGTAAACCTTTCCCACCCTTGTCATTTTGTTTCTAGTATTGTTAATTGTACAGTGTACATTTCCCTGTTGTGTTGATTTTAATTATTTCCCATTGATTTTTTATCTATTGTTAACCGCTTTGATTTGACTTTTTTTTGTTAAAAATGGCAGTATATCAAATAAAATAACTGTAACTGACAGAGGGAGATAAAGCAAGTAAGGGAAGATGATGAAAGTGAGGGAGAGATACTGGATACAGACATGAAGGAAGTTATGGAAAGGCATGCAAACCTATTTAATGCTTAATCATTGTGGATATCTTTAAATCTTAACTGGTTGGATGTGCCCCAAGGACTGAGTTAAGAACTACTGTTCTAGAGCCTTTTTCAAAATGGTGTCACTTACCCTTAGCAGTAGTCTCACAGTACTACTACTACCATTAGGATTTTCAAGCTGTCATATAAGGGTTTTTTTCCTCTTATATGAAAGCTTGAAACTCCTAGTAGCATCATTTTTAAGAAGGCAGCTATCAGGGCACGAATGAGTGGGGATCAAATTCTACTCCCATTACCCCTGGGACCTCTGGGGTAAGTTGGATTTATGTGGTTGGTCTAACTGTCTATAAGGGAGCTGATGTGTGTAGAGGGAGGTACCAAGGCAGGGAGGTGCTGATAGGAGGGCGGAACACTGGAGAGGGCACTGAAGCAAAAGTTGTATCAGTGTACCACAGTCCCTTGAGCAGTCCTGACTGTTACAAAATGATGGATGATTGACTTTTCAGTGAAAACCATTCTTAAAGTTCCCTGCAATTCAGTCACTTTTAAAAAATTGAAAGATATTCCTCCCCTTGTTGTGTATTCCCCATTCTTCCTTAAAATAACTTGGTCTGGCCATGTCATTAATGGATTCATTGAACCATAATTTCAGAATAATAATAGCTACTATAGTTCTGGAATTTTATTGCATGGACTAAGAGCATTTGAGGTCATAGGGCTCATTTTACAAAGCTGCGTTCGGGCCTTAACGCGTGGAATAGCATGCGCTAAAATGCCACGTGCGCTAGCCGCTACCGCCTCTTCTTGATCTGGCGGTAATTTTATGGCTAGCGCACACTATAGCTTGCGCTAATCCAGTGCATGCACTAAAAACGCTAGCACACCTTTGTAAAAGGAGCCCATAATGTTACAGCTTCTCTCTTTGGCTTGCCCATACCATGTACATCTTCATAAGGAATATGGGGACAGACTTAAAGATCTCAATCTGTATACTTGTAGTCCGTTGCTCAAGAACAGACTAATGAAGTTCCCATTTTTGGTTAATGCCCAAATTTTTTGTCTTCCATCCATATTCCCTTCCATTAGCTTGAGCACATGATCTGAATTTTTCACTCTTTGTTTCCTCTCCCAGAAAGGTGCACACCTTCACTACATTAACGTTCTTCATTGTTTCATATACAAAGGCCCCAGTATTTCTAAAATAGGTCATGGATTTAATATGCTGCCTTTCTGTGATACAACCAAAGCAGATTATTTATATGTGGGGACTTTCTCTATCCCTGATGGACTCACATTGTAAATTTTGTACCTAGCATATCTTCCTTGCACCTGGTTTTGACCAACTTATGGGAAGAAAACTGAGCCTTTTCTCTCAATTTCCATGGACAAGTAATATTTCTGGAAGCACTGCGGTCTTTCCCAGCTACCTAAGCACATTCCCTAAATTCTGGAATTCCCCTTCTACTACACTAACTTCACTTCTTGCCAGGCCATCAGTCCTCTGTGGGCTGTGGGAGCAATTTTATATATTCCACTATGGTGCTCCAAGACCATGTGGTAGGTGCCTATCCTATAACAGAACTTACAGTGCTAACCAAATATTGTATCAGCATACCTAACATTTAAGTGCTCACAGTTATAACAGCTATAAAGTAGGTGTGAGTATGGGTACCTAAACATGACAAGGATGCCTTGAACTTAGAGTATTCTGTAAGTTACTTATAAAAAATGTTGCATATGGTCTGCCCATTTTCCACCCCTCAGGAATGCCAGAGCCAGTGCCTGTCCTCCACTCCACTCCTTTGTACCCCTTGAAATGTTCACCAGTGTGAACAGCATATTTCACTTGCTGCTCATGCTGACCTTGACTCCCTTCTGATGTCACTTCCAGGTCACGGGACCAAGACATGACATCAGAAGAAAGTCAAGGCCAGCGTGAGCAGCGGATGGAAGATGCAGCTCATGCTAGCGAACATTTCAACAAGTATGTTGAGGCAGGATGATACCCAAGTGGTGGAGAAGAGTAAGGGGGCACCAAGTGGTGGGGAAGAGTGGGGGGCACAAGGCGCAGTGATGTCAGGCACTACTGCCCCAGATGCCAACTGCCCTCACTATGCCAGTATGTGCATGAATCGAGTTTCTTTCATTTGAAAGGTAGTTCTGAAAGACTGAAAACTACATTATTTGTAGAAGCATTTCAATACATGTCTTTTCTGGGTTATGAATTTTTTTATTGATACTCTGTCGAGTGCCGTAAAATATGGCTGATATGAAGGAACTGCTGCTATTGTTTGTATCATATATGCTGTATGTTTCTTATTTTTTTAATATGATTTTTTTTTGTAAAAACAATCATATAAAAAGTTATAAAAATCATATGCAAATTATAGACAGTTAAGAATTTTTTATTTTTTTTTAAATGAAGCTAAGGTGATAGGATCAGGAGTAATCTAAGGAAATACTTTTTTACAGAAAGGGTGGTAGGTGTGTGGAACAGTCTCCCAGAAGAGGTAGTGGAGACAAAGACTGTGTCTGAATTCAAGAAAGCATGGGATAGGCACAAGGGATCTCTTAGGGAGAGGTGGGGGTGGATAGTGGATGCTACGGATGGGCAGACTGGTTGGGCCATTTGGCCTTTATCTGCCATCATGTTTCTAAGCATACCCTCTTGTAAACGCATGCTATATAAGTTGATGCTATATTTATGTATTTAATTTTCTATACCGTTCTCCCAGGGGAGCTCAGAATGGTTTACTTGAATTTATTCAGGTACTCAAGCATTTTTCCCTGTCTGTCCCAGCGGGCTCACAATCTATCTAATGTACCTGGGGCAATGGGGGGATTAAGTGACTTGCCCAGGGTCACAAGGAGCAGTGTGAGTTTGAAGCCACAACCTCAGGGTGCTGAGGCTGTAGCTTTGACTACTGCACCACACTCTCCTCTGTTAAGCAGGCATTTGCAGAATAGCTCTTAGACATTCTGCTAGCACGTACTTGAGTATGCGAACACAAGAACCCTTTACATGTAAGTGGAATAGCCTAATGGTTAGTGCAGCAGACTGGTTACCTGGGTAGAGTTACCATATTTTCTTCGGCAAAACCTCAGACACATAACCTCACCTGTTCTGCCCCCAGCCCTGACCCATTCTGCCCCAGCCTCACCCAGTTCAGCCTCCAACCCTACCCAGTTCAGCCTCCAAGCCTGCCCAGTTCAGCCTCCGGCCCCGCCCTGCCCCCCACACAGCCTCCTCTCTTCTCCGACGAGTTCCAGCCGTGTCTGGAGGGTCCGGAGCATGCGCAGATATGTGTGACATCATCTGCATATGCTCAGAGGCCCTCCAGATGTGGCCGGAGCTCGTCGGGGCTTTCCAAAGCCTGGACAAATGATGGTTTTTGGAAAGTCCATCAGAGAGCCAGGACAAGTCCTCTCAAAAGAGGACGTGTCTAGGTTTTCCAGGACGTCTGGTAACCCTAATCCCAGAGAACTAGGTATGATTCCTGCTGCAACTGCTTTTGACCCTGGACAAGTCACTTAACCTTTCACTGCCCCAAGCACAAAAAATCTTAGATTGTGAGCCCACCAGAGGCAGAGAAAGTACCTGCATATACTATGTACAGTGCTGTGTACCTCTAGTACTTAAGAATATCCTTACTGGATCAGACCAATAGTCCATCTAGCCCAGTAACCCGTCCTCATGGTGGCCAATCCAGGTCACTAGTACCTGGCAAAAACCCAGATAGTAGCAACATTCCATGCTACCGATCCAGGGCAAGCAGTGGCTTCCTTCGTGTCTATGCTATAGAAATGATTAGTAGCAGTACATGTGCAATGCATGCTTAAATGTGAGTGTCTATACTGTAAAATTGCTTCTAACCTGATTTAGTAGAGATCTTCATAGTGTTTAATATCAAGAATTACAAAGAAAACTACAGCTTTTTCCCTCCAGAATGATTCTGCATTCCTTTCCACTGCAGTGTAAAATGGAGAGGGGGCACAGAAGAGAAGGACATGTGGGTTAAAAGGGGGCCGTAGAAACATTTGACAGGCCGCAGCTGCTTATGTTTGTATACTGTTCATTGTTAGAAATATAGGGCTGTGTTCCAGATAGCTGGAAGTTATTCTTGTGTTGGGTAATAGGCTTGAGGAAAGATAAAGGATTTATTTCCTCTGTTGAGTGCTCCAAACATCTGTTTTTATCATTCTTAGATAAAACTTTTTTTAAAAATGTCGTTCTCACATAACCAAAACCAGGTCAAACCAGAGCTTAATGATGACTCAGATAATATTCAAAAGCACTAGGACAGCTGTGATTTAAGGGCAAGAGCATGGATCGAAGCTGAAATAGAGCCAACTCACCCACACAATATCTGGTTTATATAAGAATGGCAAAGATAAAAATACCAAACATTTATATTTACACTAACCAAAATATTACTACTACTACTACTACTATTTTACACTTCTATAGTAATGAAGGGTGTACACAGCACTGTACATTTTGATATTAAATACATGGTCCCTGCATGGAAGAGTTTAGAATCTAACTTGAACAGACAGACATGACTTATAGGGTTGGGGATGCAGAAGAGTGAGAAGAGTTAGAAGTTGAAAGCAGTCTCGAGGTGAGCTTTTAACTTAGACTTGAATACTGCTAGATACGGAGCCTGCCGTAGGAATTCAGGCATTGTCCCAGGCATATGGCACAGCAAGACAGAAAGGACAGAGTCTGGAGTTGGCAGAGGAGGTGAAGAGCAGATAGGAGGGACTTATCAGTTGAGTGGAGCTTGCAGGGGAGGAGGGACATACGGGGAGAGAAATGAAGAGAGATAATGAGGGGCAGCTGAGTGAATGCATTTGTAGGTCAGTAAGAGGAGTTTGAATTGTATTCGGAAACAGATGGGAAGCCAATGAAGTGACTTTAGGAGAGGGGTAACGCGAGTATAGCAGTTCTCATGGAATATGAATCGTGCAGCCAAATTCTGGACAGACTGAAGGGGAGAAAGATGGCAGAGCTGAAGACCTGAAAGTAGTGAGTTGCAGTAATCTAATGATTAGTCATTTCCTTTAACATAATTTTTAACTCACCTACCTGTGCTAATCTAACAGGTTTACATCAGGCATACATAATAATGCAATACCAAAGCAAATTATCTATCAGCCAATAAAATGAACAAGGTGCAGGAATCTTGCCTCCGATTCTAAAATTTTGATTATTTTATACCACAATGTTGTTCTCCGCATGACTGTCTATATGTGATACATGGGACATCCTGGACCCCTGAGGAAGGAGTGTTTCTCTGAAACATGGACCGTGTTGGGTACGTTCTCCATGTATATGAAAGCCATTTTTATGGATTACAATTTTGCATAGACTTTCAAAAAAGTTTCCTGCTTTTTCCTTGTTTTTGGTGTTCGCGTTTTACTGCAGACCCATTGGATTTTTCTTTGTTTTGCTTTGCTAATAAAATGAATAAGAGCAATTCTACAAAACCTTGGCGGCTGGAGAGCATATGGTAGGAGTCCATACTAGTGCCTGATATCCTTTATAGAGCACTAGATTAACTAGCATTGAGGCATGAACATGTAGCACCAGCCAAAGAGCTACAGAAAGCTAAAATGGTATGTGGTCTTCATCATAAAGTGAATGGGGACAGACTTCAAGATCGCAATCTGTATACTTCGGAGGAAAGGCGGGAGAAAGGAGATATGATAGAGACGTTTAAATACCTACGTAATATAAATGCGCACGAGTCGAGTCTCTTTCATTTGAAAGGAAACTGCAATGAGAGGGCATAGGATGAAGTTAAGAGGTGATAGGCTCCGGAGTAATCTAAAGAAATACTTTTTTACAGAAACAGTGGTAGATACGTGGAACAGTCTTCCGGAAGAGGTGGTGGAGACAGAGACTGTGTCTGAATTCAAAAGGGCCTGGGATAGGCATGTGGGATCTCTCGGAGAGAGAAAGAGATAATGGATACTGCGGATGGGCAGACTAGATGGGACATTTGGCCTTTATTTGCCATCATGTGTCCATGATTTACAATTTTCTGTAAGCTATGCACATAAATGAGAGTCCTGCTCACAATACACCAATGTATACACTCCCTTGCAAATAGCTGCTAGGTAAGTTGCACAGGTATATACAGAATAGATCTTGGGTGGAATTTTGGCAGTAACGAAGTTATGTGAATACATGGTGTCAGGTCAAAAGCGCGCCGGGTCAAAGGCGCGCCCAGACTATTGAGCGCAGTGCGGAGGCGTGCGCCGCTCGAAATTACTGTTTTTAGGGCTCCGATGGGGGGGAACCCTCCCACTTTACTTAATAGACATCGCGCCGCGTTGTGGGGGCGTTGTGGGGGGTATGGGGGGTTGTAACCCCCCACATTTTACCGAAAACTTCACGTTTTCCCTGTTTTTAGGGAAAAAGTTAAGTTTACAGTAAAATGTGGAGGGTTACAACCCCCCAAACCCCCCATGATGCCGGCGCGATGCCTATTAAGTAAAGTGGGGGGGTTCCCCAACAAAACCCCCCCCGTCGGAGCCAATAAAAACAGTAATTTTGAGTGGCGTGCGCCTCCGTACTACGCTCTATTGTCTGGGCGCGCCTTTGTCTTTCGCGCCGTTGTCTATGAACCGAATACATACATCTGCAAATGTCATTATTTTTTCATGTATTAGATATATATAATCTTATTCCACGTAAATCAAGCTTGTCTGGAAAATAGGATAAGAAAGAAGAAAAATTATTCACATCAAAATTAATTTTTTCCCTCTTGTAGTCCCCGAATAGCAGGATCCATCAAATATTTTCCAAGAGAATGAATAATAAGGAATAAAATGATCAAAAAGAAAACAGGCCTAAAAAATGCCAATACTTTAAACAAACTGAGTGCATAAATATTAACACTAATGTTATAGAATTGCCCCACAACTACACATGATCATTTCTTAACCACCTTTGTGACAGGTATTTGAAAATAAAATGAAGCACCAGGCACTTTAATGCAAATTCTAGAATGGAGGGTATTCAGCAACAAAATCCCACAACAGTGAAAAATTATTCCACTGTCTTACCACACCTCATTCAAAGTGATTGCTTTATTCAATTTTTAGGTCCTCAGCGGGCCACCACACACTCAAATCTTTTCATTGTGCGAGGCTTTATGCTCCTATTCGTCATTGGACCACTTATTTACTTTCAATTTTTATAAAAAATACGTTTTAAATATGTAAATGCTAAAGGTACTTAGCTTAGAGTTTTGACGCTAGCCGGGAGGGTAGAAACATCCGTCACCAACATGTTTCGCCCATATTACTTAAGGGCTTTGTCAAAGCACCCTCTCCCGTTCTCAACTATTATGCTTCCACCATCGTGTCTCCGACGGATGACGGATGGTGGAAGCATAATAGTTGAGAACGGGAGAGGGTGCCTTGACAAAGCCCTTAAGTAATATGGGCGAAACATGTTGGTGACGGATGTTTCTACCCTCCCGGCTAGCGTCAAAACTCTAAGCTAAGTACCTTTAGCATTTACATATTTAAAACGTATTTTCTATAAAAATTGAAAGTAAATAAGTAGTCCAATGACGAATAGGAGCATAAAGCCTCGCACAATGAAAAGATTTGAGTGTGTGGTGGCCCACTGAGGACCTAAAAATTGAATAAAGCAATCACTTTGAATGAGGTGTGGTAAGACAGTGGAATAATTTTTCACTGTTGTGGGATTAGGTATTTGAAAATAAACACAAGAAAAGGTCTGAAATAGAAACTGATGTGTACTTTTGGACATTATTGTAAAGATAGCAATGCAAACTTTACTAAATTGGTGTTTAGGATAGGGAATTGATTCTGTTACAAGAGGTTCCTTTGTCAATTAGTTCCCAGGAAATTCAGACTGAACTGGAGAGAAACATAAAAATAGAAGGTATACAAATCCTAGTTAGGATGAGAAACTCCACACAGGAAAAACTGCTAGTCTTGTATGTATGCCCTCATGACACAGCCCCTAGGACACTTTCAGAGAAAATTGTACCAGACACTCCCCCAGACACCAGGCCACACCCTGGAAAATTCTGGTAGCGAAGGAAACTAGTGGCATTTCAGAACAAACAGAGAAGGAACTTGCAGAATTCTTAAATCAGCGAGATAGAAACATAGAAAATGACGGCAAAAAAGGACCACAGCCCATCAATTCTGTCCACTCTACTGACCCACCCCCCTAGCTGACATTAAACCAATGCTCAGTCTCAGAGAAACTAATTCTAGTGACACTGCCTCTATTATTCTAGCTTTAGGAAAGGTTCTAGAAAATAATCAAAAGACAAAGAGATAAAACTATCTATAAGAGGTTAAACACTTTTTCCAGCACACCTCCTGTGCCTGGAAGGGAAGATGATTATGAAAATTGGATGGAGGAATGGGATTGCCCTGCCATGGAAAAAAAAAAGGCAAATAGACAAAAGCCTAAGGGGCCCTACTCTGCAGATTTTTGGGGCTTAAGAGGTCTTGGTTGGAGGATGTAGATACAGTATGTTGATTTTACAATCTACTTGAAAAATATGTCACAGGCTTTACATATTTTGGCAAAAACTTCTTTATTCTGACTTCTACGACTTTTCTAAAATGACGTTGCGCCAGTCCAATGGAAATATAATCTCAGTGTCTAGTTTTTATCAGGTTCCAAAGCAAAGGAGCTTGATTGTTTTTACATACAATATTTTGGGAGGTTTGCATCAGGTCAGCACCAAGTAACATAGGGCTCCTTTTAAGAAGGTGCGCTAAGCATTTTAGAGCATGCACCGGATTAGCGCATGCTATAGCGCGCGCTAGCTGAAACTCTACCGCCTGCTCAAAAAGAGGCATAGCGGCTAGTGCACATGGCAATTTAGCGCATGCTATTCTGCGCATTAAGGCCCTAACATGCCTTCGTAAAATGAGCCCATAGTAAATGACAGCAAATAAAGACCTGAACAGTCCATTCAGTCTGCCCAATAGTCCTATGTATTATATATTCATGGTTAAATTGTCTTTTTAAAAAAAATATTTCTGGGCCATACACTTTAGGTTCCCACTACTGGAGTTGCCATTGAAGCTCACTTCAGCCTATCCTAACCACCCTGTCACTGGAGCTAGAGAACATTTGTTTAGCTCTCCAGAAGTTGGACTCAACAGTGGCAACATCTTCGAAAGAAGTGTCAGCTCTTGTGAGTAAAATAGAAGAACTTTCAAGGAATTTAGAGGGAGCTAAGAATGAATTTTCAGCTTAGATTTCAACTCTTAAGGCTGAGATCAGATATATATTTGCATGATATATTTGCAACTTTGGACAAGGATATGTAGCTATCCACAAAAAGAAGGTTAATCTCTTGAATTTTCCTAAGACTCCTGGAACTTGACCTGTGGATGCTTTTAGGAGATATTTAATTGATGTGCTTATGTTTTCTTCAGATGGTATTCCTCCTTTGAATTAAATATATTATATTCATTCAAGAAGAGTATCAAGTGGTCAACCAGGAGATAAAGATCAAGATCAAGAAGAAAGAATTGGGGACCTTAATATATCTGCTTTTACTTGAAACATAAACGAATGATGATTTTTAGAGAGCCATTGTCATAAATTCTTAAATTCGGTATTCAAAGATAGGAAAATCCAACTCATACATCAACCATTCACTATTATAGCATATAGCAAAGCTTCAGCGTTCAAGGATCTTCAGACCACCACCAAATAGCTTAACTTCAAGTGGTTTGCATCCTCATTGATCCTGTTAAAGCTAGCTTGGTATTTTTTTGTAATAATTAACTTAGTGTACTTTCATTTATAGCTTTTTCTTTTTTAGCCTTTTTATGTTCTTTTATCATAAGATATAACAATACTTAGTTTAGGTAAGTCTCAATCCCCATTGCCAACGCATTTCGTTGAATTTTACTTGTATAGTGTAGTATAGCTATTACAGCTGAGCAACATTATTGGTATCTTTTGTTTATGAGGAAAACCTAAATGCAGTTCTGATCTGAAGTTCTACTTTCAGAATCTCCAATAGTGAGCCAATGACGATATTTCCACATAAAGCTCACTGCTATGAAAGTTATTTGATGCGGTGGAGTGGTGGGGCTGAGGCTCAATAAAGAAAACTCAATAAAGAAAACTTGAAAAATGGATGTCTGTTTGGAGAGTTAATTATAAGACTGACAATTTTTGGCTCTAAGTGAATAATTGATTTAAAACTACATCATTTTTTGAAGAATAAACAGATGAAAGGGAATAGGAAAGCTTTTTAAGCTCTGAGGCAGGAAGCCTTCTCATTAGGAGCATCATTTTTATTACCTTATCCCTTTGGAATTTACATTTTTATTGGTTTATCCCTGTAAATATTTGATAAAATATGTGGGAATAAAATGTGTGTTCCTTCAGCTTGAGCAATTAAGGACTTTTCTGGAATTAAAGATTTCTTGAATTTGGGGAGGAGGGGGAGGGAGGGCAGATGTTAATGGCCAAAGATCTTGTCTTTTCTTGCCCTTTTCCTTTTATTGTGGTCTAAGACGGATTTGTTTTGTTTTGTGTTTTGTTTGTTATTGCTTCAAATAAAGTGTAGCCCGAGATGCTTGTCTCATTGGGCGGAAAGTAACATGGGGCTGGGACGCCCATGTGTTGCCCATTGAGACAGGCAGGTAATTAAGGGGGGGGAGCAGTGAGTGTAGAGGGCCATTGGGTGGTAAGTTTTTCCTTCCAGGAGGTCGCATCGAGATTGGATGGGAAGGGGGTCGGCATCATGGGGGAAGGCGGGGGCTAGGCTTTAAAGCTAGGACCTTGGATGACCTGGTTCCTCTGGCAGTACTCCAGGGCAGCTTTTCTCATCCACTCAACTGTGCTTTTGGGGTAATGGTGGCTCGAGAGGGCGGTTCTCCTGAGCTACAGGGTGCTGAGTCTCATCCGGCGATGAGTGGTGGGCTGGCTGGGAGCCGAGCCTTGGGGTAAGGCAACCTGGTTAAAGGGGCATGTGGTCATGCCACCCCTCAGACTCTTGCTACTGTGGCGGGGTTGGGGCAATATAATGCTATGTAACTGGTAGCTCGGGAGGAGCTTGATTTGGTTAATTGATGTTAAGTTATTTGAATATTATGTTGATAATGTTATTTGTTATCGTGAGCAATAAACAGAGCTGTGGCTATTTTCACCATAATTGGAGACTGCGTGCTAATTTTGATAGAAGGGGTAATGGGGCAAGTGGTTGGGGAGAGGAGGATGGGCGATGGTCGGGACTGTCCAGATCCCGATGTTATTGTGCTTCCATATTTCTGAGTGGAGGAGTAGTCTAATAGTTAATACATGAGCTGTGCTCCTGAGAAACTGGGGTTGAGTCCCACTGCAGTTCCTTTTGACTCTGTTTTGCAATTTGAAACGTGGGCACTGAGTTTTAGAGTGATGATGTTAGCGTTGGCCGCTGAATTACTGATGTAGTTTTGTATAACGTATGTTGATGTCTTTAACTATTGTGAGTGTTTTATTGTGAGCCGCTCTATTAAAAGCGGGTTAAAAATGAATAAAAACAACAAAACAACTTAGCTTTCTTTGCCTCAGGTACAAAAAGCACCTTAGATTGTGAGCCATGAGCCCATAGTGGACAGAGAAGGTATTTGCATATACTATGTAGCAGTATAGAAATGAGTAGTAGTAACATTGCTTAATCAAGTGTTAAATAAAGAATTTATGCTCAATAAAATAATTCAAACCTAACACAAAGTTTGCATGAATTGGTCAGCATATTTGGTAAATATATTGCTAGGGATCTATTAAGTGATATGTGTTAAATGCTAAATATTAGAAAGAAAATGAGTCAGTATTTCTTAAGCTGTCCAATGATTTCGAAACGATGAACATGATTGCTTGTATGAGTGTCAAAAGTATTCAAAATAGCACAGGGGTTCTTTTACTAAGTCACGCTAAGGGGTCCTTTTATCAAGGCGCGGTGGGGGTTTAACGCGTGGAATACCGCGCTTTAAACCGCCTGCCGCACTAGTCGCTAGCGCCTCCATTGATGAGGCATTAGTTTTATGGCTTGCCGCGGGGGTTAGCGCGTGATGAAATGTCCGACGTGCTAACCCCCGTAGCGCGCTTTGCTAAAAGGAGCCCTAAATCAGTTAGCGCGCCTTAGTAAAAGGATCCCATAAAGAGACAAGCATTGCAACAATTATATATATATATTTTTTTTAAGAAAAATACTTGAAAAAAAAAAGATGAACATATTCTTTGGAGATAAGGTGGACTGTCATAGGAATAGGGTTGAGAAGCCACAGCAACACAAACAACTCGTTTGTAATACTCATTGGGCACTGAGTTCTAATGATTACTCTGGCCAACACTCATTTTGGTGCCTCAAATGTTAGACCTGGGTTTCTGGGTAGATTTGACCTGCTGATTCGAAAAATGGCACCAGTTTTCCCCTGTTAGCTCTAGTTTTTGAGATACAGAATGTGCCCTGTACCATTCTTCACTCTGCTCACCCATTAAAAATTCAGGATATTTTAATGTAGTGTTTAAATTAATATCTTATAAGCACGAAGGAAACATATTAAACACTAAAAGAAAAGTGTACAACATGAAAATCTACTTATTTCATACCCAAAACACGAGTTTATGACAAAAACTTTCCAGTCATTTGACGCACAAGAAGCTCCTTTTGTAAGACTTGTCAGTTACTTACCTTTTACAATCCAATATTTTGGATGTAAACCTGTAGTTGGAAATATGTAAACACTCTGACTATATTTGCTAATGTGTATGGGAAAACAGGTAACAGAAGTCAAAGTTGAAAAACCTATTAGAATTTAAATCTATGTGCAACTGTTTTAAACAGATCAGGGCTTCCCCACATGCCGAGGCCATTTAAAGCATGAGTTACATTACATTACATTACATAAATCCTTATATACCGTGGCTACCTTGCGGTTAACAGCTAAAACATACTAACCAATTTGTAGTATGATCATAATAAATTAATCAAAATATTTACCAAAGTGGCTTTTCAGTGATTTCTAAAGACTAGACAAGAGGTTGAGACTGATATATGTGTTAACTTGTTTGTCCCACATATCTGCCAAATATACTAAATTTTTACTAAGAAATCGTTTATAAACACCTCTCTTTACAGATGGAAAGTCAAAAAATCGTATCATACGCAAGTGTTTTCCAGTAGTAAAATTGTCATATTTTCCATTTTCTCTATTAACTCATAACTCCCACTCACTGCTGACAGATACCTATACCCACTATAATCTCCCCAACCCTGAAATGTCCAGTCTAAATTAGATTGTAAGCTCTTCTGAGCAGGGACTGCCTATTGTGTGTTAGAATGTACAGCGCTGCGTATGCCTTTCAGCGCTATAGAAATAATAAATAGTAGTAGTAGTAATGACCACATGCTCCTTTTGCCATTACCTTATGGTCATTAGTGTGGGAGCCCTAAAAAGACCCCACAGATTCTTACACTCATATTCTTAGTAAAATTCATTATTATTTAAAAAGATATTAATTTCCAGCCTTTTATGGGGGTAATTTTATATACTTTTTCCATGTATAAAACTCACTTTTCATACATACATTAAAAAAAAAATATTTTGTATGTGTGTAAAAGTAGTGCAATACCAGAATGGCACACACTTTTACAAATTGTTCAGAACTCTTCCATTAAAATTATAACCAATACAAGAAAGTCTGATCATGTTACCCCCTTATTGATTAATGCCCACTTTACCAGTAGAACATCACATTACGTACAAAGCTAGAGCCTCTGGTCAACCGGACTTCATTAATAGACTCTTAAGTCCACATTCTTCGCAACGTTCCCTCCGATCAATTAATCAAAATCTGCTTTCATTCCCATCTTTAAAACACATTAACACTTTGTGAACTAACATTTTCTCTATGACCGCCCCTATGTTGCGGAACCTAGCCCCAAACTACATAGTAACATAGTAACATAGTAGATGACGGCAGATAAAGACCCGAATGGTCCATCCAGTCTGCCCAACCTGATTCAATTTAAATTTTTTTTTTTTTTTTTTTTCTTCTTAGCTATTTCTGGGCGAGAATCCAAAGCTTTACCCGGTACTGTGCTTGTGTTCCAACAGAAAGTACTTCACTGAACACCTTCAAATCAAATTTGAAAATATTCTTGTTCAAAGACGCCTTTGACCTATGATCGTCCTTTTACGAATGCTGTACATACTTTTTTACTGGCATCAATGCCGGCCTTTAAGTCTCCCCTTCCTTTCTTTTCTATCCAAATATTGTAGTTCTTCCCCTTTCTCCTTTGTTCCTGTTTTAGTCCGCCATTTGTGTATATTTGTAATTTGTATGTTTGTTTATTTTTATATTTATATGTATCTCCATTTGTTTTAATATGTAAACCACCTTTAAGCCTGATTTGGTGGAATATTAAATTTTAATAAATTTGTAAACTTGTAGGCATGTTGGATTAAGTCAAGATTTATTTACATATGACACATTTTCTTTATTCAAAGAAATCAGAAAAGGCAACCAGGTGGTACTCAATATCTTTTATTTTTATTTACTTTTCTATGCCTTTCTCACAGGGGAGCTCAGAACGGTTTACATGAATTTATTCAGGTACTCAAGCATTTTTCCCTGTCTGTCCCGGCGGGCTCACAATCTACCTAATGTACCTGGGGCAATGGGGGGATTAAGTGACTTGCCCAGGGTCACAAGGAGCAGCGTGGGTTTGAACCCACAACCCCAGAATGCTGAAGCTGTAGCTTTAACTTCTGCACCACTCTAGAAATCAAACTACAAAGTGAGCCAAGTATAGAAGGACAGTCAAGCCATTGTGACATCACTGATGAGATTGCCTCTTAGGCATGGATGGAATGAGGCATTATGATGTCACAATACCAGCTCTGGTTATCAGAGGCTGAAGCTTTTCACACTATTTACTTATTGAATTTTCTATATTGTTCTCCCAGGGAAGCTCAGAATGGTTTACATGAATTTATTCAGGTACTCAAGCATTTTTCCTTGTCTGTCCCGGCGGGCTCACAATCTACCTAATGTACCTGGGGCAATGGGGGGATTAAGTGACTTGCCCAGGGTCACAAGGAGCAGTGTGGGTATGAACCCACATCCTCAGGATGCTGAGGCTGTAGCTTTAACCATTGCACCACTCTAGAAATCAAAATATATTAAAAGTGAGCCAAGTATAGAAGACCAATCAAGCCATTGTGACATCACTGATGAGGTTGCCTCTTAGGCATGGGTGGAATGTGGCATTATGATGTCACAATACCAGCTCTGGTTATCAGAGGCTGAAGCTTTTCACACTATTTACTTATTCAATCTATCTATATATATAAAATCGGATGTATGTATGTATGTGCTGCGATCACGCAAAAACGGCTTGACCGATTTGAACGAAACTTGGTATGCAGATCCCTCACTACCCGGGATGATATGTTCTGGGGGTCTCGCGGCCCACCTGCACATGTGGGCGGAGCTACAAACAGATAATCGGATTTCACCCATTCATGTCAATGGAAAAAATGTAAAAAACTGCCATTCTCACAGTAATTCCAACTACCTGGGGTGATATGTTCTGGGGGTCTCGCGGCCCACCTGCACACGTGGGCGGAGCTACAAACAGAACATCAGATTTCACCCATTCATGTCAATGGAAAAAATGTAAAAAGCTGCCATTCTCACAGTAATTCATAAACGTCTTGACCAATTTGAACGAAACTTGGTATGCAGATCCCTCACTACCTGGGGTGATATGTTCTGGGGGTCTCTCGGCCCACAACTCTATGTTGCTTGCTCAAGGGTGGGTTCACCCAACAATTTATATGTTCTTGCTCCTGGAGGTGAAACTAAAAATGTTGTTTATAATCACGTTTTGCGTTAGTTGTATTGTATTCATTTTGTCAAATATTTAACATTATAATTTGAATATTGTACTTTTTATTAAGCTGTAAAACAATAATTTCATTCACCACTATAAAGTATCTTTATTTGAATCCATTTACAGTGTTATTGCTATAATTAAATACCCGGGTCATCAGCTAGTTTTCTATATTGTTCTCCCAGGGGAGCTCAGAATGGTTTACATGAATTTATTTAGGTACTCAAGCATTTTTCCCTGTCTGTCCCAGCAGGCTCATAATCTACCTAATGTACCTGGGGCAATGGGGGTATTAAGTGACTTGCCCAGGGTCACAAGGAAAAGCATGGGTTTGAACCCACAACCTCAGGTTGCTGAGGCTGTAGCTTTAACCACTGCGCCACACACTCCCCTTTAGTCTATGAAGACTCATTGAGTACCACCTGGTTGCCTTTTCTGTTTCCTTTGAGTATCTGCCTTGATAAGGTAGAATATCCTGTTGCTTTGTAATATTTTCTTTGTTCACATACTTAAGCATGTCTGTTTGGCAGATTCAATTAAAACAAGTAATTCACATATACCCGTTCCACTCCACTCCAGTATTTTATAGAGCTCTATCATATCTACCCTGAGCCTTCTCTTTTTCAGGCTGAAGAGCCCTAGCCATTTTAACCTTTCTTCATAGAGACATCATCCCATCTGTTTTATCATTTTCATTGTTCTTCTTGGTGACAGGTCAAAAGCGCGCGCCGACAAAGGCACGCCCAGACAACTGAGCGCAAGGTGGAAGCCCGCGCCGAAGAAAAACAGTGTTTTAAGGGACTCCGACGGGTGGTGTGGGGGGGAACCCCCCCTACTTTACTGAATAAAGATCATGCCGGTATTGTGGGGGGTTTGGGGGGTTGTAACCCCCCACATTATACTGAAAACTTAACTTTTTCCCTAAAAAACATGGAAAAACTGAAGTTTCCCGTATAATGAGGGGGGTTACAACCCCCCAACCCCCTCACAACGCCGCCGCAATCTGTATTCAGTAAAGTGGGGGGGGGGTTCTCCACGAACACCCCCCATCAGAGCCCCTTAAAACACTGTTTTTCTTCGGCGCTTGCTTCCGCCTTGCGCTCAGTTGTCTCGGGGCGCCTTTGTCGGCGCGCGCTTTTGTCTATGAACCTTCTTCTCTGTACCTTTTCTAATTCCGCTATGGGGCTCATCTTCAAAAAAGAAAGACACCCCAAAAAGGCATAAACTGGCACTTGGGTGTCTTACTAGTCAAAACGTCCAAGTGGGCATTTTCAAAACTGACTTTTTAGACATTTTTCTGGTTATTTTGTCTCCAGTGTGTCTAAATCTTAAGGGAGCACATTAGAGGCATGTTTTGGGTGGGATTAGGGTGGGCTTAGCACTTGGACATTTTAATAATAATAATAACTTTATTCTTCTATACCGCCACAGTGGAAAAGACTTCTAGGCGGTTCACATCGAAGAAGGCTGGACAATCCGCGAATTACAAACATTTTATAATTCGAATTACAAACATTTTATAAAACATTCAGAGCACAATTTGGTTGTTTTGGGCTAGACTTGTTTTTAAAATGAATAAGGGCCAAAAAGTACCCAAACTGACCAGATGACCACTGGAGGGATGAAAATATGGCCCCCACACACTCCTCCAGTGGTCCCTAAGCCCCTCCCACCTCTCAAATATCTGCATGAAACAGTACATATCTGTCTCTATGACAGCTGCAGATACCATGGCCAGTCCTAATAGAGCTATAAGTAGATCTCTGGAATAGCCTGGTGGGCAGTGCAGTGGACTGCAGAGACAGGGACCCAGGCCCATATGCCACCCTAACTAGTATACTTGTGGTAGAAATTGCAAGCCCACCAAAATCCACCAAAAACCCAATGTACCTCCATATAGGTGACACATGCAGGCATAAGGGCTAATGGGGTGGTAGACAGGTGGTTACAGTAGGTTTGGGGGGAGTTTTGGAGAACTCTACTACTACTACTACTACTACTTATCACTTATATAGTGCCGAAAGTCAAATGTAGTTCTGTGCATTTTGATATTTATAGATGGTCCCTTCTCGGAAGAGCTTACAGGAGTTATGGTGAGATGTGTACCTGGAACCCTTAATATGAAGTTCATAGCAGTCCCGCTGCTCTATTGGCATATTTGTGTAGTCCCTCCTACATGCAAATGGCTTGTTTTGGACATTTTTAATTTAGACTTTTTTTTCGATGACAAAAAAAAAGTAGATGTCTAGCTAGACAACATATCCGGGCTATTTTTGAGAAAAAAAGACAGGTGTCTAACTGGACAAAACGTCTAGCTGGGCTATTTAAAAAAAAAAAAAAAAAGTTGTTTTGTGGGTTCAAAAATGGGCATTTTCTCCACCAGATTTTTGGATGTTTTTCTCAAAATGTTCAAAGTCGAACTTAGATGCCCTATCAAAAATGACCCTCTACATCTATTTTTAGATGCGGTGACCAGAACTGTGCACAGAATTCAAGGTGCAGTTGCTACAAAGTAAATACGTTCATTTATTTTGATGAAATATTTTGACAAAATGAGGTCTTGCGATTGATAACATATGCTGGGGCTACGGCATGCACTGATTCCTACTGGAAACAAACCTATTTTTTGTTCTGACACACTCTCTTCTAAAATTCCTTTCAGAATCAGCTTCAAATTCATAAACCCCCTCCTTTACAAAGCCACACTAGCATTTTTAGCGCCAGCTGAGGCGGTAACAGCTCGGACACTCATAGGAATTCTATGAGCGTTGGAGCTGCTAACGCGGTAGCCGGTGCTAAAAAAAGCTAGCGTGGCTTTGTAAGGGGCGGAAGGGAGGGGGAATGGTTTGAACAACTAGAACATAGACTGAAGGAAGTAAGCTTAGATTTTAAAGATCCCAGCTAGTACTGTTGCTTTTAGAAATGTCTTTTCTGTTCTTCCGCCAAATGTAACAGTATTCTTTCTAAACGTGCTGCTCATATGTGTTTGATTTTCTTTACGTTATTTGTTTTGTCTGTTTCTTATTTTATTTTGACCTCATTGCTTCTCATGCCAGCCTCTTACTGGAGCCAATAATTTCTGCTGAGATCATAAGGGGCTCCAGATCCCACAGTGCTGATTTTGTGGCATGATCCACAGTGGCAAGAGAATGGAAATGAAACCTATTGGGAGTAGTATGCACAGAGCTGCAGTTACAACACTAAACTGTGAGGCACCCGAAAGCCAACACTGCGATGGAGTTTGTTCACGCTCGGGATAAATATGAAAAGAGGACTGAGAGACTGGGCGGAAAACTTAAGCAAATAAGAAGTTGAGTTGCATTTGGAAATTTTACGTACACATTTACCAAAAAGGAATGAATTGGAACATGGAGGACTAGATTGGCCATTTTGATCTTTTTTTCAGCAATCATTTATTATTACTATGTTTCAGTATGATATCACCTTCTGTAGTAGTATACCCTGGGTTTTATATCATCTCTCTTAATTTTTTTCTGCAACCTATCATTCCTCTGACTTTAGTCACAAGGTTATCACACTGCTGTGCCACCTTAAGTTCATCACACATCCATCACCAAGGTTTGATTTTAAATGGAGGTGCTCATGGACAAGGGATAAAGACCTATTCCACTCCTTTCCTCCCCCCCCCCCCAACACATATGCAATGGCCCTATCCAAATCCTCACCTCTATCAGGCAGACATTCCCCTTCTCTTATAGTTGATCCTGAGTGGTAGCTGTGTCATAAAAGTTCCAAGGTAGAAATCAACACAAAGTCTGCAAGTCCTCCATCAATTATTTTTAACTCAAATGGCATCCTGCCCCCTCAGTTCGTACAAGTTTTCATAGTAACAGGATGTTTGTGTGAGCACAGGGGGGTGGGGCACTGCAGGTAAAATAAGCTGAGATTCCAATTCCCTCTCTGTTAACTCTTTCATCACAGGGACCACAGTTATCTTTCTCCAGTTGCCATGGAAACAACTCCCATCTTCAAAATCTATTAGGCCCTTTTTCAACAGACCTATAATAACCTCTCTGAGCTCTGTCAGTATCCTGGGATGTGTTTCATCCAAGTCCCATAGCTTTGTCTCTTTTCAGAATATGCATGTTTGCTTCTGTGAACAGGTGGTATCTGCTTTATTCCCATATGTACACTTCCTAGCCATCTTTGGTCCTTCTCCAAGGTCGACTTCCATGTTGTTGTTAGGTGCCATCGACTCGTGCTCAAGTCCTAGTGACTTGATGAATTGCGGATCTAAAAAGAAATCGGTTTTGTGCTTAGTCTGGAAAGGTCCTCCAGCATCATCCCCATGGTTGTTTTCAATGTGTCCGGTCATCTGATTACAGGTCGTCCTCTTTGCCTGGTTCCTTCGATCTTTCCAAACATGATGTCCTTCTCCAGTGCTCTCTCTTTCTGATAGTATGACCAAAATAAGACAGTCATAACTTCATCATTTGAGCTTCGAGTGACATAGCTGGTTTGATCTCTTCTAGAATCGATTTGTTAGTCTTTCTGGCGGTCCATGGCATGCTTAAAATCCTTCTCCAGCACCAAAGCATGAGCAGGGAACAGAAATATTTGTTTAGAATTTTTGTCTTTTCTGTATTATGGTCCACCTATTGCTCCTCAGCACCTTTCAGTCTTATATTCCACTTCTAGCCTTCCTCCTTTCCCTGACAACTTAGATTATATGTAGAAATAAAACAAAAGCATAAAGGGGAGAAAATAATACATTTTTTATTGCACTAATGTAATGTAGTTTATGATTAGATTTTGAAGATAACCCCTTCTTCCTCAGATCAGAAATAAGCAAATGTTGGCTAAATCAATATAGTGGTGCCTCACACAACGAACTTAATTGGTTCCAGGAGCAAGTTTGTTATGCGAAAAGTTCGTTATGTGAAACGCGTTTTCCCATAACAATACATGTTAAAAAAAATAATTCGTTCTGTAGCATAAAATATGCTAAGATGACATAAAAAAAGATAAATTTATTCCTGCTATGTGTGACTGTGGTATTCTGTTAGCATGATATTTCTGTGTAGCATTCTATAATAATTTGGCTTATTCAATTTTCTTGATAGTAGAGGGGATATGTGAAGGGGAGGGGAGACAGGGGTTTTGTTGATCCTTGCTGTGTATTATAATCACCCCCCACATACTCCCCAGTACCTTTTTAATCATCCCCCCTCGGTACCTTTTTTAATTCCTCCCATCTTTCCCAGCCAGTGGCGTACAGGCCAGAAGCGCAGAGATCAGGAGCAATTCCTCTGCACGCCTGTGTGGGCCCATGCCGATCTCCAAATGGCTGCAGTTAGTTCTTGTGAGTCCCGCGAGAGCTGACTGCAGCCATTCAGAGATCAGCGCAGGCCCAGGCAGTAGCACAGAAGGCTTGCTCTTGATCTCTGCGCTTCTGGCTGGGAAATTTGCTAGACCACCAGTTACGAGTGAGCGGGTGAGATTAAAGTTGAAGCAGTGGTGGCTTTTTTTAAAAAATATGTGGCGGCGGGGGGAGGTTTAAAAATATGCGGTGGCGGCAGAGGCTTAAAAATATGCAGCAGCGGCGGCAGGGGGGTTTAAAATATGGGAGCCAGGCGGAGAGAGGGCAGTTAAGCGCAGTGCCTGCGCGGAAGGATGCAGCTCGGGCGACTTCGTTGTGTGAAACGAAGTTCGTTGTGGGAAGCAAGACCTGAAGTTCGTTGTGCGCAGCGTTCGCTGTGCGAGGCGTCCGTTATGCGAGGCACCACTGTATATAAGGGAAACATGAAAGCTTTTCACTGGTAGTTAGATACAAAGAGGTGGATGGTTCAGATGCTGAAACCCACTTTCTTGGATGGCAGCCTGTAAATGACATGACATGTGCACTGGAGCATTGTTGTGAAGAAGCTGCACACCTGCTGGGAGCTTTTCTCCTTGATTGACTCCTGCAAAGCAACCATTTGGCGTAACTCTCTCCGATTATGTGGCATGAAGCCAAGAAGCAAAAGTCCTTCAGCATCTCAGAAGACAGTTGCCATGCCTTTGCCTGCAGATTTTTCTGTCTTTGAACTTTTGTGGAGTGGGGGATGACTTGTGCTTCCACTGCATTGACTCCATTTTGGACTCAGGATCTCTTTGATAGACCCAAGTCTCATCTCCAGTCACTAAACGATGAAAAATATTCACTTGGTCTTCACGAAGCATCTCTAAGTTCCCCTGACAGCACTGGAG
Organism: Geotrypetes seraphini; assembly: GCF_902459505.1. Taxonomy (NCBI): domain Eukaryota; kingdom Metazoa; phylum Chordata; class Amphibia; order Gymnophiona; family Dermophiidae; genus Geotrypetes; species Geotrypetes seraphini. Next base: position 66,509,781 of record NC_047086.1, on the reverse strand, counting down.
CCTCGGGGCCTTCTGACATGACATCAGCATTCTTAGAACTCATCTTTCACTAACTTTGGACATGGAATACTTTTCATGAATTATTTTTCAAAGTGAACCTGCCAAGATGCTCATTTCTTAAGCTATTCAGGAAACCTTAATTTGTCTGTCTGACAAAATTACTTTCTTGCACATTCCTGTGGAAGTTGCTTCCAGAGGCCATCTAGTGTGAGGGTCGTCTTCAATGGACTCTCTATCCCACTTAAACTGCTTGATCCAAACTTTTACTTTGTAGGATGATGGGGCAGACTCGCCATAAACTGCAGTCATGCTTTCATGGATCTCCTTTGGCTTTTTCCCTTCTTTTGTGAGAAATTTTATCATTGAATTATGTTCCAAATTTAGCAGTTTCTTACTTGATTTGCACGAGGACTCTCCTGACATCCTGTCTCTTGGAATGTTAGATGTTCATACTCAGGTAGATAAATTATTGAACATCCCTCATATATTCATAAATTCAGTTATAGAAGCAGGGCATTATCCTGTAAATAGCTCGGAGATTGTTCTTGCACCAATTCCCAAATTAGTGGTTTTAGATCTTACTAAAGAGAATGGGGGTAAATGGACAATACTCGGACTGGAAGAGCGTCACCAGTGGGGTGCCTCAGGGCTCGGTGCTGGACCCGTGCTCTTCAATATCTTTATAAACGATCTGGACATTGGTACGATGAGTGAGGTGATGAAATTTGTGGACGATACAAAGTTATTCAGAGTAGTGAAGACACAGGGGGATTGCGAAGATCTGCAACGTGACATAATCAGGCTCAAGGAATGGGCATCAACATGGCAGATGAGGTTTAACATGGATAAGTGTAAAGTGATGCATGTAGGTAACAAAAATCTCATGCACGAATAGAGAATGTCTGGGGCGGTACTTGGAGAGACCTCCCAGGAAAGAGACTTGGCAGTTATGATCGACAAGTTGATGAAGCCGTCCACGCAATGTGCAGCGGCGGTGAAAAGGGCAAAGAGAATGCTAGCAATGATAAAGAAGGGGATCACAAACAGATCAGAGAAGGTTATCATGCCACTGTACCGGGCCATGGTTTGCCCTCACCTAGAGTACTGCATCCAGCACTGGTCACCGTACATGAAGAAGGACATGTACTACTCGAAAGGGTCCAGAGAAGAGCGACTAAGATGGTTAAGGGGCTGGAGGAGTTGCCTTAAAGTGAAAGATTAGAGAAACTGGACCTTTTCTCCCTCGAACAGAGGAGATTGAGAGGAGACATGATCAAAACATTCAAGATACTGAAGGGAATAGGCTTAGTAGATAAGGACAGGTTATTCACCCTCTCCAAGGTAGGGAGAACGAGAGGGCACTCTAAAATTGAAAGGGGATAGATTCCATACAAACGTAAAGAAATTCTTCTTCACCCAGTGAGTGGTAGAAAACTGGAATGCTCTTCCGGAGCCTGTCATAGGAGAAAACATTGAAATGAAAAATGTCAAGAAAAGTATGGAATAACTTGTAAGTTTCATGGCGCCACATCGTTCCCTTCTTGGTTGGACTGAGAACTTTTCAGCAGCCCCTCATACTTCACAACACAGGCTGCCTGAGACTTAATAGGAGCAAGGTCTTGCTATATCCTATGTCAAATATAAAAGGCATCATCATGAACGCTCCATTCAATACCTGGGAGCTAAAATCTGGAATGATCTTTCAACAGAAATTAGAACTACTGTACAGTATACCTACTTACTACTTATTTTGCAAATTGCTGAAAACCTACTTCTTTGAAATATGGGCTTTTCTTAATCCATAATCTCAAGTCTTTTGTTGTTATTCATTCTTTGTACATTTTTGTGATCCTTTTGTAAACTGCTTTGAATCCAATAGGAGATATAGAGGTATATAAGTCACCATTAGCATTAAAGGACAGGAGTAACAGTAAACAAAAAAAGGTCAAATAGAAGACTAATGGTTTAAAAAGTGGCTGGTTCAGAAGAAGACCAAAGAGGGCTCAAGGAGCCCAAAGGAGCACACAAGGAGCATAACCTGCTCCTTGGTTATGGTCCTTGATGAACACACCCGACACAGGCACCTTGGGGTAGTAGAGATTAAATCTTGTGGTGCAAGTGATGTCACCTGAGTTGAATTACAGGAGCAGGAGAGCAGGGAGAAGGCAAGAGAGAGCAGCTTGAGCAGTAAACATAAGAACATAACAATTGCCATACTGGGACAGACTGAAGGTCCATCAAGCCCAATATCATGTTTCCAACAGTAGCCAACCCAGGTCCCAAATACCTAGCTAGATCCCAAGGAGTAAAACAGATTTTATGCTGCTTATTCTAGGAATAAGCAGTGGATTTTTCCAAGCCATCTCAATAACGGCCTATGGACTTCTCTTTTAGGAACTTATCCAAGCCTTTTTTAAACCCCGCCATGCTAACTGATTTCACCACAGTCTCAAACTTTAACAATTATCTTGTCCAATTAACCCCCTCTTTTACTAAGGTGCGCTAAATGATTAGTGCGCACTAATCGAATTAGCACGCGCTAAACACTAACGCGTGCATGTTAGCCTATGGACACGTTGGCGTATAGCATGCGCTAATTCAATTAGCTCACCTTAGTAAAAGAAGGGGTAAATTTAGAACCACATATTCAACAGTTGAACTTGAGTGGAAATATTGGCTGAGCACTGACCCCTGTATTTTTAAGTCTACAAGTACATATGTTCTTTTCCTTATAAATCCTACACATACTAAAAATAAGTGCACAATCAGAGGATGCTTTCTACCCATTGCAAGTTTCAAAGGGAAAGCAGATATACTTTGCTTTTGAAATTTGGTCCAAAATTCATAGGTAAAAAAATACTTGAGTACCTAATACCAAAGAAGACAGCTTGAAACATTGCTTCTACGTGTGCATCTTATTACTGGCTATGGGCATAGATAAGCTTCAGGACCACAGAGGGATTTATATTTGATGCACCACTTATTTCCTCATCTTACTGAGATTTACTTCTGTTGCAAATATTATTCATGTTGATGCTCTTTCTCAAGCTAACATGTCACGCAAACTAAACAATATCTGTACTTTTGCTCATGGTAACTCATTCTATGGCATCACTACATATTTTCAGCATCTTGTCCACATGAATAGAGGAGTTGGGTGACTTGTTTGTTCTATTTTTTTTCTGTGCTGTACAGCTCATCCTCTATTAAGAGACTGGAAAGAAGGAGCAGAGTATATCCTATTTTTGGATATTTTTTGTTTCAGAAATCCCTTTGGTCCTCTTTTATTGAGCTGTGCTAAGTTTTTGCAGTTACCAAAATGAATGCGTGGTAATTGCAAAATCTCTGTATTAATTGCTGAAAACATTTTTGTTACCACGCATAACTGCATGGCAACTAAGATGATCTACTTAGCTATTGCTGGTGTTTACTAAACTGCAATAGACATTTCTACCGTGGGCCAGCAAGGCAAACGCTCTGACGCTCCTAGAATTCCTAAGAGCATCAGAGCTTTTACCTCACTGGCCTGCAATAAAAACCTCTAACTCGGTATAGTAAAAGGAGTCCTGTATGTTTTTGAGGTGTCATTAACTGCTATGCACTATCTGTGCCTTAAATGTTAACTGTGAGATGCAGACCCCATTAATTCCATGCCCATTCCAAGCATCCTTTCACATGGGAATTGCTGTGTGCTGAATGGCAAGGTGCTATGGTAACCGTTCCCTTTGTTGGCAGGCATAATATTGCATCTTGTGTGATCATGCAAATCATTAAGAAGCACTGAAAAAGGATATACTAAATCCAAATAAATATACTGTATAAATAAATGTGTATGGTAATGTCTGTTGTTCATTTGATATCCCATCAGTGCGAAAGGGCTAGGTGGCTTACAATTTAAAAACAAAGTACAGAAGAAAGGAACGCCATAAAATTATAGTAAAGTCTACTTTCATACAAGTAACCAATCATACATAAAATCCAATTGTATCAACTTATTAAGATTAGTCTTCCCGAAGGGAACAGTTAAAAGCTGTTTTTAAAAGAGACTTAAATTTGGGAAAGGATTGTTCCATCGCGATCAGAGGTGGTAAACTATTCCATAGAAAAGGTTAGATGAAAAAGTAAAAGCTGATTTTCTTGTAGATTCATAATGGGCTAGTTTGGTAGATGAAAGAACCAGTCTGTTCGTGTCAATTGGCCTCAGTGCATGGGAAGGAGTATATCTAATCTAATCTTCTATTTCTACATCGCTCATACCTAGGTCGGCTCAAGGCGACTGGCTCCCTCAAATGTTTCCCCTCAACCCTGAAGAAAAGTTTTGTCTGAAACATGCATGTCGGGAGAGGTGAATGAAGGCAGGATAGTCCACTATAAAGTTAAGTGGCTTTCTTTGGACTTTGAAAATAATTAAGTATAGAAAAAGATATAGATTTAAAAAAACTAAACTAAATTAAATTTTAATGATATTCAATAAAAGATGGACCGACGAAGAGGTTAGCAACCCCTAGCATTCAGCGCCCGGCTGCGGTCTGAAGGTCCATACAAATAACTATGAGTTAATAACAGCTATCTTCAACTTGGTTTGGGCTTCAGAGACCGAAGTTAATAGAAGTTCTTGGATACCACTATGTTCATATACAGTATAACAGAAAAGCATAATGGAAAATCTTGAAGCACATTCTCAATTAAGAGTGCTCCATTGGCATCAAGTAGTCAGCATTGAGACAATGGAAGAAAAAGCTAGCAAAACATCTGCCATCGATTGACTATTCATAAAAATATAGGGCAAGATGTACTGAAGTTTTTCCAATTTTTGTGTTTATGAAAAAAAAAAAAATTCTAAAGTACACCAGTTCATTGAAAGTAATAACCAAATCCATTTCCTTTGGGTAAAACAGTGTTTTGCATCGAGACATGGGTTATTGCGATTATTACTCATCTTCACAAAAGGTGTTGTTCAGTGTGCAGATTTTTACCTGTATTGATTTGACACATTCTCAGGAGTGGACCCTCGGCCACAAGAGGGCACCCGCTCAAACTCAGGGGCGGAAAATTTCATGGCGACACCAGAAAGTATTTCTTCACAGTGCCGGTGATCGAGGCAGACAGCGTGCCAGACTTTAAGAATAAATGGGATACCCATGTGGGATCCCTACGAGGGTCAAGATAAGAAAATTGGGTCATTAGGGCATAGACAGGGGGTGGGTAAGCAGAGTGGGCAGACTTGATGGGCTGTAGCCCTTTTCTGCCGTCATCTTCTATGTTTCTATGTTACTGGTAGAAGAAAGGATGGGATCGATATTCAGCAACTTAGTTGATGTTATGTTTTTTAATGCTAGCCATGCTATTTAAATAAATATACTGTTTACTGTATATTCAGTGATGCTCTCATTTTACAAGCCTTATTCACATTTGATATATGCATAAACCAGTACTTTGACCATGCCTAGGTGGGGGTTAAAATGTGCAAAAATTATATGAGCCAATATTCAAAGTGATTTAAGCAGGAATGAGAGGCTCCTGCCCACTTAAATCACACAAGGCCGCCCAACCACTGATATTAAGCGACACTTAGGGCTCCTTTTACTAAGCCGTGTTAGGGATTTAACGTGCAGAATAGCGCACGCTAAAGTGCCGCCCACGTTAGACCTTAACGCTAGCATTGAGCTGGCATTAGTTCTAGCCATGTAGTGCGGGTTTAGCATTCGCTATAATGCTAAAAACGCTAACGTGGTTTAGTAAAAGGAGCCCTTAATAATTCCTTAACTGGGCAGTGCTGATGGAATATTGGTTCTGACTGGCCATTAAAAAAAAATGGACATACCAGGGGCAGTAAAGGGGGTGGCACTTGGAAACGTCTGCAGTTATACAAGTGCTGACGCCCACGTAGCTAAGTAAGTGAATTAAGAACATAAGAACATAAGAAGCGCCATCTCCGGATCAGACCTTCGGTCCATCAAGTCCGGCGATCCGCACATGCGGAGGCCCTGCTAGGTATACACCTGGCTTATTTTATAGCCAACCATATCTTTATATGCCTCTCTCAAGGAGATATGCATCTAGTTTGCTTTTGAAGCCTAGGACTGTCGATTCTGCAATAATCTCCCCTGGGAGAGTATTCCAGATGTCAACCACTCTCTGTGTGAAGCAGAACTTCCTGATATTAGTCCTGAACTTGCCCCCCCTTAGCTTCATTTCATGTCCTCTTGTCCGTGTCAAATTGGACAATGTAAATAGTTTTTTCTGCTCTATTTTGTCGATTCCTTTCAGTATTTTGAAGGTTTCGATCATATCCCCACGCAGTCTCCTTTTCTCAAGGGAGAACAATCCCAGTGTTTTAAGTCGATCCTCATATTCCAGTTTCTCCATACCCTTCACTAGTTTAGTTGCTCGTCTCTGCACCCTCTCCAGCAGTTTTATATCCTTCTTTAAGTAGGGAGACCAATGTTGGACGCAGTATTCCAAGTGGGGTCTGACCATTGCCCTATAAAGCGGCATTATAACTTTCTCCGATCTACTCGAGATTCCTTTCTTTATCATGCCCAACATTCTATTTGCCTTATTTGCCGCTGCCGCGCATTGTGCCGACGGCTTCAGGGTCCTATCTATCAGTACACCCAGATCCCTTTCTTGTTCACTTTTTCCCAGAGTTGCACCTGACATTCTGTACTCGTATTCTTTATTTTTACTGCCTAAATGCATTACCTTGCATTTCTCCACGTTGAACTTCATCTGCCATTTCTCCGCCCATTTTTCTAACCGACACAAATCGCTCTGGAGTTCCTCACTGTCCTCCTGCGATCTGATTGCCCGGCAGAGTTTTGTGTCGTCTGCAAACTTGATGATCTCACTGGATGTTCCGTTTTCCAGGTCATTGATATAAATATTAAAAAGGATCAGCCCAAGTACCGAGCCCTGGGGTACACCACTAGTCACTTTCTCCCAGTCGGAGAACTTCCCATTTATGCCCACTCTCTGCTTCCTGTTTTCCAGCCATTTGCCTATCCATCTTTGTATATCTCCCTCTATGCCATGGCTTTGTAGTTTCCTAAGAAGTCTTTTGTGTGGAACTTTGTCAAATGCTTTCTGGAAGTCCAAGTATATTATGTCCACCGGCTTTCCACTATCAATTTGCTCATTCACGGTCTCAAAGAATTGGAGTAAATTCGTCAAACACGATTTCCCTTTCCTGAATCCATGTTGACTGGGTTTCATCAAGTCGTGTGTGTCCAAGTGCTGATTGTCCTAATTTCAAACACTTAGCTATGCAGGTGCCAACTGAATATCAGCTGGGACTCACAGAACAACAAAAAATAAAACTGCAGATTCCCTTTGCCCTCACCCCCAGTTCTACTCCCTAGCCTCTGATTCCTCATTCCCTGTCATGAAACTCCAAGCTCCATTCCCTTCCCTGATCATATCCTACAATTCTATGTGGATTACAAATTATTCAGGTACTCGAGCATTATTCCCTAACTGTCCCGGCGGGCTCCCACTCTATCTAATGTACCTGGAGCAATGGGGATTAAGTGACTTGCCCAGGATCACAAGGAGAAGTGTGGAATTTGAACCCACAACCTCAGGCTGCCAAGGCTATAGCTCTAACCACTGCACCACACACCACATAACCTCACTCCCTCCCAGTCCTCTAACATGCAGGATAGTTACCCTGGAACAGAAGGATGCAGGGCTTCCAGTGTAGCTGGAGAAAGAGAGAGTAGATGCTAGACTACAAGTATATAGGAAAAGAGAGGGTAAGGAAATGCTTGCATGGTGGAACTATGTGGGAGAGACCATGACGATTCTCAAGAAGACAATTGAAAGGAGGATGGTGAGCACAGAGGGTAGAAATGTTGTAATAGAGAGTGGGTAAAAGAACAGAACATGAGGCCAGGAAATGAGTAAGATAAGAGAGCTAGGGGCTGAAAAGAAGAGATGGAAAATTAATAGGCAAGAGGACTAAAGAGTAAGAGGATGAAATTTGAGTGGAAAAATAAGAGGAAATATGTCCAGGACAGTATAGTGAGGAAACGGATGAAGACAGAAATAAAACGGAGAAAAGACAAATGGATAGTGCCCACTAGAAAGAGAGCAGAAGGCAGACAGGAAAGTAGAAAAGAGAAACTGAGATCAACATGTTTGCAAAAATAAAATGCACAGACAACAAAGATAGGAAAAAAGTGTTTTATTTTGAATTTATTAGGTAAAATATGTTAGCTGTGGGATATCTTTGCATTGAATTCAGTACTAGAAGAAATGTATTTCTGTTTACATTTCTTCTATATTGTGATACATTCCTGACTCGTAGTTTGCTTCTTGGGGTTCCCAGTTCAATTTTTGATTACACAACCCCATTTTTCAAAAAGAAATATCATCCAAAAGTCCACGTCAAGAGGAGATAATAGAACAATATTAAGGAGAAAAAAAAAAAAGAACAAGTAAATCAAGTGAAGAAAATTAATTACTATCTTAGCCCCAAAACTAACCCCCTCTTTTATAAAGGTGTGCTAAAACGCGTGGAGGGGCATAATCAAAAACGTCTAAGTCCCCTTTTGGCCTAAGGCCTTAAACGTTGAAAGTAGAAGTAGGGAAAATGTCCATAATAAAAAAAACGTCCAAAAGGAGGTGTTTTTGATAATGGCCTGCCTCTACGTTCAGCTGTTTAAATGCCCAGACCACCACTATGTCTAAACTTATACCCTATAATCAATCTAAAAAAAGCCTAAGCCCCAAACGTCCAAAACAAGAGCTTTTAGGCAAAGGAGGAGCCAGTCCTTCGCCTAAAAGCTGGATTCTGTAACCAGTGTCTGTCAAAAACAACACCGGTTACAGAAACCACCCCAACCCCCCAACCACCACGACATCGGGGCAAGAGGGAGCTCAAGCTCTCCTGCCCTGTGATCCCCAACCCCCCGATGTCATTGGGGAGTTCAGGGTTGCCCGGGGCAGGAGGGCTTGGGCTCCCTCCTGCCCCAAACGTAATCGGGGAGTCAGGGTGCCGCCAGGGCAAGAGGGCTTGGCCTCCCTCTTGCCACGAATGTAATCGGGGAGTCGAGGTGCCGCCGGGGCAAGAGGGCTTGGGTTCCCTCTTGCCCTGATCGTTGTCGGGGTGGGGAGGGGAAGGGTGGATCACGGCAGGGGGGATGAGCCATCTCTCCTGCTGCGATCATTGCTGTAGGGGGTAGGCAGGTTGCTGGGGCTGCTGAGCTGATCGCAGCAGCCACGATCAACTCAGCGGCCCCTTTTCGACACTTATACCTGTTTTGACTTGGTCTAAGTCAAAATGTATAAGTGCCGACTAGGCAACCTGTCAAATGTTTTGGTAATACGTGTTGTACGCCTAGGTGTAGATCGGCCCACCTCCCGCCCACTGCCCGCCCTTTCCCCTCCTCTAAAAACACCTCTTTTCCTTTCTGTGCGTTTAGAGGCAGGGGAAAGGCCTAAGCTGGTTTTAGATACGTCTAAAACCAGCTTTGATTATGGGTACTTGGATGATCAGGCTTTTTGATCGTCCAAGTAGCCATTTAGGCCACTTTTTAGATGTTTTTTTCTTTTGATTATGAGCCCCTTAGCGCGCCTTTGTAAAAGAGGGCCTAAATTTTTATCCCCCTAATGGTAATCCTTTTCCCATTCCATAATAATTCTTTCCAATTGCAAAGGATCATAAAAATATATTTATTATCCTTACAGTTCACTAAGCACCTGCAGAGAAAGTAAAGAAAAAAAGTAGCTTCCAAGGCCAAACTCTTGGGTTTCAAATGTAGAAACTGTTTCGGTCATTCCTGAGTGATTCTAGTCACATCTGGAAAGATTTGGATGGGTTGTCCACAGAACAATTCCTTTCTAAACTTAAAATAAGCTTTTAATATCATTAGTTTATCTTTTTCAGTAGCAAATGTCAACAAGAAAGCTGCTCAGTAATAATTTCATGACAGCCTTCTAAGAAGGCTGTCAGATCCCCAGGGGCAAGGTCTGGCATCATACTGGCTGTTATTTCAGAAAGCTTCCTCTCTGAAACAGGCATATAAGTAGAGGAATAGAGTCAGATTCGTCTATTTTAAATTTTCTCTGAAATATTTCCTCAGTAGAAATGTAGCTATCAAAGCTGTAACTGGAAAATTTATAAACTGCACATTATTTAAATGTAATTAATTTTCTTTTTTTAAAAAAAATTTCTTTATTCATTTTAAAGCCATAAGTAAGTGCAAAATAAAATGCAATCATATAATTCAATAAAAGCACTTAAATACAATTACAATTATAAACTATGACAAAAATATTATCACCCCCCAAAAAAATTATATCTAAGAACTATACTCAAATTGAGAATTGAAAAATATGTAATTAATTTTCTAAAGATTCAATTTTATGGTGCAAGGTCAGGTTATCCTTAACAGCTGAAACTTGTACAAATACATAGTTGTACTGAAATTGTCAAAATTTTTATGTCTGAAATATGAACTACTACATCAGAAGAAAAAACACAAAATTGAACTAGTTTGCCTTTCAACAAGTCCTCAGGCCTAGAGACAATATGTCAAATGCCAATCAAAGAAATATAGCCTTCTTCCAATGAGCGATCAGGCAAATCAGCAATTGGGTCAAATACAATCGACTTCAAAGCAGGCAATCATAACTTACCTGAGGGAGTTGATGGTGGCACTGTCTAATGTTCACTATCTAACTTAACCCATTAGGATCAGTAGACTGGCAAACATCATCATCTGTGGGTTGATTCAGTGAAATCTGAACCTCGGGACTCAATGATGCTCCCCCAGATGTGTAGGAGATATTCCCTAACTGGGCTATTGGTCTAAGTTGCTGATCTACAGGTCCTTTAAACTTTGGAGTAGAACATAAAAATTGCCATACTGGATCAGTCCAAAGGTCAGTCAAGCCCAGTGTCCTGTTTCCAACAGTGGCCAACCCAGGTCCCAAGTACCTAGCTAGATCCCAAGTAGTAAAACAGATTTTATTTTGCTTATCCTAGGAATAAGCAGTGGATTTCCCCAAGTCATCTGAATAATAACCTATGAACTTCTCTTTTAGGAAATTAGTCAAGCTCTTTTTAAACTCTGCTAAGCTAACTGATATCACCACATTCTCCAGCTACAAATTCCAGAGTTTAATTATACGTTTGAAGAAATATTTTCTCTGGTTTGTTTTAAATCTACTACTTAGTAGCTTCATCGCATGCCCGCTAGTCCTAGTGATTTTGGAAAGAGTGAACAAATGATTCACATCTACCCTTTTCACTCCACTCAGTATTTTATAGACCTCTATCATATCATCCCTGAGCCATCTCTTCTCCATGCGATGACCAGAACTAAACACAGTATTCAAGTTGCAGCTGTACCATAGAGCAATAGAAGGGTAGATAAGGACAGGTTGTTCAGCCTCTCCAAGGTAGGGAGAACGAGAGGACACTCTCTAAAGTTGAAAGGGGATAGATTCCATACAAACGTAAGGAAGTTCTTATTCACCCAGAGAGTGGTAGAAAACTGGAACAATCTTCCGGAGTCTGTCATAGGGGAAAACACCCTCCAGGGATTCAAGACAAAGTTAGACAAGTTCCTGCTGAACAAGGACACACGCTGATAGGGCTAGTCTCGGCTATGGCGCTGGTCTTAGACCAGAGGGCCGCCGCGTGAGCGGACTGCTGGGCATGATGGACCACTGGTCTGACCCAGCAGCGGCAATTCTTATGTTCTTATGTAGTCTAAGTGGTTTACATTCAGATTCTTCAAACATTTTTCCCTATCTGTCCTGGCAGGCTTACAATCTATCTAATATACCTGGGGCAGTGGAAGATTAAGTGACTTGCCCAGGGTCACAAGGAGCAGTGCAGGGATTGAACCCACAAATTCAGGGTGCTGAGGCTGTAGCTCTAACCATTGCAGCACTCTAGTCCTACCCAAAACATGGCCCCTTAAGATTTAGATTCACTGCATAGAAAACTGCATCTAAACGATGGGTTTCAAAAATAGCGCTTTGGACGTTTTGCTGCCAAAAACGTCCATCTGGCGCTTTGTGTTGCATTTTGGACATTTTTCTGTTTTGAAAATGAGCTCCCAGAATATTTTTTTTTTTTTAAATCTGACCACCACAGAATGTTGTGTGTAAAATGGATCCCCTGGTCATCACTATTAATTTTTAGAATTTGTAACTGTGTTAGCAGTTCAATGTTCCTGGGAAATAGAATAATGTGGCTTTCAAGATTTATTCCAGTTGCTTTATTCCTTGTCTGTGGAAATCATTAACCTCCAGTTCTGCATTATCATTGGTTAGAGTGACTCTCACGATCACTTAAGCTACAGTAATATGCTATGTTTTATTGCAACTTATTAACTTAGAGGTCCTTTTATTAAGGTGCGCTAAACGATTTAGTGCACGCTAAAGATTAGCGGATAATGGATGCCTTAGCATTTAGCATGCACTAATCTTTAGCACGCGCTAAATCAGTTAGCGCACCTTAATAAAAGGACCCCCTATTGAATAAATCTTTCATATCATATTTGCCCCAATTCTGTCTTTGCAGTTTGGCCCACTTTTCAGTTGCCCAGTTTTTGTACAAGAGATAGAAAATGTGAATTAAAGTTTTGAAGTCAAGAGAAAATTTGAGCAATGTGATGAGTCAGACAAGGTGAAATAATGACAATGTTTCTCCAATAAGAATGAATTTTTGAACAGTACAAGGAACATGGAAGTAATAAATCAGTCTTAAAGCATTTGTAATTCAGAGTTTGTATTTGAAATTTAGCCAGGATATTAGTTTTCATTGAAATTAAAATAACCATAAATTTTAATTTGGAATAAAATGGAAGATGTCAGGGATGAAGAATTCAGCATTGCAATTATTCCCTTCAGTTTTCCACAGCCAGGAAACAATGAAAAAATGCTTTTATCAGGGTTGCTTTAGAAGGGAATATGTCCATTATCTAATATCACAGTGCTTATTTCTTCAGAGTTGGTGACAATTATATCCAGCATACGGAAATAAATAATGCTGGGTTTTACTAAACGGCGCTAGAGGTTTTTATCGTGGGCCTGTGAGGTAAATGCTCCAACACTCATAGGAATTCTATGGGTGTCAGAGCACTTATCTCGCTGGCCCACACTAAAATCCCTAGCGCTGTACAGAAAAAGGAGCCCTAAATAACTAAACAGAACTGAGCTTTGACTGGCCACCAGAATATCAGGATGTTTTCAGTATTCTAAGAGCATCAATCCTGTCCTTTCCTCATCACAAACAGCTGGACTCCAATAGATCCTTCATTTTGAAATCCCTGGTAGCCAGAAAAATGTGCAGAAGAAAATAGCCTCTCATATTTAATAGCCCTAAGATACAGAGTGTTTGATTCTTCCCTTGTGATCCAGCTTGTGGAACTGAAGCATGGGCTTTGCAAAACAGTCAGTGCCTTAGTGGGCTTGCTATCACCATCATTATATAGTGTTTGATCACCCTGCCTTAAATCATATTGTAGTAAGGGAACCTTTTCTAAAAAGCTTTCATCTCTGATTCTCTCTGAGCCTATCACCTCTTAACTTCATCCTATGCCCTCTCCTTCCAGAGTTTTCCTTCATTTGAAAAAGTCTCACCTCTTGTACATTAATGCCATGGAGATATTTAAATGTCTCATCATATCCCCTCTTTCCTCCAGAGTATACATATTAAGGTCTCTAAGGGCTCCTTTTACTAAGCCGCGCTAGGGTTTAACATGCGGAATAGCGTGCGCTACATTGCTGCGCGTGCTAGATCTTACCGCCAGCATTGAGCTGGCGTTAGTTCTAGAAGCGTAGCGTGTGGTGTAGCATGCGGTAATTTCCTTTTTGAAGGTACGGTCTCCAGATCTACAAATCTTCGGCCTTCAGAGAAGGGAAGAAAATGCAAATGGACTGACTTCTTTGAGGTCACAATGCTTTAAACAGTGGAACATCAGTCTGGGATATATTAGGATGGATCCTGTCCATGGTGTGGTGCTGAGGAATTTGACATTCAGGTAGAAAAAGATAAACATCCAAAAAGTGGTACAAAGGGGCAGATGGATGTCTTTCTCACCAAACCCTTCCAATTTACTATTTTCAAAACCTATTTTCTAGATCTCAAAGGGCTTGTTAGAGGCATAGTTTGGGCTGGACTAGGGTAGGCTTATGAACTGGACATTTTTTTTTTTTTTTGCCATAATTAAACATTTTAGAATACGTCCAGGGCACAATTTGGACGTTTGGAACTAGCCCTGTTTTAACAAAAAGCGCCCGAAAGGTGACCAGATGACCATTGGAGGGATGTAATCACAACCCTCCACATGGTCCCAGTGGTCACTGACTCCCTCTCACTCTCCAAAAATGTAAATGAAAAAGCTTCTGGGCAATCCAAGTAGATTTCTGGGGTAGGCTGGTAGTCAGTGCAGTGACCTGCAGAGAAGAGGACCAAGGCCCATATCCCACTCTAACTACTACACTGGTGGTGGAGTGTGTGAGCCCATGAAAACCCACCTAAAATCTACTGGGCCATCATATAGGTGACATTTGCAGGCATATGTACAGTTAGGGCTAGTAGATTTTGGGTGGATCTTGAAGTGCTTATCTGCTAGCTATTTCTTTTAAATTTCTTATATACCACCTGCTATTGATGTGATGGACATTCAGGTAACAGTAGGTACTTATTACAGGCTTGAAACGTGTGTATGATTTTAGCAGATGGAAAATAGGGAGTTCATCATGGACACCAAGATGTGGCCACCACTGACATGTAAGGAACGCATCTCAGTAACCACGAATGAAAGAAATTATACAAGAATATATGGGACATTGCTTGCCATGCCCTGCAAAACATGTCCTAGTAGGAGACCCATCATTCTCTTGCTCTAGCAGAGAAAGATTGGCACTGGTTGTAAATTGACCCAACTCCAAAGAAGGATATGAGTATCATTACTGGTCATGAATTCCTTTACAGACTGGACAAAGTTCTTCCTTCATGTCTGCCCAAATGCTATTTGAGCAAGTGATATGCAGGTATGGTGGTCCACAATAGAAGATCTACTTCATGGTTATGTAGCATTTGATAGATTTAGTACACGAATGTAAAGAGAACCTCTATACACAGGAGAACAAGCAACACTTTCTTAAGCCAAAGCAAAAATTCAACAGAAGCAGTCAGTTTGAAACAGTTTATTCATCTTAATAAAAATAACACAGGCAACAGAATCCAATATAATAATTGCAAGAATTTATCATCCCCAAAATTTTGTAATTAGATTGTGCTACAGCCTGTTGTGCAGTAATAAGGACCAAAAAGTGTCTCTTCTTTGCAGGATGAACGAGCAAGAAATAGTCTCCCTGTAACCCACCCAAAGATAATGAATCCAGTTTTTTTAAAAAAAAAAATTCTCTATTGAATTCTGCCAACTTCTATTAAGCAATGCTTTTCAGAGCAAAAATTACCTTTGCAGAGTAACTCAGTTATGATATACTTTAGGGGCTCCTTTTACTAGGCTGCGATAGCGGTTTTAGCACGCTAGACGCTAATGCCAGCATTGAGCTGGCGTTAGTTCTAGCCGCGTAGCGCGGGTTTAGCGTGCGGTAAAAACGCTATCGCAGCTTAGTAAAAGGAGCCCTAGGTGTTCTTAGAAGGGGAACTTCAGGAATATTCATTCCTTAATAATTAATGCAATGTATTCAGTAACAGAATGACTCATCAGGAAAACTGTGCTTTTAATGAACCAGTTTTGGTAATGAAATGCCTAACTTTTACATCCCTCTTGTAGCTGATCAAAACTGATACAGTCTAAAGCAGTGGTTCTTAACCTGGGTTCGACCGAACCCCAGGGGTTCGGTGAGTCAGTCTCGCGGGTTTGGCGGAAGTCAAAACACACCTCCGACTCATATAGCGCTTCGGTCACGTTCAATCATCTATCAGTTATTCAGTGATTTTGATCAAGACAGATCGTATACTCGGTTTCTTGATCTATCAATCAACAGCAGAAGTCACACTGATTTGCAGTAAATTTCATTATTATGTTATTATTATTCGAAATATAGGAGAACTTTTTTGTTTTCAAAATTGATATTATTTTTTCCCTCACTGTATACTTATGTTTTGAATTTGTAAAAATCATATTTTATTTTTCCAATAAAGAAGGGTTCGGTGAACACGCATATGAAACTGGTGGGGTTCAGTACCTCCAACAAGGTTAAGAACCACTGGTCTAAAGGGTTTTAAAAAAATTATTATTCTTAATCTTTGTATCACAAAATATGTACAAATGATAAGCTTTCCCAGAATGTCAAGCAAGCTGCAACAAATATAGCGATAGAAAATCAACCTGAATCCCCAAGAAATTCATTTGAAGCTCATGAAGACTGCATGAAATTTACATAGAAACAATGGACTCGATTCACCTAATACAGGATTTAGGAACATTTTCAAAATAAAGATACATGTTGACCTTAACAAAATTGAGGGAAAGAACGCCCTTTGAAGGATAGTTTTATAAATGAGAAAGTAGGCACCTACTTTAAATGAGAAAGTAGGCACCTATTTAAGTGTTCCTATTTAGGAGGGATATTTTCAAAAGGACATCTTAGTGCCAAAATAACATCCAGCAAAAACAAACAAACAAAAAATGCATAAAGCCAATGTGGTTTTTCTATACAGGTTGCTCTGAGATAAGTGTTCTTTATAGAATAGCACTGAGCACCAAATTCCACACTCAACTATGGATGCAAGGACTTACGTCAGCTGAAAGGACTTAAGCTCTGGCTTGCAAATTGGGTCCAGATCTAATCTAATCTAATCTAATCTAAACCTTAAGTATATATACCGCATCATCTCCATGAGAATGGAGCTTGACACGGTTTACAAGAACTTAAAATAGTGGGTAGAGAAGAAGAAAAAGGATTATATGAACTTATGTGTAGAAGGGGGGAGAGAAAGGGGGGAAGGATAGAGCTACAATTTGCTGAAAAGCCAGGTTTTCAGTTGTTTGCGGAATAACTGAAGGGAGCAGATCCCCACCAATCTGTAGCACAGCAAATCATTTGTGAAAGCCATGATTCTCTCATAGCCACACCCCTTTTTCAGTTGCATGGGATCCAATTTAGGCAAAGAAAACCCTAGTATAAATTGGGGATGCCTAAATGTTAGGACGCTGATCAACACTAAGCACAATTCTATAAAGGGCGCCTAAGTTTTATACAATCAAGGGCAAGTTCTATAAGAAGCGCCCAAAAGGTAGGCGTCTATTTAGGCACTGTTCAGCGCGATTCAAGTAAAATTGGGTGCTGTTTAGTGAATGACGCTGAGCGGCACCTATTTGGGCACCTAATTTGGAGGCGCCCAATAAATAGGTCAACTCAAGGCGCAATTAAAAGTTAGGCGCCCATGCGAGCGCTTAAGCACGCTTAAGAGCGGCGATTCTGTAAGAAGGCGCCTAACATGTAGCCATGCCCATGTCTAACATGCATGGCGCCTATTTTTTTGAAGGCCGCCTAAATTTTTAGAGGCGCCTTGTTACAGAATTGCGCTTTCTTGATAGGCGCCTATGTTTCAATCAACGCTGATTAAAAAACCTAATTGATCTTGTTATTCAATTTAGATAGGCGCCTATCTAGGTAGGCGCCTCTGAAATAGGTGCCTAACTTTAGGCCCTGGTTACAGAATTTGGGCCTCAGTGCCAATATCGGCGCCTTATGTAGACTTTCTAGAATCAGCATCCCATTGGTACAGAATAGCAAGAAGCCAGATGGGTGCCCAAATCATTATGATTGACAATTAAGTGCTCCTTAACTCCAAAATTAAATCATGTTGCTTTTATAAGATGGTCTTGAAATAGGTTGATCTTCTTACATAGCTCTTCTGTAATAATATTGCCCCATCACAGGTTATTTTTAGATATTACATGAAAACATTTAAAAAGGGAGCTGTTGTAACTAACTTTCCAGGAGGCCCTTTTACCAAATTACAGTAAAACATGGCTTTTGCATACGCTTATGTGGGTCACTCCCGCTCACTAAGGCCATTTTTACCACATGGGTGAAATGGTGAATTTCAGTTTTTCTATTAATGGTCACATGTACTTTGGCATGGGCATGTGAACTAGCTATAAGACTGGTATATATGATTGCACCATACATATCAGTGTATTTTCTGCCACTTTCAGTAGTATTCAATAAAAGGCATCTAGTTTTCTTCAAAGAATAAGCTTGAAATAAATGCCTTCTTATCATCTTAGCCTAGGTGCCCTCTTACAGAATTGTTCTCAATGTTCATCAAAAAAACATGTGTGTGTGTGGGGGGGGGGGGGAAAGAGGGAAACATATCAATAATTTACTGTATAGTAACTGTAAAACTGTTACAGTAACATTCAATGAAAGTTACTATGTTACAAGTGGGTGAACACTGAGGAGCATGTGGTATTTTCAACAACAACAGTGGAGAAAAAGCCTCAAAAACTGTATGCAGCAAATTTCACTATCATTGTGACAAGCTGCCTTAACGCTATCAATAAGTTCCAAAAAAAAAAAATATCGCTAGATCCAATGAAGATTCGAAGTGTACACATCTTATATAGCACAACTACAGCTCATGAGAGGCACATCTGAGGATCTTGTTAGATATCTTTAAAGCATATGAAGAATACTGCATGTGTAGATAAATGTTAATGCAATCACAGGCTTAAAAAACTCAACTCACAAAATACTATACGTATCTCGCAAGACAACATCCAACTAGTGTGCACACTGCCAAAAAACAAAATCAAAACTTACTCCCTCTTTTACTAAGGTGCGCTATGCCTTTTAGCGCGTGATAAATATTAGCGTGCGCTAATCACACGCTAAACACTAACACGTGCATGTTATCCTATGGACGCATTAGAGGTTAGCGCACGCATTGATTTAGTGCGCACTAAAACGCTTAGCGAAAGAGGGCCTTAGTTGTTGGTTGAATTCTTCAAACATTCCCTGAAGATCAATGCTGATACCATTACGTTTCTCAACACGTTGTTTTTTTTTCAAACTTCTTCAGCTCAGTTTTCCAGCTGAAGAAGTTTGTTTGATTGAAAAAAAAAAAAAAAAATAGTGCATTGAGAAATGTGATGGTATCAGCATTGATCTTCAGGGAATTTTTGAAGAATTCAACCGACAGCTAGGGGCCTCTTCTACTAAACCGCGCTAGAGGTTTTAGCGCGGGGAGCTGCGCTGAATGGCCCGCGCTGCTCCCAACGCTCATAAGAACTCTATGAGCATCGGGAGCAGCGCGGGCCATTCAGCACAGCTCCCCGCGCTATAACCACTAGCGCGGTTTAGTAGAAGAGGGGGTAAGTGTGGGTTTTTTTTTAATTTTTGGCAGTGTACATACTAGTTGGATGTTCTCTTGCAAGATATGTAAGTGGAGTTTTTTAAGCCTGTGATAGTCTTAAAATCCAAATGTAATGTGCACTTCAGTTTTCTATCCCAAGATTGTCACAATATCAATATCAATTCTCAGAATATATTAAAATTGTTTTTACTTTTTTTTCCTTCTTATTAATATTGGTATTGTGACAATCTTGGGATAGAAAACTGAAGTGCACATTACATTTGGATTTAAATATTGAAAATATGGCACAAGATCTAAAAGACTTTAAGGGATATACTGATGAATAAGTTCATCAAATATTACGCCAACCCGCCCTTCATGAGCAGACCTGGAAACTTTGCAAAAGCAAAATCTGAAAAAAGCAATGACACCAAGGGGGTTACGTATTTTAAAAGAACCAAACGATTAGTAATGACAAAAGGTTTATGGAAAAATGAACTGCAATATTAAATCGAAAAGAAGGGAAAAAGTAAAAACAATTTTATTATAGCATAGTATTAAAGCAGCTTGTCACAATGTTAATGAAATTTGCTGCATACAGTTTTTGAGGTTTTTTCTCCACTGTTTTTGTTGAAGATACAAGAGTATTTGAGACTCAGCCACGATTTGTGAACACCAGCTAAGCCATTTCTACAGCTCTCCAATATAGCTGTGTGCTTCCAGCACTACCACAACAGATGGATTTCAAAAGCTAAGGGCTCCTTTTACAAAGGCGCGTTAGGGCCTTAACACGCGGAATAACCCACGCTAAATTGCCGCGCACGCTAGCCGCTACCACCTCCTTTTGAGCAGGCGGTAGATTTTCGGCTAGCGCATGCTCATCCTGTGCGTGCACTATAACGCTTAGTGCACCTTCGTAAAAGGAGCCCTAAGCTGCGCTAGCGGTTTTAGCAGACGCATAGCGTGCACTACATTGCCGCGTGCGCTACACGCTAACACCTCCATTGAGCTGGCATAAGTTTTTCTGCGTAGCGCAGGGGTTAGCGGGCGCTAACTGCAGCGTGCGCTAAAAAACGCTACCACAGCTTAGTAAAAGGAGCCCTAAGTATTACAGGCTGTATTAAATACGTTAGCCTTGACAAACACTAACATGAGCAATGAGTTGAAAATAGTAATTCCATCCTGAGTAGTCGCTGACAGATCATCCTCACTTTAGGTCTTAGCAAATAAAATATAACAAAATATAATAAAAGACCAAAAAAAACAATTAAAAAAATTAAAATATTAAAATAAAGAGAGATAAAAGAAAGGCAATTAAGACCAATGATCATTCACAATAGGTTGTCTTGGTAGGATAATTTCCAGATCCAGACAGCTGTGAACGCTTGAGGTCTTTTAGCCTTAAAAAGACATAAACCATGTTATACATGTAGATACATATATCAATAATATTGGGTTTTGTGATAAAGAACTCTCTTATATACATCAATGTTTAAGGACTATTTATCATTGACTTTGTATACAGAGGACTAGTTTGTTGTTGACGATATCACATACTCCTCAGTGTTCTCCCACTTTTGACATAGGGGTCCTTTTACTAAGGCGCGCTATCCAATTTAGCACACGCTAAATATTAGTGCATCCATTATATTCTATGGACGTGTTAGTGTATGCTAAATCGGCTAGCGCACCTTAGTGTAACAGGAAAAAAAAAACCATATACCATACATGAAAATAAAATATACAAAAGCCACAAATATTTTTATTTTAAAGACAACGATGACTATCCAAATGTTTTTGGCCATGCACACCAATAATAAATATACTCAAGTTTGAGGGTTACAGAAATGATGAAACATCACATATATATTTGGGTAAATAGCTCTTTGAAGGCATACATGTAGGCATAGTTCAGGGTGTTAGTACATGGTTCCTCCTCTGTATTCTGAATATCAATTTACACCTCATGACAAGTATTTTCTTTTAGATGAACATGTCCTATAATTGACATTTTACAGCTGCTATTTATATTTTTAAAAAAATTTATTTTTTTGCATTACTCACCTTCCAGAGGCAAAATTTATCTTGAGTGAATTGAGCCCTATGTTTCATTGTGCAATTTATCTTTTCTAGGAAAATATCTTTATATTAATATTTAGCTTTCTGAACAGTAAATTTAGGGCCCCTTTTATCAAGCTGCACTAGAGGCTTTTAGCGCGAGCTGGTATGGTAAATGCTTCGACGCTCATAGAATTTCTTCAGGAAAAAAAAAAAGTAATGTGACTTAAGATTGCTTGCAAGACAAAGAACCTCTCAAGGTTTGTAAACTTACTGACTCTCATTTCTGATTTTTGCTCTATGGTGTAATGAACCAAATGTAAAGGCAGCTGTAGAGTGCAGTACGTTAATTAACAATCAAATAATAAGACATTTTTGATGTTTAGGAATGATATGTTTTTGCTTGATGCTTATTTATACTAATTATCAAAATTAGTTTAGAAAGGACTTACTATAATATGTCTGATCTGTGATAATATTAAAGATACTCTGTATGGAATAAACTTCAAGGAAATGTTGGAAAATTTCTATCATCTCTATACAAATTTCCTAGAAAATTAAGGAAAAGCTTGACTAGGCAATTATAGTCAATGCAATTCACACACATGAAATAACATCTTCTAGCAAAATCAAATACTAAAACTGAGCTAATGTGAAATACTTCACAGTAATTTATCTTCCAACAGCTACCAGCAGGGCACCCTACATAATCAAGAATTATAAACTGACCATGTTTAAAGGCTTACTAATTCTGAGCGGAATGGGATGAGTCAGCAAAGCCATGTCAGTGTGGCCAGCTCATCGTGGCCCTTTTCGTCATGTGAGACATTTAATCACCGCCATTTCATTGCAGCCCTTTAAGAGTAGGCCGTTTCATCGTGCTGAGTTGGCCCCCATCCAGCTTATCTGAAGAGCTGAGGAGTCTGACAGATGTTGTCCCCTTGCTGTCTCAGATAACTTTATTGAAGCACCAGTGGAGGCGGGGGGTGGGACAAGGGGAGCACTTCCAGCAGCAGCAGGAGCCTTCAGGTAACTTTATTGAAGCACTAGTGGGGGGTGTGAGGGGGCGGCATTGTCCCCTTTCAAACATTGAAGCAATTGGGCCTGAAACACCAGTGGGGGGGGGTCAATGGAGCCTGCCCCAGAAGCCTTCTTTCACCCGTCAAATTGTGATTTAAGCACCAGTAGGGGGGGGGGGGCAAGTTTTATTTGATATGCCCCCTCTTCCACCACAACATTTGTTCGATGGAACGGCAACTTCAGCAATGAAACGGACACAGTGAAACCGCCATGCTGAAATGGCTGCGATGAAAGGGCCACATTGAAATAGCCACGCTGAATTGTCCTAGACCCAGTTCTCAGCTCCTTGCTACAGTGACTGATAGCACCACAGAACATTGGCTTCAATTAGAACCTGTTCTGCAGCAACAGCCAAACATGGGAGCGTTAAGAGGGAACTTGGTGCTCTAGTCAGGCACTGAGGGGGCTTTTACTAAGGTGCGCTAGCCAAATTAGCGTGCACTCAATGCAAACGCGTTCATAGAATCTAATGGGCGTGTTAGCATTTAGCGCAAGCTAAATTGACTGGCGCGACTTAGTAAAAGACCCCGTCGGTCAGTGTTCCCAGCCTTGTCCTGGAGGCACACATAACTGTTCAGTTTTTTAATGAATACACATGAGATACAGTACACCTACATGAACGGACGATATCTCTCATGCACATTCATTATGACTATCTTGAAAATCATACCAGCTAGCTGTACCTCCAGGGTTGATTGGGAAACATTTCCCTAAGCACTGTCTAACAATTTTCCTCAATTAGGAAGACCTAACCTTAGACATAACACATGAAAACAAACTTTTAAAGTTGCACCATCAGCCACTACCAAGTGTAAGGCTATAAATTAACCTTACTGATATCATGTAAGCAGACAACCATCTATGACAAAATTCTTGAGATTCAATATATGCTCTCATATTTATGAATTCACAAGGCACATTAATGAAAACCTTTAAAAGGCATACAGTATATTTCATTTCAGATATCAATTTTACAAAACCAGAGGTACTTCTGTTGGTGTAGAAAATAACTTTTTTTTTTTTTTATGGAAATCTTCCTGAGACATGAAAGACTGGAAACACCGAAACACCATATACATCTTACAGAGTCTAGAATCAGAGATTAATAGTTTGGTCCTTTTCTGAATGGATCTCTTCCTACAATTGTGCTAAAACATAAAGAAGGATCACAAATTCCAGGTGGTCCAGCTGGTCCTTGTGTTCCAGGACTTCCATGTTCTCCTTGTCTACCTGGAGGTCCAGGTTCACCAGGCTGTCCTTCTTTGCTTATTCCAGGAGGACCTGCAGGGCCTTAATATGACGTTCAATGAGAAATAAAATTATAAATGAATAGATAGACAAAATTGTGCAAATGTTAATTCATCTCTCTTTATAAAAATACACTAATCTAGAGTACATTCAAAGATCTACCTTACTATGCTTATATTGCAATGTACCGTAACAACCAGGAATGTTTATAGACTAGAATAAATAAAGACAGAATAGAAGGAAATATATAGGGTTATGTCTACTAAAGGGTGCTAAAAATATAGCACAAAATACTCGGATATGTGAAAAATCAATAGTATAGTGAAACACACTTTCACAAGAAAAAAGAGAAAAGAGCAATGTCATATATAAATGTAGGCAGTGCTGCTTTAGTTCAAAGGAGTATGTTGCAAATGAACTGGAGGAAAAGCCTCAGACAAATGCCCTCCCACCACCACAATGGTGGATAAAGGTGGTAGGGTGGTAACCTCACTGGCAAAAACCTCCGTCACACTCCCAAAATAGAAAAACTATGAGGAGGGCTGTCTATGCATAGTTGATAGAAGAAAAAACTTTCAACTTATCTCTGTTGATCGGTACACCGACGGTGGCCAGCGTTTCACTAACTTGCTGCCTCAGGGTGTATCACAGTCCGATCAAAACTTTTATGCAGGACGTCTTTTTGATCAGAAGAGACGTTACGGCGTCCTGCATAAAAGTTTTGATTGGACTGTGATACACCCTGAGGCAGCAAGTTAGTGAAACGCTGGCCACCGTCGGTGTACCGATCAACAGAGATAAGTTGAAAGTTTTTTCTTCTATCAACTATGCATAGACAGCCCTGCTCATAGTTTTTCTATTTTGGGAGTGTGACGGAGGTTTTTGCCAGTGAGGTTACCACCCTACCACCTTTATCCACCATTTGGGGTGGTGGGAGGGCATTTGTCTGAGGCTTTTCCTCCAGTTCATTTGCAACATACTCCTTTGAACTAAAGCAGCACTGCCTACATTTATATATGACATTGCTCTTTTCTCTTTTTCTTGTGAAAGTGTGTTTCACTATACTAAAGGGTGCTAAGACATGAGCATAGCACATGCTAACATGGAACTTTCACATACTCTAAACCAGAAGTCTCAAAGTCCCTCCTTGAGGGCCGCAATCCAGTCGGGTTTTCAGGATTTCCCCAATGAATAGGCATTGAAAGCAGGGCATGCACATAGATCTCATGCATATTCGTTGGGGGAAATCCTGAAAACCCGACTGGATTGCGGCCCTCAAGGAGGAACCTTGAGACCCCTGCTCTAAAGGAACCTTGAGACCCCTGCTCTAAACCTATTTCTAGTCGCAAGCTCATGCCAATCGTGTGAGGGCGCCCTTTGCAGAATCGCGACTTGCGTAAAAAAATAGGCGCCGGAAATATAGGTCAGGATTTTGAAGGCCTACATTTCCGGGGCCTCCCTTTCACGTGAATTGCAACTGCAGAGGTACCTGCCAGCACCTAACAGCATTTCCAGCGTGGGCCATTGCTTATTTTGGCCATAGGCACCGGGAGGCACCTCCATAGCCACGATTAGGATGCCACTTCAGGAGCCGCAGGTAGGTGGCTATATATTTTTTTTTATTATTTAAATGGGTTGTTAAGTGGGTTTTAAGGATGCGAGTCACTTACGTTAGGTGGCAGTGCAAAGCCTCCCGCCACCTAACATAAAGCACTGTTTATAGAATCGGCCCCTAATAACATAAGAATAGCCAAACTGGGTCAGACCAATGGTCTATCTAGCCCAGTATTCTGTTTTCACAGAGGCCAATCCAGGCCACAAGTACCTGACAAAAACTCACCACTGTTTACAGCAGTGGAAAAAAATGAATGAGGGAGCACTTGCCATCTCCTATTTAGGAGGCACTAAAGGGCCATATTCTATAAATAGCGCCTAACTCGGAAGACACCTAGGAAAACAGCACCTACCCCTTGCCAATCAAAGATAGGCTAAATTGACTTAGGCACTGGTAGGTGTGTACAACATATGCACCAGTATATTATGACCGTTGGTTTTTTTTTTTTGCCTAAAATACCAGTAACTAACTCAATCCACACCCAAACTTCACAGCAAATCTATCCCTACGCACGCCTAATTGCCAGTAGATACCTCAGTGTAGACACCTACATCGAATTAATTTTTTTAAAAATCATTTTTAATGGTGTTTTTAATTATCAGCGTCAAATAACCCAATTAAAAAATGAAGTTAGGCATCTAGATCAGCTAGGCGCGCCAATCTAGGTATCTAACTGTAGGTGTCTTTTATAGAACCAGGACCTAAGGCAGGAGTAGGGAACTCCAGTCCTCAAGAGCCGTATTCCAGTCGGGTTTTCAGGATTTCCTCAATGAATATGCATTGAAAGCAGTGCATGCAAATAGATCTCATGCATATTCATTGGGGAAATCCTGAAAACCCGACTGGAATACGGCTCTCGAGGACCGGAGTTCCCTACCCCTGACCTAAGGGCTCATGAGCTGTTACTATCAACCAGGGAGCAAATCCACATTAGTGCCTGCTGATTAACTCTTCCTTGCCCATGGTATGCCCCCAGCAAGAAAAATAAATAAATCTGCACATCACATGCACTAACTACCTGGATCTATATATGGTGGCCAAAATTGGACAAGCACCCAAGTTGTGCATGGAAATTAATTGGGCAACAAGCTGTTAACTAGCAATAGTGGGCGCTAACAGCCAATTAATGGCATTAACTGGCAACAATAAGAATCACGTGCACATCTCACTAGGTGCTATTCTTTAAAGATCTGCGTGCAAATCTTTTAGCATCCAACTCCAAAGGGAGCATGGTCAGAGACATTCACTAAAGATGTGTGTAGTATTACAGAATACTAGGGATCTGAGCCTAACTTACATCCTGGGATTTATTTATTCAATTCTGTATACTGTTCTCCCAGGGGAGCTCAGAACAGTTTATATGAATTTATTGAGGTACTCAAGCATTTTTCCCTGTCTGTCCCAGTGGGCTCACAATTTATCTGATGTACCTGGGGCAATGGGGGATTAAGTGACTTGCCCAAGGTCACAAGGTGTAGCGTGGGTTTGAACCCACAACCCCAGGGTGCTGAAGCTGTAGCTTTAACCACTGTGACTGCACCACTCTAGAAATCAAAATATAGTAAAAGTGAGCCAAGTATAGAAGGACAATCAAGCCATTGTGACATCACTGATGAGATTGCCTCTTAGGCATGGGTGGAATGAGGCATTATGATGTCACAATACCAGCTCTGGTTATCAGAGGCTGAAGATTTTCACACTATTTACTTATTGAATTTTCTATAGTGTTCTCCCAGGGGAGCTCAGAATGGTTTACATGAATTTATCGAGGTATTCCCTGTCTGTCCTGGTGGGCTCACAATCTGTCTAATGTACTGGGGCAATGGGGAGATTAAGTGACTTGCCCAGAGTCACATGGAGCAGTGTGGGTTTGAACCCACAACCTCAGGGTGCTGAGGCTCTAGCATTAACCACTGTGGTCAAAGTTGAGAGTTGGATCCTAGCGCTATGCATTAGTCTATAAAGGGCATCCATCCCAGAGCACCCTTTATAGAATACCGTTCAGCACCGGTTTTTTTCGGCACAAAATCTTGAACACCATTTATAGAATCTAGCCTTAAATGATCACTTACCACAAAATGCTTTAACATTTCTTGCCGTATGCATTTTCACATATCACGAGCACCAACGTTAACCTCAGCGTTGGTGCTCGCCATGTCTAAAATTTCATTGATTTATAATTACCGTGCTCTGAAGCAATATTTTGCATATGAAACATGCATGTCAGCGTTGGAGTTTTCAACTTCTTGGTATAAGCTAAAGGCTCTGCCAGGACTCTACAGATAAGTTTGATAAGAATTTATAACATAACTTAAAGATTATTAGTTCACAATAAGATTAATTTATGAGCCAATGAAGTAGGCCACTTTGGTTCTCAAAAGTAGTAGCTGATAAGGTAAGGAATAAGAGATTAGCTTTCATAAACTATAAAAGATAGCAGAAAAAGGAAGACAGGCAAAAATATCTGGAAAAGTTAAGAGAGATTGGTTTTGTAGTGAGGAAAGCAAAGATACAAATGGAAGAAAAAAATAGCTGACAAGGTAAAACGGGTAGACAAGACATTTTTTAGATATATTAGTGATAGGAAGAAGTGCAAAAGTGGCTTTGTGAGACTCAAAGGTGAAGGGGAGGAATATCTAGAAGCTGATAAAGAAAAGGCTGAATTGCTTAATAGATATTTCTGTTCTGTGTTCACTGCTGAAGCACCGGAAGCGGGATCGCAGAAGACAAACGTGAATAGGGATGGAAGAGTAATAGATCCTGAACAATTTTCAGAGGGTTGTCTTCTTGAGGAGCTAGCTAAAATAAAGGTAGACAAAGCAATGGGGCTGGATGGTGTACATCCTAGGTTGCTGAAGGAACATAGGGAAGTTCTGGTAGCTCGGCTGACTGACCTTTTCAATGAGTCTCTATAGTCAGGAGTAGTACTGGAGGACTAGCAAAGGGCGGATGTGGTCCCTCTCCACAAAAGTGGAAGAAATAGGTAATTACAGGTCAGTTAGTCTGACTTCTATGGTAAGCAAATTAATGCTGTTTTTAAAACAGAGAATGGTCAAGTTTCTGGAATCCTGTGGATTACAGGACTGGAGGCAACATGGATTCACTAGAGGTAAGTCTGGTCAGACAAATCAGATCAATTGCTTTGACAGGGTGACCAGAGAATTGTATAGAGGATGTGTACTAGATGTGGTGTATTTAGATTTTATCAAAGCCTTTAACAGTGTTCCGCACAGATGTCTAATAAATAAACTGAGTGCCCTTGAGATGGGTCCCAAAGTGATGGGCTGGGTCAAGAACTGGTTGAGTTGAAGGCGACAGAGGGATCAATGGAGATCGCTCTGAGGAAAGGGATGTTACCAGTGGTGTGCCTCAAGGCTCTGTTCTTGGGCCTGTTCTTTTTAACATTTTTACAAATGATATTGCTGAAGGGTTGTCGGGTAAGATTTGCCTCTTTGCGGATGATACCAAAATCTACAATAGAGTAGGCACGCCAGATGGTATGAATAACATGAATAAAGACCTGGTGAAGCTTGAAGAATGGTCTGAAATTTGGCAGCCAAAATTTAATGCTAAGAAATGCAAGGTCATGCATTTGGGCTGCAAAAACCCGAGGGAACGGTATAGATTAGGGAGTGAAGAGCTTATGTGCATGACAGAAGAGCGGAACTTGGATGTGATTGTATGTGATGATCTTAAGGTGGCCAAAGAGGTTGAAAAATTGACGGCGAAAGCTAGAAGGATGCTAGGTTGCATAGGGAGAGGTATGGCCAGTAGGAAAAAAGAGGTATTGATGCTCCTGTATAAGACTTTGGTGAGACCTCATTTAGAATATTGTGTACAATTCTGGAGACCGCACCTTCAAAAAGATATAAAAAGGATGGAGTCGGTCCAGGGGAAGGTTACTAAAATGGTATGTGGTCTTCATCATAAGGCGTATGGGGACTAGATCTCTATCTGTATACTTTGGAGGAAAGGCGGGAGAGGGGAAATATGATACAGACGTTTAAATACCTATGTAATGTAAATCAGTGGTTCCCAACCCTGTCCTGGAGGAACACCAAGCCAATTGGGTTTTCAGGTTAGCCCTAATGAATATGCATGAAGCAAATTTGCATGCCTATCACTTCCATCATATGCAAATCTCTCTCATGCATATTCATTAGGGCTAGCCTGAAAACCCGATTGGCCTGGTGTTCCTCCAGGACAGGGTTGGGAATCACTGATGTAAATGCACATGAGTCGAGTCTCTTTAATTTGAAAGGAAACTCTGCAATGAGAGGGCATAGGATGACATTAAGAGGTGATAGGCTCCGGAGTAATCTAAGGAAATACTTTTTTACAGAAAGGGTGGTAGATGCATGGAACAGTCTCCCAGAAGAGGTGGTGAAGACAAGAGACTGTCTGATTTCAAAAGGGCCTGGGATAGGCACATGGGATCTCTCAGAGAGAGAAAGAGATAATGGTTATTGTGGATGGACAGACTAAATGGGCCATTTGGCCTTTATCTGCCATCATGTTTCTATGTTTCTATGAAGAAGCATAGACGGCTCTATACAATTTAAGTATTTTCAGTGGAATTGTGAGGACTAGATTGCAATATTTTTTCCTCTGAGAATGGAATTTATACAATACTACCAGTTTGGATTTATGAGTTGTTATATGTTACCCATGAATAAACAGCAGAGATAATCAGCTGTCTCTAAACTAAACTAAACTAAACTAAACCTTAAGTTTATATACCGCATCCTCTCCATGAATATAGAGCTCGGCACGGTTTACAAGAGCTTAATACAAGAAAAGAATAACACATTGAGTTTGGTGGATTGAGTATAGGGGGGGAGGAGAGTGTTACGTATTTTGTGAAAAGACTAGTTTTCAGGTGCTTACGGAATAGTTGGAAGGAGACCTGATTCCGCAGTGGGGTAGTAAGGTTATTCCAAAGCCCTGTGATTCTGAAGAAGAGAGATTGTCCTAATTTTCCCGCATAGAGGATACCTTTTAGTGAGGGGAAGGATATTTAAAATTTTTGGCTGGGCCCGGTGTTGTCGGGACTCGGGGAGTTCCAAGATAGAGGGATTAGAGGAGGGAGGATGCCATGTAGGATTTTAAAAGCTAGACAGGAACATTTAAAATGAACCCTGGCGATTATTGGAAGCCAGTGGAGTTTGGACAAAAGTGGGGAAACATGGTCAAATTTACGTTTTGCGAAGATCAACTTGGCCGCAGTGTTCTGAATTAGTTGAAGTCTATGAAGACTCTTTTTGGTTTGACTTAGGTAGATGGAATTACAGTAATCTAGTTTGGAAAGGATGATGGATTGAACAGGGATGGCAAAATGTTGTTGGCGTAAGCAGGATCTCACTTTCCTCAGCATGTGGAGGCTGAAAAAGCATGATTTTACCAGGGAGTTGAGGTGGTCATTGAAGGAAAGAGAAGAGTCGATGATGATGCCTAGAACTTTGCTCGAGAACTCAAGCTGCAGCGTGACGCCAGAGGGCAGTGCGAAGAGGGTGGACAACTGTTCTAGTTTTGGACCGAGCCAGAGAAGTTTCATTTTGGATTTGTTCAGTTTCATTTGAATAGAGAGGGACCAGTATTGGAGTTTCGTTATGCAGGCAGTTATATTCTCAGAGAGATTGGTAAGGTTTGAGTCTGTCTCGAGAAGGGCAAGGATGTCGTCAGCATAAGTATAGATTGTTTCAAGGGAAGATTGATGGAAGATTTTCAGGGAAGACATGTAGATGTTGACGAGAATAGGGGATAGGGGTGATCCCTGCGGGACTCCACAGGTCGGTTTCCAAGGAGTGGACATGGTCTTGCACTGAATATTTGCATTTAGTCAGTGAAATGCTATTTAACTACTCAGTGGTTGTTTTTGGCCAGTTATATCATTTTGAATATCAGGAGGCTGGTTTCAAAAAGGGGAATAGGAGGTTCATATTTGATGGAGGGGATTCAGAATGAGAGGAAATGATTGAAAGAAGAACAGTAAGGGATGTGGGGAGCTTATGTTGCATGTTGGTGGAGATCAAAGTAGTATAGAGATTTTTTCTGGATCTCAAACAGTGTTGTTTAATATTCTATTTGAGGCAATTTATAAAAATGTTAATACCCGATAGAAAAAAATTACTATGGAACTGGGTGAAAATACCATTTTAAAAACTGTTTTATTCTATATAATTCAGCAAAACTACTTTCAAATATATTTGAAATCTGTTTTAAAAAGTAGTACAACTGCATGAGGAATGAAGATGTACTTTAATGCACTGGGGTGATTTTAATGTATTACCAAATATAGATCAAAAACACTACAAAAAACTGTGTAAATCACACTAAATCACCTGCTATCAAACACGCTTTGTTTAAGAGTAGTAACAGTCAGTGTTCACTTCACAGAGATAACCAATCTCCAGTGTTTGCAGTCAGACCTCAGAGCAAATCATAAGGAATAACTCATATGCAGACTATCATTGATCATATATTATCTCAAGGGAACGGTTCTAGTGAGCAATTTTGACTTGTTGACTGATACTCTATAGAACAATTTTAGATGTTATTGTTCTATAGAGTATCAGTCAACAACAGCCAAATTGCTCACTAGAACCGTTCCCTTGCGATAATATATGATCAATGATAGTCTGCATATGAGTTATTCCTTATGATTTGCTCTGAGGTCTGACTGCAGACACTGGAGATTGGTTATCTCTGTGAAGTGAACACTGACTGTTACTACTCTTAAACAAAGCGTGTTTGATAGCAGGTGATTTACCAAATATAGATGACATTACTTACCTGGTAAACCTGGAGGACCTTGTATTCCAGGCTCTCCAATACCTTTATTACCTTTTTCGCCGATATTTCCAGGTTGTCCTAAAAACAAACATACAAACATTTTTATGTTCCTTCAAATAAAGAGATTTGAACAAGATATTTTACAAATATTTAAAGGTTGTACCATAATTTTTATATTGACAGTATATATTCATATTATTTTCGAAATTACTTGAGAATAAAAGAGATTAAAAAACCTGTAAACCACAGGTGTGCCTGGATGGGCCCAGGATCACCCATTTTTTGCCTCAGACTTACTCAGAGGCCCATGAATCCCCAAAACACCTCCCCTCTCCCCCTCTTCTCTGTCTGTTTCTGAGCCCCATCCCCAGTGCAAGTCATAGGAATCACTGCCAGTAATATCTTTAGGCAACTGGTACCAGCCCTGCAGACTTCTTTCTGCTGTGGCCCTGCCCTCAATGATGTCACTTCCTGTATCTTCATGGGCAGAGACACAGTAGAGGGAAGCCTGAAGAGCTAGCGAAGGTTGTCTTTAGGAATTGCAGCATCTCTAAGGTACACCTGAGTGGGGGGAAGGAGCCTTAGAAAGAGATGGACAGATGCCAGGCCTTGGGCTTCCAGAGGAACAGATGCTGATTTGGGGCAGAGGAGAGGGAGAAAGAAGTAGGAGCAGAGTTGATGTAAGGGATGAGGGATGGATGCTTGGACTGAAGAGAAGATTTTAAAAATTGCATATTTGTACAGGGGTAGGGATAAGAAGATTAAATCTGGGCTCACCCAAAATGGCAGGTCTGGCTTCGCTCCTGCTGTTAACACAATACCTATGGGTTGCTTAATTGCACCTCTATTACAAAACGTAGGTCATAGAATTATTAATTACAAATTAAAATTAGACACAGTAAATATAATTTCTGAAATGTAAGCCTTGATCTTTCTAACAATATTATCAAAACAGAGATATTGCTAACAAGCAGCGCAGAGCATTCAGTGCACCGGCCGGCTTGTGTGGTTTTATTAATTTGTTAATATGGCTTAAATATTTTAGTGCACAAAAAAAATATCAATTTAACACCTTCAAATTTTTTAAATGATCAATTGATATTTCTAAAACCCAGAAATAACAGCCAAATGAACGGAAATATTTTGTCCAATGCGTATCACTATTACATCTAGTACATCCAGATTCAAAGAGATAGAAGTCCAAAAAGTAGGCACAAAAATTCTAGGCCCCCTTTTATTAAGCTGCATTAGGATTTTTTTTTAATCACTGGCCGCTGCGGTAAAATCTCCAGTGCTCATAGAATTCTATGAGCGTTGGAGCTTTTACCATCACAGCCTGCGATAAAACACCCTAATGCAGCTAGATAAAATGGGGTCATATTAGTATACATGACACTTTATAAACTATAGTAAAGGCACTTAATAGTGCATTAATTGGTTTAACTTCTGCCAAGACCTCATCCATAGAGACTTTCTAGCTATGACTAAATGTTTCATGGGAATAGACCTCTCTATCCAATACGGCACAATGTTAATGTTAAACAAGCAAATGCACACATAAATTCTTGACATATTTAATGACATATGTGCAAATACCATAGATAAATCTGTCATCGCAGCGATCTGTGAAAAACAAGAACATTAAGATGATCAAGTTTGTTCGAGGAGCATGTGGATCAGTGTTCTTGCTGCACTTCTTATGAATCCTTGTGTAAGCAGAGTTGGACTTGGCCACAACCTCCTTAGGAAGTCAGCAGGGAATACCAGGCAGCCAGCCAGCCGGAGAAGTCAATGATTCATAACCAGGCAATGTAAACCGCATAAGCCTGGTTTATTGGAGCACCCTGCATGAAGTTGACATTCCTTAGCAGTAGACAATAATGAGGTTCTGGAGAACTCACCAGCTGAGGGACAATATTCCTTTCTCTTGCATAGGGCATCTCTATTAGCAAGTAATTAGAAATATAGTCTACTAGATCCTTAGAGGGGAACTTACCAGTAACATTACAAAATAATAAAAAGCAAATATTACCATAGCCTACCATATTACTGGCAATCTTAGGGGACCTTAGTATACATAGTCCCACTCTCTTAGCAACTTTATTTATTTATTTAATTAGATTTCTATCATGTCCTACCAGCAGCTCAGAACAGGTTACAAGAAAGGCAGCGCTGAGGTCAAGTAGGACCAGTAGAGCATTGCTGCCTTTGTTGAGTATCGACCAGCTGTCATCTATGATATCCAGGAGTACTGACTCTGTGCTATGGCCTGTTCGGAAGCCACATTGTGCGGGGGACAGGGACGGTTGTTCTTTCTATGAAAGGATTTAATCGGCGGAGCACTATTCATTCTAGGAGTTTGGAGACAAATGGGAGGTTGGAGATTGGCCGGTAGTTGCCGGGTTCGTTGGGGTTGAGGGTGGGTTTTTTGAGTGTGGATTTGATAATAGCCAACTTCTAGCTGAGAGGTACTGTCCCTGTGGAGAGGGAGGAGTTAATGATGGGAAGGATAGATTCCGCCATGGTGTCTTCAGTGGATAGTAGGAAGCTGGATGGGCAGGGGTCGAGGATGGTGCCAGAGGGCTTGAGTTCTCTCAGGGTTTCAAGAACCTCAGCATGGGTGGCCATGTGAAGTTGGGATAGAGTGGTAGAGGTTGGGGTTAGGTTGGGAGTATGCTGGTGGGGGGTTGGTGCTGGTGGTGGTGTTAAGATTATTGTGGATGGTTTGTACCTTGGACTTGAAGAAGAAATCACTTAAATCACTTAAAGAAATCACCAATATTAAGATGCAGGCAGCAGTCCAGAAGCAGGGGGGGGGGGGGTGTTCCAGTCTTTTGCACTATCACATGTTTTATTATCATCCAGTTGATCAGCAGTCCTATGTGCATATTTGGCTGCTAGCACTCAGGGAACAGGTCCAATCTCTGGGAAGAGTGTGGCTCAGTGGTTAAAGCAATAGCCTCAGCACTCTGGGGTTGTGACTCTGGGCAAGTCACTTAATCCCCCTATTGCCCCAGAAACATTCTGGGGAAGGAGAAGCCTATTCCACAAAGATGGGCTCCATGTTAATCAGGCTGAAACCAGGCTGCTGACATTAACATTTAAAAAGGAGATAGAACAGCTTTTAGATTAGATACTGAGAGGAAGGCCGACAGTCGCTCAAAAGAGCATGGTTCAGAACAATGTATCTTTAAAAAGATATCACCAAAACAGGGATGATAGGACATCCCAATAGTGAGGTTGCAATAGAGACTACAG
Organism: Geotrypetes seraphini; assembly: GCF_902459505.1. Taxonomy (NCBI): domain Eukaryota; kingdom Metazoa; phylum Chordata; class Amphibia; order Gymnophiona; family Dermophiidae; genus Geotrypetes; species Geotrypetes seraphini. The sequence goes on along the minus strand of NC_047086.1, from coordinate 66,474,430 downwards.
TAGACCAGGTGTTCTTAAATAGAGGGGCAGGCTGATTCTAAAGACTGCATTATCTATGCCAACTGCTGAGCAAATTGACAATAGGAATGACAAGCATTGTTTGAAATGTATGTATAAAAATGACAGAAGCCTAAGCAACAAGATACAGCCGTTAGAATATATTGCACTAAATGAAAAGATTGATAAAATAGGCATCTCTGAAACCTGGTGGAAGGAAGATAACCAATGAGACACTGTCATGCCAGGCTATAAATTATATCGAAGTGATAGGGTGGATCAAATTGAGGAAGGCATAGAATTATATGTTAAGGAGGGCCTTGAATTGAATAGACTAAAAATTATACAGGAACCATGTGTAAAAGGGAAAAGGATAGTGATAGGAGTATATTACTGTCCACCTGGCTAGGATGAACAGACAGATGCTTAAATGTTTCAGAAATTATGGAGGCTAACAAACTGGGTAACACAGTAACAATGGGTGATTTCAATTACCACAAATCTCTAAGGGAATGAGTAGGCACAATATCAAAATGCTATCAATCTGTACTCACTTCCAAAGAGGTCAAGAGAGCTAGCTGCTGCAATCAATTGCAAAAGTGGAGGAAAAAGACCTCAGCAATAATAATGCTTAACTGTTATCAGCATATGCTCCAATACAGGAAGCACACCTTCAGTCATTGGTCATAAAAACTCCACATCTCATAAATGATATTCTTAATTGCAAACAGTCTCTGGCCAACTTTGGGAAAATATTAAGTCTTTATAGTTAGAAAAAGTCGCAGAAAATTCACAAATACTTAGCTTCATATTAATCCATTGCTGCGTCGCTGGTGAATTGTTAAATCAAGCAATAAATCAAGTTCTGCCACAAAGTTGTACTCTCATATGGATTTCCCCAAAGACATGTTACTTGAAACAGGGTATGCCTGTTAGGATTGGAGGTGTAGGACTGTTGCTTGATTTAAGAATTGCTCACTCACCTTCTGAACGGTTTGGTCATCACGCTTGCTCACCTTGTGAACGGTTTACTTCACCATGGCCAACTCCCAATCCAGATGGGTCAAACTGCACTCACCCCAATTCCCAAGACCTCAAACACTGATCTAACAAATCTGGAAAACTACAGGCCTTTAGCCGGCATCCCATTACTCACCAAACTCCTAGAAACTCATGTAAGCAAACAACTCTCAACCTATATCGAAAAACAATCATGCCTTCACCACACTCAGTTCGGATTCCATCCACAACAGATCATAGAGTTGCTACTGCTAACCTTAACTAGCAAAGTCAAGCAATTATTAGGCAAAGGACATTCGATATTTCCGCAGTCTGACTACATCAATCACAAACTACTCCTCAACACACTAAGTGAGCTTGGCATTATGGACACAGTATTCAACTGGTTCAGAGACTTCTTACAGAACAGGAACTACTTTGTCCGGAAAGACAATATAGTTTCAAAAAGCTGGCAGGCATTCTGTGGTGTTGCCCAAGGATCCCTCCTCTCCCCTATACTCTACAACCTATTCATGAGCTCCCTAGGCAACATAACCTTAAAAAACAATGAAGTTAATTGGCACTAGTTTGGATTTGTGAATGCATCTGCCTGTGCACTATTCTATAATATCGAGCTCCTAAATCTCAAAGTATAAAACTCAAAAGGGGGTACTGCAAAAATTTGCACACGGTGTTACAGAATATCACTACAAAGAAAACCATCAGGAGATTAAGGATGATCCAGAACACCGCTGTCTGCCTCATATTTGACCTGAAAAAATGGGACCATGTCACCCCTTTCTACCACAAACTCCACTGGCTCCCACTAGAATCCAGAATCATATTCAAATTCGCCTGTTTTTTCTACAAAACAATATTTGGTTTATCCCCAAGCTACATCACCGCTCACTTCACCCTTAACCACAACTATAAGAACTCCTGAAAAATTCAACTCTTCGCCTTCCCCTCCCTAAAACTATGCCACTCAAAAAAATTCCTTGACAAAACCTACGCCTTCCAAGCCGCCAAACTAAACCCTTGGCTAGCCCAAATGGTCCTCAAGGCCTACAACTACCTCGACTTTAGAAAACTACTCAAAACTCACCTATTCCGAGACCAAGACCCCTAATGCCCCTTTTCAATCCTCCCCCCGCTGTGATCCACTCCCCTTCCCCTTCTCCCTCCTCTCCTCCCCACTCCTCTCCTTGCTGTTCGCAACTCTATGACTCAATTCGATATTTAACCATTTGTAACTTCTCTCGCTTTGCTGTTTGCAACACTACGATCAACTTGATATGTACCCACTTGTAATCTCTCTCTAACTTATGTGAACCGCCTAGAACTCTTCGGGGTATGGCGGTATACAAAAATTAAGTTATTATTATTATTATTATTTACGCCCCAAAATACCATGAATTGGGCACGGCCCGTTTTGGGTCCTTCAGCAACAAATAAGGACATTGTATTTATTGAATAAAAGAAGCATCAAGAACATTGGTTTTCCACAGTTTCATTTGTTTGGGTTGCCCTTTTTCTCCTGTGGAAATTTTGGGTCTTCTTTGTTTGTTATGAGTTGGGCACAGGCATTTACATCAGGTTTCAGCTGACATACCTACCTGCACTCAACTTAAAATGCAGGAATCAGCTCTAAGCCCTATTCTATAAAGGATGCTCATCCCAGAGCACCATTTATAAAATTGTGTTTTCCACCATTTTTTTTTTCACCATTTTTAAATTTTGAGCAGTTTATACAATTCTCCCCCTCCCCCTATATATCTTGGACTTCATTTTATGGGTCTCAGCGATCCACAGGCTCTCCAATTTAGAGTTAGGCTCACCCAGACACTGGTAGCAACATAAGCAAATGAGAACCGGAACCAGTGTCAAAATCTGTACTGCATGGTGCCCACATGTTAAGCTCAGGCCCAACCAAAGATTCATTTCTGGCTATACCACTGCTGTGAAAGTGTGTTAATATACTACTTTCATGCAATGCACCCTAAAGGAAATTTATTTTTAAAATTTCTATTCCGCTTATAACAGTGTATCACAAACTGTGTGCCGTCTGAGATTTCAGGTGTGCAGCGAGATGCCGGAAAGGAGGAGAGGTTCCAGCGCTGGCTGACTGCCTATAGGACATGCTTCTCACAATGACAGGCACATACTGTAGGCAGTCAGCTAGCGCCAGTGCTTCTCCTTCTCTCTGCACCTCTTCCCTTCCAGCACCCCCCACTGGCAGCTCAGGGCCCTATCTTGAGGGCCTTTGCACTAGAGAATGACACGGTGGCGGTTTACCCGCGGCCACCGCATTTTAGCCGCGGGTCACCCGCCGAAAACGGGGAAGAAAACTAGCAGTCGCTGCGGCGACGGGGACAAGGCCATTCACCGCCCGCAGGGCGGTGAATGGTCTTGTCCCCCGCCGTGAGGCATGAAGGATCGCGCGGTCCCCGCAGCTTACACCCGCCCGCCCAATCGATTCCAGTGTCCAGCCAGCTCTCTCCCCTCTCCTCACCCCAGTCCGCAGATCCTCCTCCTCGGCGACCCGCACGCTACCAGAGAGCCGCGCACACCCGCCGCTGCTCAGCCTCGATCTTCTGCTCTGACGCAACCGGAAACAGGAAGTTGCAGCAGAGCAGAAGATCGAACACTGAGCAGCCGCGCGTGTGCGGCTCCCTGGGAAAGCGCGCAGGTTGCCGAAAAAGAAAACCCACAAACCAAGGTGAGGAGAAGGGAGAGAGCCGGCCAAACACCAGGATGGACCGGGCAGGCAGGTAGTGGCCGCGGGGACCGTGCGATCGCTAGTGTTCCCGGCTCAAATTGGAAGGAGGGAGTGAAAGGAAAAAGGCTTATATGGATGCAGCGGGGACGGTGACGGGGTGGTGAATGGGATGGCAGTGGCGGTGACGGGGCGGTGAAAGGGATGGCGGTGACGGTGACGGGGCGGTGAAGGGATCGGCGGTGACGGGGCGGTGCAGAGGATGGTGGGCCGGTGACGGGGCGGTGACGGGGACAGATTTTTTCCCCGTGTCATTCTCTACTTTGCACGTCCACAAACTTCCAGATGCTCTTGAGCCATGGGCACCATGTTTAGTGTGCCACAGCTTCACAAAGTTTGCAAGACACTGGCTTAAAATCTAAGCGGATTACAATTTGCATACAAAGTAAAAACAATACTGTCATAGGCTTAGTAACAAATTAGAGAAAACAAGAAACTGAGGAAAGTCGGTCCAAGCTGATGGCTTTGTTGAAACAAACAAGTAATCCATATAAATACATCTAGGGCCGGAACCTCTAGAAACATATCGACCCTACACGGTCTGTGTTTCGACACTATTGTCTTCTTCAGTGGTCCCTGCTGGTCCTAAAAGTGAACTTGTAGATTAAAACACAGTGTCTCTTCCTTGAAAGCGACGCGTTCAAAATAACAGAGTTGTGCTGGGAGCTTGGAGCACAACTCTATTATTTCAAATGCATCGCTTTCAAGGAAGAGACACTTTGTTTTAATCCTCAAGTTCACTTTTAGGACCAGCAGGGACCCCCTGAAGAAGACGATAGTTTCGAAACACGGACCATGTAGGGTCTTTATGTTTCTAAAGGTTCCAGCCCTAGATGTATTTATGTGGATTACTTGTTTGTTTCAATAAAGCCATCAGCTTGGACATCGACTCTCCACAATTTCTTGTTTTCTCATGTGTTCTCTTTGTGGAGAGAATAGGATCAATTTCTTTTGCTGTTTCAGTAACAAATTAAACATCCCTACAATTTCAACATCATCACAGTGCTACCAGTTTTAGAAAATGCCTTAAAAAAGAGGTGAGTTTTCAGAGACTTTTTAAAGCTCTTTAGAACTTGGCACAGCCTCAGTGCTTGGAGGGAGTGGGGGTGGGTGGGTGGTGCAGTTTTTCATTTTCATCAATCCTAATAACCCAAGTACTCAAGGGACCAGCATATCCTATCAAACTTTCTCATAAAGAGCATTAACTTTTATTACAGTGTAGCAGATATCCCAAAGCCTGGTCATGTGATTATTCAACTAAATCACATGTGTCAAACACAAGGCCCACGGGCCGAATCCGGCCTGCCTGGCCTTTTTTATGTGGCCCGCGACAATGCTCCCAAACTTCCCCTTCTCACAGCTCAGTGTGTCTTTTTTTCCACACCGGTCAGATGTCACTGTCATGCTGAAAAGTCTGCCGGCCTCGGCAGCGATTCAGCAGTGTTGTCCGTGGCTCCCCTTCCAGCTTTCTGTCTGCCGTGGTCCACCCGGGTGGAAACAGGAAGCTGCGCATCATTGGAGACAGACCGCGGAAGGCGAAACTCAGGAGGGAGAGCCACGGACAACATTGCTGAATTGCTGAGGCCAGCAGATTTTTTGGCTTGGTGGCGACATCAGACCGGCGCTAGAGGGAAAGACATGCTGGGCTGTGAGGAGAGAGGGACTGGCGCTGGAGGGAAAGGCAATCTGGGCTGTGAGGAGAGAGGAACCAGCGCTGGAGGGAAAGGCATGCTGGGCTTAGAAGAAAGAGAGATGAAGGGAGAGAGGTTGGATCTGGGGTGGTGTGGAGGAAGAGGGAAAAAGATACTTGAAGGGAGAATCATTGGGAAGAGAAAGGGAGAAATGGTGGAACTGGGGGGAGGGAGGGAGGCAGGCAGGCAGACAGGGGGAGAGATGGGATGGGGGCAGTTGGGAAGAGAAAGGGAGAGAAGTTGGGTCTGGAGATGGGAGGGAGAAATGTTAGGATGGGGGTGAAAAGGAGAGAGAGATGCAGCATCTCTTTTTTTTCCCCCTTTCATCTCATTGTTCAGCATCAAGGGGAGAGGGAAGAAGTACAACAGAAAAGAGAGGGAGCAAAATGTTAAACCAAGAGGAGAGGAGGAAAGATAGAGGAAATAGGAGGCTGGTAAAGGAGTGATAGGAAAGCCACAGAATAAGAGAAGATGGAAAATGGATAGGTAGCTGAAAATTTAAAAAGGAGAAGGATGAGAAAGAGGGCGAGATTTGAGTGGATAGAGGCAAAGAAAATAGGAGAAAAGTTGAAAGGCAAAAATCAATATGTTAGAGACAGGGACTGGAGCAAAAGAGAAGAGGAGAAAAAAATGGATAACAGACATTGGAAAGAGAATTAGAAGATAGACAAAATCAGAAAGAGAAACTGGGACCAAAAGCAAAATGACCAGAAAATAAAAGGTAGAAAAAATAATTTTATTTTCTATTTTGTGATTAAAATATGTCAGATTTGAAATGTGTATCCTGTCAGCAAGCATGAACTAGGACCTAAAAGAGAGAGGAAAAGTCTTTTTTATTTATTTTGCATGTAACACATAGTCGGTGTGGGGTTGGAGAGGTTGTATCCCTAAACTTCTACTAACCCCCTCCTTTGCTGATGCGTAGCATGGGTTTTGGCACCGGCGGTGATTGATCCGATGCTCATAGAAGACCTATGAGCGTCAGAGCAGTTGCCACTGCTGCCAGCGCTGGGGCCCACACTGTGTATTAGTAAAGTAGGGGGTATCTTAAGAAAAAATGTGGCCCGCGACTTTTTAGATTTCATCCCCTTATATGATTTGAGTTTGACACCCCTGAACTAGAGCAATGCCAGCATCTGTGGACAGCCTTAAAATGGTGTCCATTTCAGACTTATGCATGGCAACAACTTATAGTTATTGTTTATAGTTTATTTATTTGCACCCCGCCTTTTCCAAAGCGGGTCACAGCAAATACATACATAATCATCATTATGGCAATACACGTACAACAAACAATTACAGATGATAAAAAAGCAGATTAAGCGACCAGCACTCTTTCATACAAGTTGAAGTACAAAATTCAAATTCCATACTTCAATTTGCCAAAAAGGTGTTTTTTCAGTAATTTTTTTAAGTTCTGCATATTTTTCTGCTGGCGGATGTATAATGGAAGCCTGTTCCATTCCCTGGGACCTATACAAGAAAATATACTGTCCCTGGATACTTACGACTTCGATTCTTTCTCAGTTGGAATGCATACATCTGCACGGTCGACAGGATGCAACTGCCAAAGCAGAGCATGTGGCAAAATGCTCTCCACCAAATACTTTGGTGCCAAATTATGCACTTAGAGGTAAACCATTAATAGCAATTTATATCAAATCCTCTATTTCAATTTATGCCAATATAATGTAGCATAACAACAACCATTAATTTTACTGCATATTACTGCCTGGACTTGTTTTCTCAAATAGGGAGAACTTTTGGCAAGACTGTACTTTTTTTCATGAGAATCAGAATATCACATCACCATTCACCTAGAAAATATCATAGTATAAGAAACAAAGCATGCCACGTTTAGGTCAAGGGGTTAGATCTATGATTAAAGGGATATAATAGAGAAACACTGCCAGTCATTAAGAGAAGAGCAGAGTTTCTTGTGTTTTACTGATAATATTTTTGCTTATTTCCAGAAAGCACAGTTTGGCCCAGATTCTATAAAGGGCACCTATATCACGCCTAATGCTGAGAGGGACTTAGGCGTCCAAACTAAGGGCCTCTTCTATTATACCGCGCTAGCAGGTTTAGCTCGGGGAGCCGCGCTGCTCCCGACGCTCATAGGAACTCATTGAGCATCGGGAGCAGCGCGGGACATTCAGTGTGGCTACCCGCACTAAAACCGCTAGCGCAGTTTAGTAGAAGAGGGGGATAAGTGTTTAATGAGCCATTTAAGGGTCTTAACAAGCGATAATTGGCACATGGATGTCCAAAGGATGTGGATGTCACTTTGTAGGTGCATCCACAATTTCATGGACGTCCATTGGGGAAAACTCACACCTAACGTAATAGGCGTTGGGCGTGAAATGGGCATCATCTGGGTGAGGCTTCAATATGGACATCCTTCGATTCATTTACATAACGCTGAGCAACTTAGGGCATCCATATCATGCCTACATTTTAGACGAATGAAAACCAGGTCTACTTTTGAGCATAGTTTGAGCTTCAGATAGATGTGAGTTCTATGGATGGAACTTAGGCACTGTTTGGACGTCCTTAATGTGATCTGCTAAATAGCTCTATGGGTTTTTATTTTTGCTTTATTAAGCTCAAAATACATTTAATAAGTCACCACATAAACAGGGCACATCAAAACAGATATATTGCATGCAGAACTTTCTATTTTTGTGGACAAACAGCAATGTCATTTGCTAATTAAAGGGAAACATCCATTAGCTGAAGCAGAGCATATGAAAAAAAACACAGTTTTAGGTTTCTTACTAAAAAGCTACCATTTTTTTCTGACTATACAGTGTTCCAGTCAGCTCATTACTGAAAGCAAGGAAAGCACCCCCCCCCCCCCCACAGCCAGCCGGGAAAGGAGAACTCCACGACCCTGCTTAAGCGCCGGTCGTTGGCAGCAAGCCCCCTCCTGTAGAATCACTGGGGCTCGGGTTTGACTTCGTTTAAGTTCTGCAAAATTTTATTTTAGTTTAATCTGTTTAATCTGCTAAGTACTGCCCAATTGCTTTTCTTTCTTGCTCCCTCACAGAGCTCGTCGGACCTCCCTCTTGCTGCATTCGGCAGCGTTTTCAAAGTCGGGACCAGCTCCTGCACGGAGCTTCCACCGAAACTGCCCCCCCTGCAGCCGGGCGTGTGAACCAGCTCCGCCCCCCTGGGTTAGCAAAACCACACAAATCACACCAAGTGATTCGGCTCGCAGATGTTCGGCGCGCCGGCTAAGGCTGCGTAACATCTTGCGAATACTATCTTCTGCCTGTTCTACCCATTACATGTACTATAATCTGCATGTTCTATAAACTGCATGTACTGCTCGTTATAGATTGTTATGAACTGCACCATAACCTGCTATATCCTGCACAATCTGCATCTATAGCCCGTTATCACATTTATAGCCTGTTATAGCATGTAAAATTTGTTACTGCATGTATAGTCAGTACTGCATGTATAGTATAGTCTGCTATTGCTTGCACAGACTTGTTATCACTGTCTCCCATCTATGCATCATCCCTGTGTCTAGCTTTCTAGTTCATATGCTTAGCCCCACCTCAGTCTGTATCTCACTACTAGCTATTGTTAGTCCCACACCGTCAGTACCTCATTAGCTTTCTAATTGCGTGCAAATTCTTCCTCAGTTTTCGTCCCTCTCCCATTTCCCTCTGTCCTCACCCAACCAAACTCTCCCCCACCTGCCTGGCAAATCCAACCCCCACTCGTGGGTTTATCCTCATTTCCCATCATGAAACCACCTTTCTGGCTCCTCCTTCTCCTACTATGCTCACTCACCAACATTTCTCACTGCCCAAAACCCCTCCCCCACCTCCCCGACTCTACATACTCCAACAGCACCTGCCCTGGCCTTAAAATTCCCATACTAATACGAACCAGATCCCATCCTTTCACAAAACACCGTGGAGTCAATCATTCCTCCTTAAAGCCTGTTTCTCATGCCAATCTACCCAACCATACCTCGGACTCTCTCACCCCAGTCCCAATTCTCTACTGTAACGCCAGATCAGCCCAAAACAAGACCCAAATACTAAAAGACTTACTCAGAGATTTCGAACCTGGTTTCCTGTGCATCACAGAAACATGGATCGAAAGAGATGATTCTTTCACACAAAACGAACTCTGCCCTCCTGGCTACTATGGTCTCTTCTCACCCAGAACCAACCGGAGGGGAGGAGGCCTGGCCCTGCTTTACAAATCCTTTTTCGATGTCCAGCTCCTTGAAAAGGGCAGCCATACATCACTAGAATTCTTGCTAGCCTTAGTCAACGACGAACTCCATCCCTACCCATTAGCCATTCTGCTACTTTACCGCCCACCCACCCCCTGGAACAAATCCTCCGAACTCGTCCTAGAGACCATAACAAGGGCCTTCCTAAAATTCCAAAGACTATTGATCATTGGCGATATCAACCTCCACCTAGATGATAACACCAACAAGGATGCAACCGATTTCAAAGACTTCCTCACCTCCCTCGGTTTCACTGCCCCTCCGCCCACCCCTACCCATGATAAGGGGCATACTCTAGACATCATCAGCTTCCTCGACCTGACTGAACACAAAACTTCTGCTGAAGATGCCCATTGGGAACATGTCCCCTGGTCTGATCACCTTCTTGGCTCCGCCTGCCTTCCCATTTTCATGTCCCACCTGGGCACTCCTCCCCGAGCTACAAACTATATCACCTACCGCAAAAAAATCATGAGTGAACTGTTCTGGTCCCAATTTCTCAACCATCTCCCTCCTTCTCCTGACCATACCGACCCTGATTCCAATTGGCACAACTGGGTAACCCTTTCTGAATCCACTTACCGTGCTCTCGCTCCTCTCTCTACTAAACCTATCTCCCACTCCTGCAAAGCTCCCTGGTATCTTCCATATCATAGGGAATTGAAGCAGAAATGTCGGGCACTGGAGCGTAAATGGAAAAAATCGAAATCCCCTTCTGACAGACAATCCTGGAGAGACAACATCAAGTTCTACAACACGGTATTGACAAAAGCAAGGAAAAATTTCTATGGTGACAAAATCACCAGATCAAAAAAACAAACTAGTACACTGTTCAACATCTGGCGTAATTTAACCTCAAAAAATGACTCCACCTTCCCCTTCTCTCCCCCATACGCAAACGACCTAGCCAAATTTTTTAACGAAAAGATCATTACCATAAGAAGTTCTTTCCCCCAACCATCTCTTACAATTCTCTACCTCCCAATGACTCCAACCCTATCCCTGCTGATAGATCCTGGACTGCCTTCGAAATAGCCTCCAAATCCCAGATCTCTAAACTTTGTCTCAAATTGAAATCCTGCAAATGTATCCTAGATCCTTTCCCATCCTACCTTTACGATAACATTCCTGCGCAGGCCATCTCCTCCCTTACCAATCTTGTAAACACTACCCTACTATCTGGCCTGTTCTCCACAGAAATGGGACACATTGCCTTATCCCCTCTTCTGAAAAAAGCTGATCTCGACCCTTCCTCACCATCGAACTACCGCCCCATAGCAAATATCCCCCTCCTAACCAAACTGCTTGAGTCCATAGTCGCTACCCAGCTATCTTCTTACCTAGAGAGATTCTCCATTCTCCCCCCTATCAACATGGCTTTAGACCTAGCTTCAGCACCAAGTCCCTCCTTGTCTCCCTAATATCAAAGGTGCAACAACTACATTCTCGAAACAAATTCGCTGTTCTGTTACAATTCGACCTCTCTGCTGCTTTCGATGTTGTTCACCACAACATACTACTTTATCAACTTTCCGAGATAGGAATTGATTCCACCATTCTTAATTGGTTCTCAAACTTCCTTCGCTCTTGCTCCTACACTGTCAACTCTAATGGCACCATGTCCTCTCCTTGGTCTCCTTCTTGCGGTGTTCCACAGGGATCACCCCTATCCCCTATCCTTTTTAATATCTATATGTCCTCACTGAAGCTCTTCCAGCTTTCCCCCCTTGAAACAATCTACACATACGCCGATGATATCCTTGTCCTTCTTGAAACAGACCAGAACCTCATCAACCTCCACGATAACATAACATCCTGCATAATGAGACTCCACTCCTGGTCCCTCTCGGTACAGTTGAAACTAAATGAATCAAAAACAAAATTACTCTGGCTCGGCCCAAAATTAGAACACCTGCCCTCCCTCTCCGCACTACCCTCAGGCGCTGCCTTACACCTTGAGTTCTCAAGCAAGGTCCTTGGCGTCATTATTGATTCCTCTCTCTCCCTCAATGACCACGTCAACTCCTTGACAAAATCATGCTTTATCAGCCTCCACATGCTAAGGAAAGCAAGACCCTGCTTCTGCCAAAAACATTTCACTGTCCTTGTCCAATCCATCATCCTCTCCAAACTTGACTACTGTAATGCCATTTACCTATGCTTATCAAAAAAAATGCCTCCAAAGACTCCAGCTTATTCAGAATACAGCAGCCAAGCTGATCTTTGCAAAACATAAATCTGACCATGTCTCCCCACTCCTGGCCAATCTTCACTGGCTCCCAGTGATTTCCAGAATCTAATTCAAATGCTCTTGCCTGGCTTTTAAGATTATTCACGGCATCCTTCCTTCCCTATTCCCACTTTCCTTCAACTCCTCGTGCCCTGACTCCACCAGGACCGCCCATAAATTAAAACTATCCTTCCCCTCCCTACATGGTATTCTCCACGCAGGTAAACTGGGAAAATCACTTCTATTCAAAATCACATGTCTCTGGAATGACCTTACCATCCCGCTGCAGAACCTGAGCTCCCTCCATTTATTCCGCAAGCAACTAAGAACCTGGCTCTTCTCTACCATGTAATTTCTTTTTTCCCTTACTTTTCCACTCAATTTATAAACTTATGTAAACCTTTTCCTACCCTTTCTCATTTTTAAGTTCTTGTAAACCGTGCCGAGCTCTACTTCCGTGGAGATGATGCGGTATATAAACTTAAGGTTTAGTTTAGTTTACATAACTTCATTTGCAAAAGCTTAAAAACAGATACAGACCTAAGCATGGTTTCTACTTCATTGCAAATGGAGGTGTGCAGCTGCACAATGCTGACCTCATTGTGTGATCATCAAGGTGCACCTGAAGGTAGAATGCCACAATTAAAATATGCACTGAGATTTGAACCTATGACCGCTGGAAGATAGGAACAGGGCTTTTACCCATTGAGCCACAGCAGCTTCCACTAATGTCTTTCTTCCTCACATCTGATATGATAGCTTAGGATCTGCTAAGTTGTGATCTTGTCAGGTATTTTCACCTTCACATAGCTAGGATCACTAAGATCTCATGGTAGGAACCCCCATGACTGAAAGGAAGCCGCTGTGGCTCAATGGGTAAAAACTCTGCTCATCTTCCAGAAGTCAAGGGTTCAAATTCCAGCACATACTTTAATTGTGACATTCTACCTTGCAGGTGCACCTTGATGATCTCACAATGAGGTCAGCATTGTGCAGCTGCACACCTCCATTTGCAATGAAGTAGAAGCCCTGCTAAGGTCTGTATCTGTTTTTAAGCTTTTGCAAATGAAGTTATGTATGCAATCTATATATAACCCGATTCTCTAAAAGACATCTTAAAATTTGGACATCAAACAGTGCTGAGCATGATTCTACAAAGGACACCTATCTTGGACATCCAAACTGGGCCTAACTTTAGATGCACTTTGCAGAATCAGGGTCTTTATGATTAGAAGACTGAAGCAAACACAAAACAAAACAAAAATAACAAAAAAACCAAACGGTAATAGTCTGTATTTTACTACTCTGAGAAAAGAGTGCCTACCTTGTAATCCAGGGATGCCTGGATGCCCAGGAGGTCCTATAGGTCCTGTATGGCCATCTCTTCCTGGTAGACCAGGAGCTCCCCTGGGGCCTCCAGAACCAATTGAGCCAGGCGGGCCAGGCGGACCAGGAGAACCTTGCTGGGACTGACAGTGACCACAATTTTGTGTTCTTCTAGTATGAAGTAAGGATGGCAGCTGAGCTAGAATAAATCAGAAAAGTTATATTTCTACTTTAATTTCTTAAATATATTTTTTTGTTGATTTAACATATGAAGCCTATTATATAAATGATAGCAAGAACCTATTTTACTACAAAGAACACTAGCATAACTTGTATGTTTAGTTATGTGAAAGAACTTATGCTAGCCATAGAGCTGGTATAAATGTCCATGCTTAGATGTGGGAAATTTACAAGTAATTTGTATCCATTTATTTTATGCATGTAAGAGTGAACCCCAACTATGCTCCTTCTAGTTTCTAACCATATAAGAATATAAGAACATAAGCATTGCCATACTGTACAGACTGAAGGTCCATCAAGCCCACTATCCTCTTTCTAACAGTGGCCAATCCAGATCACAAGTATCTGGCAAGATCCCAGAGTACAATAGATCTTATGCTGCTTTTCCCAAGTCCATATTAATAATGCCTTATGGACTTTTATGAAATTAGCCAAACTTTTTTTAAACCATACTAAACTAACTGCTTTTACTAAATCTCTGGCAAAAAAAATCTCTGGCAAAAAAAATTCCAGAGTTTAATTACACATTGAGACCCTGCTTCTACAAAAGACACCTAAAGTTAAGTACCTAAATCAGCATGATTAGCCAATCTAGGAACCTAACTATTATTTAATAAGTTTTAATAAATGCCATTCATTGAAAATTGCTATTAAAAAGCAATTAAATCAGAAGTCTACTCCAAGGCGTGGTTAGGGGTGAATTCTGGATGATTATTGGGTGTGTTTTAACTTAGGCACATCCACTTAGGCCAAGAAAACCCTGGTATAAATAAAGTGTACCAAAGGTTTCAGTGCCTACCAGCGCCTAAGACTCTTTTGGAGCCAGTAGTTATGATTCTATAAATGGCTCTAGTATATGATTGACACTTGTGCTCCTCGGTGCCTACATGTTCGGTGCGTTTATAGAATCAGAGCGTGAGTAAAGAAATCTTTTCTCTGGTTTGTTACAAATCAGTGGTCTCAAACTTACGGCCCCAGGGTCACATGAGTCCCGCCAGGTACTAATTTGAGGCCCTCAGTATCATAATCACAAAGGTAAAATAAAACAGTTTCTTGATCATATGTCTCGTTAGCTATAAATTACAATATTATTATTAAGACTTAGCCAAAAGGAAAAATTTGTAAACTATAAAGAATTTTACCTCATGCAAAATTGTAATTTCTTTAATAAGACATTAACTATTTTTTTTTCTGAGGCCCTCCAAGTACCTACAAATCAAAAATGTGGCCCTGCAAAGGGTTTGAGTTTGAGACCACTGTTATAAATGTACTAGTAGCTTCATTGCATGCCCTCCTAGCTCTTCTATTTTTAGAAAAGGTAAACAAGCAATTCACATCTACCTCACTCAGGGAGTGCTAGGGAGGTAGAATTCTTAGACATCATAAATGACTGCTTCTTGGAACTGGCCAGTAACTGACAAGAGGGGGAGCTATTTTTTATTTGGTCCTTGGTGTAATGTATGGCATAAGAACATAAGAATTGCCACTGCTGGGTCAGACCAGTGGTCCATCGTGCCCAGCAGTCTGCTCCTGCGGTGGCCCTTAGGTCAAAGACCAGTGCCCTGAGTCCAGTCCTACCTGCGTACATTCTGGTTAGGAGGAACTTGTCTAACTTTGTCTTGAAACTCTATAACTTGCTTATATTGTATGGTGAGCCCTCCAAAACAAACCAAAAACTTACTGTACCCACCTGTACACCACAACAATAGCCCTTACCCTGGAGCTGTCATCTTAATGTAGGTACAGTAGGTTTTTGGAGGGGCTCACCATATAATATATGCAAGTTATAGGGACATCTGTACCTGGGACTTTTAATGTGAAATTCACTGCAGTATTCCTTAGAGCAGTGTTTCTCAACCTTTTCAAGCCAAGTACCCCCTAAGCCTAACAAATACCAGCCGAGTACCTCTGCCCAAACTCAGCCCCTGACTTGCCCAAACTCCACCCCTGACTCCACCCCTATAATAATAGTACTAATTGTAATTCTCAGATCTAACAGACCACCAAATCCTGTCACTTCCTCCTCTATAACATTACCAAAATTCGTCCTCTTCTCTCTGAACATACGACCAAAACCCTTGTCCACACTCTCATCACCTCACGCTTAGACTACTGCAACGTACTTCTCTCGGGCCTCTCGCGCACCTGTTTCTTGCCTCTTTAATCCATTGAAAATGCCGCTATTTTCACTCAAGTCGCTTCATTGGCTCCCTGTCCATTTTCTAATACAGTTTAAACTCCTCTTGCTGACCTATAAGTGCATTCACTCTGAAACCCCCCCAATATCTCTCCTCACTCATCTACCCTATGCCCCCCCCTGTAAGCTCCACTCATCGGGCAAGCTCCTCTTATCTGTACCCTTCTCTTCCACTGACAACTCCAGACTCCATCCCTTCTTTCTTGCGGAACTGTATGCCTGGAACAGGTTGCCTGAATTAATAAGTCGTGCTCCGTCCCTGGCAGTGTTCAAATCCAAGCTAAAGGCCTACTTTTTTGAAACTGCTTTCAACATTTAACTCCCCCTTACTGCTGTCAGATACCTATACCCACTATAATCTCTCCAACCCTGCTGCTGTCAGATACCTATACCCACTATAACCTCCCCAACCCTGAAATATCCTGTCTAAATTAGGTTGTAAGCTCTTCTGAGCAGGGACTGTTTATTGTATGTTAAAATGTACAGCACTGCATATGTCTTTCAGTACTACAGAGATCCAGGAAACTACAGACCGGTGAGTCTGACCTCGATACTGAGAAAGATGGTAGAGGCACTGATAAAAGACCACATCATTGATCACCTTGACGGACACAATCTGATGAGGATCAGTCAGCACAGCTTCAGCAAAGGATGATCTTGCTTGACGAACTTGCTGCACTTCTTCGAGGGAGTAAACAGGCAGATAGACAAGGATGACCTGGTTGACATTGTATATCTGGATTTTCAGAAGGCATTCGACAAGGTTCTGCATGAACGACTACTTTGGAAAATTGAGAGCCATGGAATAGAGGGTGAAATATTCACGTGGATTAAAAACTGGCTAGCGGATAGAAAACAGAGAGTGGGGGTAAATGGACAATACTTGGACTGGAAGAATGTCACCAGTAGGGTGCCGCAGGGCTCGGTGCTTGGACCCGTGCTCTTCAACATATTCATAAATGATCTGGAAATGGGTACGATGAGTGAGGAGATTAAATTTGCAGATGATACGAAGTTGTTCAGAGTAGTGAATGCGCAGGGGGACTGTGAAGATCTGCAACGTTACATAACCACGCTCGAGATATGGACAGTGACATGGCAAATGAGATTCAATGTGGATAAGTGTAAGGTAATGCATGTCGGTATAAAAAATCTCATACACGAATACAAGATGTCCGGGGTGGTACTTGGAGAGACCCCCCCCCCCCCCAGGAAAGAGACTTGGGAGTACTTGTCGACAAGTCAATGAAGCCGTCTGCACAATGAGCGGCGGCGGCGAAAAGGGTGAACAGAATGCTAGGAATGATTAAGAAAGGGATCACGAACAGATCAGAGAAGGTTATCATGCCGCTGTACCGAGCCATGGTATGCCCTCACGTGGAATACTGCGTCCAGCACTGGTCACCGTACATGAAGAAGGACACAGTACTACTCGAAAGAGTCCAGAGAAGAGCGACTAAAATGGTTAATGGGTTGGAGGAGTTGCTGTACAGTGAAAGATTAGAGAAGCTGGGCCTATTCTCCCTTGAAAAGAGGAGATTGAGAGGGGACATGATCGAAACATTCTAGGTAATGAAGGGAATAGATTTAGTAGATAAAGACAGGTTGTTCACCCTCTCCAAGGTAGAGAGAATGCCGTAAAGTAACCCCTTAAAATGTAGACACCAGCACTATTCTGATAAGGTATATTAGAATGAAGACACTGTCATATATTACAAACTCAACTGAGAGAAGTTATCTCGCAGCTTTGATAGACTTCATTCAGCTAAAGTTAAAGCTTTATGTTCACTGGTCCTCAGCGGGCCACCACGCACTCAAAAATTCTCATTGTGCAGGGCTTTACGCTCCCACTCGTCATTGGAACCAGCACGCATTATCAATTTTTTAAATATTTTTAAATAGCTAAGTGTAAATACTAAAAGTACTTAGCTTTTAGTAAGACGCTGTGCAGGTTTTTTTTTTTCTTTACACCAACATGTTTTGCCCATGTGAATCGATGGGCTTTATCAAGGTTCCCACTCCCTGTGAAATATAAAAACCAAAAACCTGAGCTTCCACAATGTATCGTACTTACTAGCAGTCATTCTCCAGCTAAGCATTATTCAAATAAAACTGATATCCCGTATTTCCCCTCTCACCTCTTAATAACATTCAGCCACCATTGCGTCAAAATGAAATGGCGGGTCGGCTTCCTATCATGTGTTTTATAAGCTCCCGCCCCTGACGTCAGCATCCCCACGAAACCCGGGGTGATGACGTCAGACGCCGGAGTCAGTCCCTTTAAATGGTAAAATTTAACTAATACATTTAATAAAATGAATTAATGGATGAAGTGGAGGGCATAAACCCAGACCAACAGATCTTATATCAACGAGGCCCACTCCAACTCGTTGTTAAGTCCGGTGGGAACGACACTGTTTAATCGGTAGATCCACCGCTGTTCTAGCATATTAAGTCTCCGCTCCCAATCCCCTTCCTGCTCACTCATATCGATGTTATCAATGATTCTCCAACAGCGGTGGATCTACCGATTAAATACTGTCGTTCCCACCGGACTTAACAACGAGTTGGAGTGGGCCTCGTTGATATAAGATCTGTTGGTCTGGGTTTATGCCCTCCACTTCATCCATTAATTCATTTTATTAAATGTATTAGTTAAATTTTACCATTTAAAGGGACTGACTCCGGCGTCTGACGTCATCACCCCGGGTTTCGTGGAGATGCTGACGTTGGGGGCGGGAGCTTTTAAAACACATGATAGGAAGCCGGCCCGCCATTTCGTTTTGACGCAATGGTGGCTGAATGCAGTGGCGTACCTAGGGTATGTGGCACCTGGGGCCCATCATTTTTTGACACCCCCCCCATGTAAAAAAATATTTTTTGTAATGACCATGAAACGGAATAAATGGTCAGAATAGAAACAGGCAGTGAAAATTTTCTTATATTCCAAACATAACATAACATAACATAAATTATGTCTGAATTGTCATGACATCAGAAGTACATATGGAGTAGTTGCAGGTGATGCTTGGGACAGTTCTGATTGTGTTAGTTCGGTTTTATGTGTTTTTTGAATAGAAGGGTTTTTATTTCTTTTTGAAGGTTTTGCAGTCTGTGGTTGATGTCAATTGGTTGTAGAGTTGGGGGTCGAGTGTTGCAGCTCGAATGGCTAGGAGGTTGTCGAACAGTTTTTTTCTTTTGACGTTTTTGGTTGGAGGGTGTGTGAATGGTGCGTGAGTTCTCCTATGTCTGTTTGAAGTGGATTGAATTATTTAGCTGAAGAAATTAGTTACCCCCTCATCCCACACAAATTAATTCTCTTCCATTTTTGTTCCCATTATAAAAAACACTGATAAGTTCCCAGAAAAAAAATACATTAAAATAAGAAGTGAAAACAAAGGCCCCTACAGATGAGAACATAACATAAGAATAGCCTAACTGGGTCAGACCAATGGTCCATCATGCCCAGTAGCCCATTCTCATGGTAGCCAATCCAGGACACTAATACCTGGTCAAAACCCAAAGAATAGCAACATTCCATGCTACTGATCCAGGGCAAGCAGACACTTCCCCCATGTCTTAATAACAGATTATGGACTTTTCCTCCAGGAATTTGTCCAAATCTTTCTTAAAACCAGCTACACTATCTGCTTTTACCATAACTTCTGGCCACTTCATTTTTAAGTTTAGATCTTTCCTTTCAAACAGAGACCTTGCTAGATGTCAAATACAGCACAAGGTAACTTCACATGGACTGTCCCACCCCCTTGTAGGCCTGTTCCCCCCCTTGAAGGCCTGCCTGCCTGTCTCCCCCTTATAGGCCTGTCCCCCTTGTAGGCCTGCCTGCCTGTCCCCCCCTTGAAGGCCTGCACCCCCTTGAAGGTCTGCACCCCTCCAAAGGCCTGCACACCCCCGAAGGCCTGCACCCCCCCTGAAGGCCTGCACCCCCCTTGAAGGCCTGTTCCACCCCCTTGTAGGCCTGTCCCCCCCCTTGAAGGCCTGCACCCCCTTGAAGGCCTGCACCCCCTTGAAGGGCTGCCCCCCCCGAAGTCCTGCACCCCCCCGAAGGCCTGCACCCCCCCTGAAGGCCTGCACCCCACCCCTAGAGCCTGTCCCACCCCCTTGAAGGCCTGTCCCACCCCCTTGTAGGCCTGTCCCACCCCCTTGTAGACCTGTCCCCCCCTTGAAGGCCTGCCTGCCCCCCCCTTGAAGGCCTGTCCCTCCCCCTTGAAGGACTGCACACCCCCCCAAAGGCCTGTCCCCCCTTGAAGGCCTGCTTCCCCCCTTGAAAGCCTGCCTGTCCCCCCCCTTGAAGGCCTGTCGCCCCTTGAAGGCCTGCCTGCCTGCCTGTCACCCCCTCCCCCTTGAAAGCCTGCCTGCCTGCCTGCCCGCTCGCCCCCCTGACCTCCCCGCACCACCTATGAAGCAGCACTACCTATGCTCCCGGCCTTGCCGTTCAGTCCCCCCCCCCACCACCCCCGAAGGACCGTTCGCCCCACTGACCTTCCTGCACCACCTATGAAGCAGCTGCAGCAGGATCGTGACGCAATCCCTGCGCTGCTTAGGCGCTGCTTCCTGCGCCGCGGTCCCGCCCCTCCTCTGATGTCAGAAGAGGGGCGGGACCGCGGCGCAGGAAGCAGCGCCCTAGCAGTTCAGGGATCGCTGACGCTGCGGGCTGCTTCACAGGTGGTGCAGGAAGGTCAGTGGGGCGAGTGGTCCTTCGGGGGTGGGGGGGGGACTGAACGGCAAGGCCGGGAGCACCCCGTCAGGGCTGGCACCCGGGGCGGACCGCCCCTCCCGCCCCCCCCCCTTGGTACGCCACTGGCTGAATGTTATTAAGAGGTGAGAGGGGAAATATGGGATATCAGTTTTATTTGAATAATGCTTAGCTGGAGAATGACTGCTAGTAAGTACGATACATTGTGGAAGCTCAGGTTTCTGGTTTTTATATTTCACAGGGAGTGGGAACCTTGATAAAGCCCATCGATTCACACGGGTGAAACATGTCGGTGTAAAGAAAAAAAAAACCCTGCACAGCGTCTTACTAAAAGCTAAGTACTTTTAGTATTTACACTTAGCTATTTAAAAATATTTAAAAAATTGATAATGTGTGCTGGTTCCAATGACGAGTGGGAGCGTAAAGCCCTGCACAATGAGAATTTTTGAGTGCGTGGTGGCCCGCTGAGGACCAGTGAACATAAAGCTTTAACTTTAGCTGAATGAAGTCTAGCAAAGCTGCGAGATAACTTCTCTCAGTTGAGTTTGTAAAGTAACCCCTGACACACATGTGCATCCACCCTCCCCTGGCAACAGGAGGGATGCCTACTTCCTCCACCACTGCCGTTGTGGCCCCAATGACCCCGGCACCCCCCCCTACCTTGTTCACAAAGGTCGACCAGAGGGATGCCTTCTCCCTCTAGCCCAAATCTGAAAATCCTCCCTCACCCCAAGGCGAAAAAATGATCAGAGGAAAGAGATGAAGCCCACCTATGGCACATATAGCCCAATTACTCAATAAATTTTAGTGGTTAACGGGAGAGCCCTCAGTCACACAGCAACCCCTGGAAAAACCAGGGACAAGCTGCCGCGGGTTTACACCCAATGAGGTGTTAACTGCGAAACATCCCCGGGCTCTCTCCGTATGAATAATTAATGTGCACAACAAAAAGTGCTATGTGTGAAAAACAAATTAAGAAAAAACACACATCAGTTAAGGTTAAAGTTCATCTCTATCCCCTAATCTGGGGGCCAAAAGGAAAAAGGTGCCATAGGTGGGCTTCATCTCTTTCCTCTGATCATTTTTTCGCCTTGGGGTGAGGGAGGATTTTCAGATTTGTTCTATAGTTGTACCTCCACTCTATATAGGGTTCTATTTTTGTTCTGAGAGACTCCCTCTAGCCAGCAGGCCTGCCTCTTCAAAATGGTGCTTCTTCCCCTCCCCAGCGCATCCTGGGATGCACCAGGGAAGGGCCTAAGGCTCTGATTGGCCCAGGTTGCTTAAGGCCCCTGGGAGCTCATCTGGGGAGGGGCCTAAAGCTCTGATTGGCTGGTACATTGATTAGACAAAGTTTTTTTTATTTTTTATCTTTTCATCTTTTTCTAAGAATAATAACAAGAAGGCTACCAATATAGGTGATACTAATTAATCTTATTCATAAGTTCAAGATTCATACTCCTGAGGCAGGCCATAGTGGCCAAAACACATATATGTCAAGTCTTAATCAATAAGAATAAAGGAATTGAACATCACATCATCTTTACTGTTTTTCTTGACAGAAAAATTTCAAACATACCTCTCAACACATCTCTGCAAACTTGTCTGATGAACTCTTCAGAAAATTCCCTTCCCTAAGTTAGATATTAAAATTGCAAGAATGTTACCTACATTTAACAAAATAATAGTATAATAATTTCAGTTACCACATTATATAGTGTACTTACAGATCTTCCTTCTGGTCCAGGTAATCCTGGAGGTCCTCTCTCTCCATTCGTTCCTCTTGGACCTGGAGCTCCAGTGACACCATCAGTACCATGTTCTCCTCTTTGCCCATCAAAGCCTCTAAGTCCAGGTTCTCCAGAGTCACCCTTCTAAACCCCAAATAAATAAAAGCATAGTCTTAGCTTTGAAGACAGAGTAGGTAGCAATGATTTTTCTACTGGACTGTGAAACTATTTATCCCAGAGCTCTAAGTCAATAATATACAGTACTAGGAAAAGGAATAAAATCTGCAACATATGCAATGCTATGAGTAGTAATACATTTCTCTCCAGGATGTTGAATGGAAAGTACAAAATTTGAAACCCACCACTTTGGTATTGGATTTATAAAATGTAAACATCTGGTTTGCTTTCCATGTTAAAGTGAGAACTGTTTGCTTTTTGTTCCTGTGAAAAACAACTTGTAAATGGTTTCTATGTGAATAAAGCAGACTAGTTTTGGAAATCAGAGCTTTGGAAATAATCTGGACTTTTATCAGGGTCTAAGCAAAGGATGAAGGCCCTATAGGGTCTGGGAACCAAAACAGATTATCTGATTGACTGGGAACCAAAATAGATTATCTGATTGACAACCTTAAATAAAATCCCCTGATTTAAAGGTTACATACAACTACATAATTACATATATTGTTGAATGTTTATATATAGTTAATATTTCCTACTGTTAAAATACGATTATTTGGGGTTATAATATGTGAACACATATTTTAGACACATATCCAAATTAGAATTGAGATATCCAGGTATGGACTTGTCAAGTTCTACTACAAGTACTGCATTTTAGAACAAGATGTACCAATATATAGCCTGTTCAAAAATACATTAAAAGACAAAAAGCAAATGTGGAGCAGGTATACAGTCTCAAAAACTCATTTTTCATCAGCTTTACATTTACTTTCAAAACTCTCTATTATGTGTTGGCTGAGTAAATCACGCAACTATTGTGTGATACTCTTTTTGGAGAGTGGAATGATCACAGACTCCCCTTTCCCAGCTCACAACAGAGCAGCGCATGCTGGCCCATTCTCTGGGTGTCTTATCAATCATTTGTCAACTACCCCCTCCAATCGTATAATACATGTTCAACCAGTCTGATTCATAAAACAATCAAATCAGGAACTTAACTTTAATTGATATTTCTGGTCAAACTCTTGATCTCTAAAGGGATAAATCATCTTCCTTCAGCCATGTTCCAAATAGCTCATTGAGCACATACTTCTGGCAGGCCCTGATGTGTCTTTTTCTCCCAACCAGCACGTGGACAAACACTTTCCAAGCCTCTCTAACACTGGCCTGTGTCCTGAAGACCTGCCTTCAATGATGGCGCCGAAAACAGCTGATTGGATTCGGCACCATAACAGAGGTTGTTTATATTTGAAACTGATACTCTCTTCTTTTAAATTTGCTTTTCTGAATATGGTTTCACTGTACAGGTTGAACAGATAAGGTGACAAGATGCATCCTTACCTGATGCCACAATTTATTCTAAATGGCAGACATAAACATGTATATGTTGGTACATACAGATTTTTGTTGTGGTGTTCACCCCACTGATACTTTAGAATGACTGGACTCCCAGAAGTTAAAACGATGATGTTTATTAATGCAAAATTAAAATAGCATAATAAAAGCCAACAAATTGCAAGTGACTTTATCATTTGAAGCAATTTGTTGGCTTTTATTATACTGTGCATTGTATTTTAATTTTGCATTAATAAACATCATCGTTCTAACTTCTGGGAGTCCAGGGATTGGTTCCACATTGTTTTGCTGGAAACATTTGTACTGTCGTGGTACCCAGGTCCATTGCTGTGGGAGTTTGGACCATCCTGGTGACATTGACCACCTCATAGTGTTGTTTGTTTGTAAAATGCACGATCCTGCTACAGGTTTTCTCACAGTGCTATGATAATTTGCATCATATGAGCCCTTGCATCTATTCACAAATGCAAAGTGATGCACATTGGGAAGAATAACACAAATCACGGTTACCAAAATCTAGGGTCCACCTTGGGGGTTAGCACCCAAGAAAAGTATCTGGGTGTCATCGTAGACAATACAATGAAACCTTCCGCTCAATGTGTCAGTTTCAAATATAAACAACCTGAACTATGCAGATGATATAACACTCATCACCAGCAGCAAAGAAGACATGTTGTATCTACTGAGAAAAGTCAAAGCCAAAAGTATGGGATTAGAACTGAATAAAAACAAGATGAAGGTCATGAATATAGAAAATAATGAAGATTTTGAACTTGAATGCAATAGAATAGAAGTTGTAAAGGATTTTATTCTCCTGGGCTCTTTTGTAAACAAAGAAGCAACTAACAGGAAGGAAATATTCTGCAGAATAGCACTTGGTCGCTCTCCAATGAAGGCTCTCGAGAAAGTACATGAAGTATTCAAAGGCAAGGAGGTAACACTTCAAACGAAGATCATACTTCTACACGTACTCATTTTCTCAGTAGTTAGTTACAGATGCGAAAGCTGAAAGCTGGATTCTACGGAAACAAGACAGAAAGAAGATTGACTCATTTGAGCTTTGGTGCTGGAGGATTTTAGGCGTGCCATGGACCACCAGAAGAACAATTGTAAGAGCGATTGTAAGGGCAACAAACCTTTTTGTGAGGCAAGTACCGTATTTTCGCGGATATAACGCGCACCCGTGTAAAACGCGCACACGGGTATAACGCGCAGAAATCACGATGACATGTACAAAAACTTTTGTATACCGCGCTCACGGGTATACCGCGCATGATGCCCGACGCTCCTTTCGCCCGCCCTGACTTTCCGTGCGCTGTCCCGACTCTCCGTTCACCCCCCCTGACTTCCGTGCACTGCCCTGACTTTCCGTGCGCTGTCCCGACTCTCAGTTCACCCCCCCTGACTTCCGTGCACTGCCCTGACTTTCCGTGCGCTGTCCCGACTCTCCGTTCACCCCCCCTGACTTTCCGTGCACTGTCCTCCCTTGAAGTCCTGTCCCCCCTTGAAGGTCTGTCCCCATCCTGAAAGCCTGATGCCCCCCCCCCCGACGCCCGATACACCCCCCCCCCGGCAGGACCACTCGCACCCTCACCCCGAAGGACCGCCGACTCCCCAACAATATCGGGCCAGGAGGGAGCCCAAACCCTCCTGGCCACGGCGACCCCCCTAACCCCACCCCGCACTACATTACGGGCAGGAGGGATCCCAGGCCCTCCTGCCCTCGACGCAAACCCCCTCCCCCCAACGACCGCTCCCCCCAAGAACCTCCGCCCGTCCCCCAGCCGACCCGCGACCCCCCTGGCCGACCCCCACGACACCCCCACCCCGCCTTCCCCGTACCTTTGTGTAGTTGGGCCAGAAGGGAGCCCAAACCCTCCTGGCCACGGCGACCCCCTAACCCCACCCCGCACTACATTATGGGCAGGAGGGATCCCAGGCCCTCCTGCCCTCGACGCAAACCCCCCTCCCCCCCAACGACCGCCCCCCCCAAGAACCTCCGACCGCCCCCCCAGCCGACCCGCGACCCCCCTGGCCGACCCCCACGACCCCCCCACCCCCCTTCCCCGTACCTTTGGTAGTTGGCCGGACAGACGGGAGCCAAACCCGCCTGTCCGGCAGGCAGCCAACGAAGGAATGAGGCCGGATTGGCCCATCCGTCCTAAAGCTCCGCCTACTGGTGGGGCCTAAGGCGCGTGGGCCAATCAGAATAGGCCCTGGAGCCTTAGGTCCCACCTGGGGGCGCGGCCTGAGACACATGGTCGGGTTGGGCCCATGTGCCTCAGGCCGCGCCCCCAGGTGGGACCTAAGGCTCCAGGGCCTATTCTGATTGGCCCACGCGCCTTAGGCCCCACCAGTAGGCGGAGCTTTAGGACGGATGGGCCAATCCGGCCTCATTCCTTCGTTGGCTGCCTGCCGGACAGGCGGGTTTGGCTCCCGTCTGTCCGGCCAACTACCAAAGGTACGGGGAAGGGGGGTGGGGGGGTCGTGGGGGGTCGGCCAGGGGGGTCGCGGGTCGGCTGGGGGGCGGGCGGAGGGTCTTGGGGGGGGCGGTCGTTGGGGGGGAGGGGGGTTTGCGTCGAGGGCAGGAGGGCCTGGGATCCCTCCTGCCCGTAATGTAGTGCGGGGTGGGGTTAGGGGGTCACCGTGGCCAGGAGGGTTTGGGCTCCCTTCTTGCCCGATATTGTCGGGAAGTCGGCGGTCCTTCGGGGTGGGGGTGCGAGTGGTCCTGCCGGGGGGGGGGATGTATCGGACGTCGGGGAGTCGGCCGGGCAAGAGGGCTTGGGCTCCCTCTTGCTCCGATCGTGGATGCGGGTGCGGGTGGGAGCGCGTGCGAGCGGTCGTTCGGGGTGTGGGTGCGAGCGGTCCT
This sequence comes from Geotrypetes seraphini, assembly GCF_902459505.1. Lineage (NCBI taxonomy): Eukaryota > Metazoa > Chordata > Amphibia > Gymnophiona > Dermophiidae > Geotrypetes > Geotrypetes seraphini. The sequence continues at coordinate 66,447,867 of NC_047086.1, read as the reverse complement.
GCTGGGGGGGTGAATCGGGCGTCGGGCGGGGTGGGAACTATGTTTAAAACTTTTGTATACCGCGCTCAGGCATATAGCGCGCGAGGGGTATGCGCGGTAGGTAAAAACGCGTATAACGCGCGCGTTATATCTGCGAAAATACGGTAAGTAAATGTAAGAGGAAAAGAAGGCCACTTTAGTTCTTAAAAGTAGTAGCTGAGAAGGTAAGGAATAAGCGGTTAGCTTTTATAAACTATAAAAGATCGCAGAAAGAGGAAGACAGGCAAAAATATCTAGAAAAGTTAAGAGAGGCTGGTCGTGTAGTCAGGAAAGCATAGATACAAATGGAAGAAAAAATAACTCACACGATAAAATAGGGAGACAAGACATTTTTTAGATATATTAATGATAGGAAGAAGTGCAAAAGTAGCATTGTGAGACTCAAAGGTGAAGGTGAGGAATAAGTAGAAGCTGATAAAGATAAGGCTGAATTGCTTAACAAATATTTCTGTTCTGTGTTCATGGCTGAAGTGCCAGGAGCTGGACCACAGAAGACAAATTTGAATAGGAATAAAGGAGCAATAGACCCTGATCGATTTTCAGAGGGTTGTGTTTGTGAGGAGCTAACTAAAATAAAGGTAGACAAAGAGATAGGGCCAGATGGTGTACATCCGAGGATGCTAAAGGAACTTAGGGAAGTTCTGGTAGCTCTAGAGTCTCTAGAGTTGGGAATTGTACCAGAGGACTAGATAACTAGAGAAAGGCAGATGTGGACTAGAGGACTAGAGAAAGTGGATGTGGTCCCTCTCCACAAAAATGGAAGTAAGGACAAAGTCTGACTTCTGTGGTAAATAAATTAATGGAAACACTTTTAAAACAGAGAATGGTGAAGTTTCTGGAATCCTGTGGATTACTGGACTAGACGCAACATGGATTCATTTGAGATAGGTCTTGTCAGACAAATCTGATCAATTTCTTTGACTGGGTGACCAGAGAATTGGATACAGGGAGTGCGAGAGATGTGATATATTTAGATTTTAGAAAAGCCTTTGACAGAATTAACACATATAAAGTTAATTTGCAAATGTTAAAAAGTCATGGGGGGAATTCAGTAAAGGTCACCCAATATTATGTGCCAGGATGATATGCACTAAGGCCCAATTTCTATATATGTCATCCTAAATTGCACAGGCAATTTGCACATGCAATTTATCAAGTCAAGTTGCTAATTGGCAATTAACACCTAATCATTGATGCTAGTTGGCAGTAATTAGAAATTGTGTGCACAACTTTGTAGGCACATTCCATAAAGTGGTATGCATCACTTCTAGTACCTGAATCTGAAAAGGGGGCATGGCCAGGTGAGGAGCATGGGTAATTCAGGGGTATTCAAAAAATTCAATATGTAGGGTCCAGAGAGAACAAACTCAATACTTATATATAACTCTCCATAATGCACTTTACTGACTGAAAAATAGACCAGTGATCAGTGTTCTACACACTAGGCCAATCTTCAAAAACTGAAGCAAAGTTAAATCCTTCTAAAGAGGAGGGGCCTCAGATCCCCGTGCGCTGCCAGCAATATGCTTATCAGCTGCACTAGAAAGGGAAACTACCTCATCGGCCTCCCTCCCCCTCCTGCCTGGTGTTCCCAAAAGTAAATGTTCAAACAAATAACAAACTTAGCTCAGGCAGGGTCATTTGTTTGAACATTTACTTTTGGAACACCAGGCAGGAGGGGGAGGGAGGCCGATGAGGTAGTTTCCCTTTCTAGTGCAGCTTAAAAGCATATTGCTGGCAGTGCACGGGGATCTGAGGCCCCTCCTCTTTAGAAGGATTGAACTTTGCTTCAGTTTTTGGAGATTGGGCTAGTCTATTTTTCAGTCAGTAAAGTGCATTACGGAGTGTTATATATAAGTAATTCAGGGGTATTCCCAGGATGTAGATGAGTGGTTATAGAATACTTGAATTTCTGCACCTAAAAGTAATTGGCCCCGAGCACTTACGCTAGACTTTGGCTAGCATAAGTGCTCACTCGGAGATCTCAGAGAGAGCATGAACTCGAAGGCCTTGAGTATGCGCAGATGCTCAAGGCCCAGCAAAGAAGACAACGCAGATCTTCGGGTACCGGCACCGGCATGTCCTGTGCGTTGGTGCCGGTGGCCAGATGGGGGTAAGCAGCGTGTTCGGGTGGGTGCTGGGGGATTTCAGATTGCAGTGGGGGGGGGGTGCGACGCAAGCGGGGGGATGCCAGATAGCGGTGGGGGGGGAGGGTGCTGGATCGCGGGGGGCACCGCTCGCAAATCGAGGCAAGCTCAGTTTCCGAGGTGCCAATTTTGCGAATGTTTTGCTCGTCTTGCAAAACACTCGTAAACCGGTGCTCTAGTAAACCGAGGTACCACTGTACTTATTTAGTCTATTCTACTCAGAGTCTATCCTATTCTCTGTATTTATTAGTTAGCCAATTCCTGATGTTAAATTCAAACACCATACAATAACTGAAACTAATTCATGCATGAGGAACTAAAGACTTAAAACAAAAGCAGATACTAAGCAATATTTAATTATAGTTAACATAATACTTTGCAAAATAAAAAAAGTTTTCATAGCCTGATGAAGACTTAGGAAGAAATTTGGCTCCAATATAAAGGGTAAGCATTCCAAAGCTTAGTTGCTTGAAACGGGAAAGAGAAGTCAAGAACTCTTTTAAATCAAATTCAAATAAACAGTGATGCCAGCGCCATGACTGTTTAGATACAAATGCAAATAGTATGAAAAATACTCTGAGCTGAAACTTCGGAGCTTATTAAAACTGTAGAAGTCACTTTAAAACAAACCAGAACTTGAATTGGCAGCCAATTTTATTTATTCATTTATGGGGATTCATTAACCGCCTTTATGAAGAGATTCACCCAAGGTGGTGTACAGTAGGTACAGTTTAATATAAAAATTACAGTTTTGACAACATAACAATAGTAAAATGACCAAACATAAACAAATGCAATAAATGAGGTACCGGTAAACTTGAAATCAGAAAACTGAAATCTAATAATAGGACTACCACGAAAACGGTATAAAAATATATACATTTAACAGCACTGAAATTAAAATAACAGAGATAAAATACGATGTCAGCCTAGTACTTATGACCAAAATGACTCAATGATAATATATGGTAACACTTTCAATTACAATTGATGCTTGAGGTCAAGTGATATGATATAAGAACAGCATAGGCTTTGCAAGAAATTGAAACAGAAGGAAAAAGCCTCAGACAAGGGCCCTCGTGGTTTTCTAAAGGTGGTTAAGCGGTCACCTCATTGGCAAAAAACCTTCAACAAAATTGAAAAAAGCTCTGTGCTGTGCTATTGAAGCATTCCATTTTAAAGTCTGATCGGTCGAGTCACACCCTGAGGCAGCAGATTTGAGAAACGCTGGCCACCATCGGTGTACCGATCAGCTGAAGATATGTTGAAACATTTTTCTTCTATCTTTTTGTGTCTTCCATAGCACAGCATAGAGCTTTTTTCAATTTTGTTGAAGGTTTTTTGCCAATGAGGTGACCGCTCAACCACCTTTAGAAAACCACTTTTGTGGAGGTGAAAGGGCCCAGGCTATCAGTACGCAGATCCTAACTGCTGCTTTGAAAGAGCAGTTAGGACTTGTGTATTGATAGCCTGGATTTGGCGCTAAAGCCCTGAAGCAGTGGTTACCGGCCACAAAACAATCGTTGGCCTGGCCTGTTGTGTTCAGTGGTTTTTACCATTAATCATTCTCGGCTATTTTTTGCTCCTGCCTGCTAACTTTAAACTTGTGCGAAAGTTTTTTGCCTATGATGCTTGGGTGGAAGAGTGTGGGTACACCTCTCCGTTTGTCTGATGCTTTTCTTTCGCTTAAGTAATAAGCTAGCTTTCTTGCTTGCGTGGTGCTTTTGTTTTGAAGTGATATTTTTGAATCTTTCCTCTCTGTTTTTTGCGGTTGTATACACATTATGGTTAAGCCATATTTTGAGTATCAAGTTGCCACCAAACTACAAGGACAATAGTATTCTTTGTGCCACCTGGAAAACATTAAAATTCATTAACAATTTAACATGTATACCAGTACAACAATCCACATGTCAATCCTTATGGTTGAACTCCAAGATTCAAATAGGCGAGTCTAAGATCTTCTAGAAGCACTGGCTGCAGGAAGGTATACATACTTTAGATGATGTGTTATCAAATGGGAAAATGCTTGATTTTTCACAACTGCAACAATCATTCGGCATTGCAAAGTCTCAAGCAATAGAAGCAAGAGTGCACTTCAAATTCTACTGCTTACTTTACAAGGCTATCAACGGAGAAAGCCCAACCTACTGGAATAACCAACTAAATCAATCCTCCTCAACCAGACACAGAAGAACACACTCACTATTCACTCACCCATCATCCAAAAATGTCAAACGAAAAAAACTTTATGACAACCTAATAGCCTCCAAAGCAGCTAAACTGAACAGACAAATCACCACTCTGTTATCTTCGACTACAAACTAGAAAACCTTCAAGAGAGATATTAAAACCATACTCTTCAAAAAACACATAAAACCTATCCAGCACAACCAATCCCAACCCAACATCTAACACTCTATTTACCCTTAGAACTCTCTAATACTCTTCTATCTACCAAACGTTATCTAAATCCCCATAATTCACCCTATTCTTATCTCCTAAAGACCTCCACTTCCCTTTGGTAACTCTTTACCCAATGTTTTATTACATTAAAAATTTTATGTCATCGCTTATTCTATTCCTTCAAATTTTGAATGTAATTCTTGTTTTAGTTTGAATGTAATCCGCCTTTGAACCGCAAGGTAATGGCAGAATAGAAATCACTAATGTAATGTAATATAAGTGGTTGCAGTTAAAGCAGGACTTTCAGAAGGAGTTCCCTGATTGGCAAAATTTAAAGAATCAGTATAGCTTGCCGGGCCTATGTTTCCAAATAGATTTGCTAGGGCATCAGGCAGCCAAGTGGTATAAATTAATATCGGAATATTTGATTAAAAAAACAAAAAATAGTTTAAAGGATATTTGGAGCATTGAGATAAAGTAGCAGATTTCTGCTACTTAATGGCCACAGATTTGGCCAAACTTGTTTTTTTTCTGTTAAATAGAGTTTTTTGGACCCCAGTTCTTTGCAGAAGTTAAACAGTTCAAAGTCTAATAGATGCTGGCATTGTCATCTTGAAGTAGGGACACTGGATCATTTGTTGTTCTATTGTCCTTTGATACTCTTTTGGAAATCAAAATGGGGATAAATTAGTTTGATTTTGGAGTCTTCGATTCCGTTATCATATGAGGTGGTTATTTGTGGTATTGTTGCCACCTAAACCTCCTTTAGACAAGTATAAAAGTATATTATTTTCCAACATGACTAGGATAGCCATGCAAATGGTTACCAAAAACTGGAAAAATTGGGATCGACTTAATTTCTCGTTTTGGTGGGACTCTTTATGTTTATGCTACAAATATGAGAAAATAAATTCAGAAATGTTGTGTAATAATAAGTTATTTAAATTAACGTGGAGTCCATTGACAAATTTTGTTAATGATGATTAGCTGGTTTATTCTCCTGATTTCTTTTTTGATTTACACATCCAGGGAGGGTGGGTGGGTGGGTGGATGGGTATTATATTTTGATGTTTTCATTGATCAATAAGTTCAATATGATTTTCACTATGGGCTCCTTTTACTAATCTGCGATAGCGTTTTTAGCACGTGCAGAATTTTAGCGTGAACTAAACCCACACTACGCAGCTAGAACTAATGCCAGATCAATGCTGGCATTAGAGTCTAGCGCATGTGGCAATTTAGCGTACGCTAAAACCGCTAGCGCAGCTTAGTAAAAGGAGCCCAATATGTCTGAAATAATGCATTTGGTTTTTGTTCTTGTATTGGGGTGGGAGGGAGTTTTTAAAGTATTTCTAGTGGTTCAGAAATTTGAAAATGTTGACCTAAATTTAAAAACTTTAGATAAGCGACTGGGGGTCTCGGAGACTCAAATCTCCACATTGCAGCAGGTATCTACCTCTGCTATTAAAGATTCACAATTAATGCACTCAAAGTTTGAAAATATGGAGAATTTACTTCGATCTAGGAATCTGAGATTGGTTAATTTTCCCAAAACTCATCTTATTTCATCAGAAATATTGTTTCGTAAGTAATTAAAGGAAGTTTTGGGATTGCCAAATTCAGATTCCTTACTTATATCTAATTGTTACTATATCCCACAAAAGAAAAAATTAAGTCTAGAGAAAGGAGTAGACCAATTGGTTACAACTGATTTAAATCTTACCGAATTCCTGGAGGATTCCTCAGACACTATAACCAACCGGTCTACATTATTAATTACTTGTTTTAATGAGACAGATAAGAGTTTAATCATGAAGACATATTTTCGGAATAAACAAGTAAAATTTTGTGGAGATATGGTACAAATATTTCCTGATGTCTCAAGACCTACCCAGATGAAGAGGAGAGCTTTTCTTTTATTAAAATCCAGATTAATAGCTCTTGGAGCTACTTTTTATTTGAAGTTTCCATGCAAATGCCTTGTGCAATTGAAGGGAAAAGATTATATTTTCTGGGATCCAATTCAACTGGAAAGTTTCCTGAATGTAAATGAACCAAATAAGATTTAGTAACTGTTATATTTTTGAGGAGTTAAATTATTAAGTTCACCTGAAAGTTGGTAGAGTTTTCCCCCTGTTGTTAGAGGGAACTCCTGATTATTATGTTTATTATGATTATTTGTTAAATAAAGGGAGTTAGCCCTTTCTTAATGTGGGCTAGATAGGAATTTTGTTGATTAAATAATGATTTTTATTTTCTTAAATGGTCATTGACTGTAAAATCCCACTCTTGACTGTCTTGTAATATGAAAAGTTATAAAATTATAAATAAAAAAAGAATGAAATTTTTTTAAATATATAAACCTTTAATATATAAACCTTTTAATATATAAATCTTTAATATAAGCTTATTTTAAAGCTAAAAATAAGTGCAACATATTATACAGACATTTTATACTTTAACAGCACTTAAATTCTATCAACTTATATTTCATGACAAATACATATATCTTTCAACAATTGTACTCAAATTAAAAGTATTTCCCCACCCTGGATGTATATTTTCAAAGGGCAAAATCAACAATCACTCCTTTCAGAATCTTGTCAATGGTTCCCAAACATCCTTAAATTTCCTATAATGTCCCTGCTGTATGGCAATCATACGTTACATTTTTGGAGCTACTTTTTATTTGAAGTTTCCATGCAAATGCCTTGTGCAAATCATGTTTTTTCCTTCACTTCCTTCTTTTAATCCTATAATTCTCAAATTCTGTTTCCTAGAACGATTTTCAAGATCTATCATTCTCTTCTGCATTACTTTTAACATTTCATGATCTTTTTTATTTTCTTGTTGTATTTGTTCTATTTTTCCTACTCTGATTTCCATATTATCAATTCTGTTGGTAATTATATCCAGTTTACTGTCCATCTGATTCATTTCCTTTCTCATCTCCATCAGAGTCAAATTTATGTTTTCCAATTTGTCTATAATGTCTATAACATTCAATGCATCTATAGATGATGAATTTCCACTTGATGTCTGTGGATCCTCCTTCAATCTTTTGTTTTTCCCTATAGACTTTGTTGATAATTCCTGTATCTTCTGTTTAGTAGATGTCATCTTTGAAGATTTTCCCACAAACAAGCCAAAAAGAATAATTATTGTATATTAAATTATTGTATTAAATGCTCAGAGGAGGGAGCTTAGTCTTTAGCCAGCCTCCAGCCTCCAGGTTCCGGAATCCTCAACTATACTGATTTTTAAGATTTTGCCAATCAGGGAACCCCTTCTGAATGGCTTGCTTCAACTGCAACCACTTATAATTTTGAGACTTAGCAATACCAAATGTTTGCTGCGGTCGTGAAAAGTCAAGCAACTTTCCCTCTTATATTACATCATCCAGAGTACGTATGCTCGCCTGCATCCAATGCTTCCAGAGGATCTTAAACCGCCAATTTGAAACTCGGAGTTCAGCCAAAGGGACTGACAGGTGGATTTATGAATTGGAATAGGTGTTAAATTATTAATAAATTTTAATATCTATCAAGTATCTAATAAAATTCTGTTGTCCTTATACATCCTAGGTAACTTGATACTTAAAATGTGACACAATCTCAATGGAGACAGGAGTTGCCATTCTAACCATAACCAGTCTGGAAGATTTTCCATGAACTCGGGGAGGATCCAAACATACCGTGACGCAGTATATAGGCCTGATGGTACCTATAAAAATTTGGAAAATTTATCCCACCGCTGCAATTGATTTTTGTAAAGATACTAAAGCAATTCTCGCAGTTTTACCCAGCCAAATAAATTTAGTAAGCATGGAGGGGCATAATTGAAAGGGACATCTAAGTCCGTTTACGTCCATCTCTCAAGTTGTCCAAAGTAAAAAAAACAGCTTAAGACACATTTTCGAAAGATACGTCCAACTTTTTTTCGTTTCAAAAATCGTCTAATTATACGTCCTGCCGATCTGATTGTCCAAGCCACTAAATCGTCTATCTTTATATCACATTTTCGTCCAACTTTCCGTCCAAGTCCAAAATGCCTAGAATAAGCCCTGTTGGACGTGGGAGGGGTCTGCAAAATGATGGACTGCACACCCAGACATGCCACCTAAATAGTTGGGTGCCTTACAGGGCACTGCTATGAACTTCACAAAATGGGTGCCATGTCTTATGCTCCCTACAGCTCCCTTATAGGTTATGGTGAGCCTCCCAAACCACCTCCAGAATCCCTTAGACCCACTTATCTACCACCCCAATAGCCCTTATAGCTGCAGGAGCCACTTATATGCCAGTACAAAAGGGTTTGGGGGGTGTATAGGGGAGTGTACGTGTTTAAGTATCAATGCAGTGATTACAGGGGCTTATGGGCATGGGTCCTCCTCTCGATGAGTCCCTAACCCACCCCCAAGACGACTTAAGCTGCATCTGGGCTGGACGACTAGGCTTTCCTATGCCAGGCGGCCAGGTGATGATGGTCTGGAGGCTGAATTTTAAAGTTATGATTAAGATTTTTATGGGGGTGGGGGGGTTGATGATCACTGGGGTAGTATGTGGGGGTCTGTGTTATGTGTTTTCAGTGCTTATTGGTGACCTTAGGTGGGTTTTTGTGACTTAGACCATGTCTTACATGGTCTAAGTCACAACGTCCAAGTTCCATCTAGGCTCTGTTGCAAAACTTTCGGTTATACATGCTGTACAACTAAGTCTAAGCCAGCCCATGTCCTTCCCAACTCCGCCCTCGACACGCCTCCCGAAACGCCTCGTTTAGCTTTGGTCGTTCAGCGGCACTATGAAGGCCTAGGTCATTTAGAAATACGTCCAAAATCTGTTTTTATTATCAGCACTTGGACGTTTTTGAGAAATGTTCGTCCAAGTGCCGACTTAGGCCGGTTTTTGGACGATTTTCTCTTTCGATTATGAGTCCCATACTATTTAACTTCTTATAAAAGGACCCCTGAAAAAACACTGGCAACATACCCATTTGGGAGCATACCACAGGTAAAATCATCATCTTAACTGTTTGAACTCTCCCCCACCAAGACAGATGTAAAGGGTTCCATTGCTCACACATTTCTGCAACCTTCAGCAATAAAGTTTTTCCATTTACTTTCATTGTCTCTTCCAATGTTTTTTGTATCCAAATACATAAATACTTTATACCCTCTTCCTTCCAAAGAAAAGGGAATGTATCAAATAATCCTTTTGGACAATGTACATTTAGTGGAAGAACCTCCGATTTACTCCAATTTATTTTAAAGCCAATAACTTAGCCAGAAGTTTTCCATCTGCATTAATCAAAGAAATAGGCCTGTAATTTGAAACCAACGTAGGATCTTTATTTGGCTTCGGCAGAACTATAGTTAAAGATTCTGCCATAGTACCTGTAATGCAACCTTTAGTCAACTGAACCTGATATAAATTTAATAGATGAGGTAATAGGATCCAACTCTAAGGGACTTCAACGCTGCTTGTAGTTCTTTCATTGATATAGGTACATCAAGATTTCCTTTTATATGCTCGGGAATTTTAGGCCCCTTAATTAACTTCAAGAACTCTAAACCCTCAAGTTCTTTACTTGAATATAAAGCTTTATAATATTTCAAAAATTGTTTTAAGATATTTCCAATTTGAGAATGAATTTCCCCATTCTCATCTGTGATAGCCACAATTTTTACTTTTCTTTTTTTAGCTTTAAGGTAATTAGCTAATACTCTTCCCGCTTTATTCAAGTTTCCATAATACGTGGCCTGTTGAGAAAACTCTTTCCTAGCCATTTGAGAGGAAATCTCATTGTATTTATATTTAGCCTTTAAGAGGGCCTGTAAAGTAGTTTATTCCCATTTCAAGGCCAATTGGGACTCTAAAACCTTAATATTTTGTTCCAAATTAGAATATTCTATTTTAAGCTGTTTCCTAACATACGCCGAATATGAGATTATTTGCCTCCTCATGGTAGCTTTGAAAGCATCCCATATTGTTTCTAAAGAGATTTCCTCTGAGGCATTAATTTGAAAATATTCATTCATTTTTTATTGAAATTCATCAATAAAGTTTGAATCTGCAAGCAATGCATTATTGAATCTCCAAACAGGTCTATTAGAATCTTGTTCCTCGAATTTTAATTCAATCCAAACTCCAGCATGATCTGATAAAACAATTGGGTCTATGCCAGCTTTGGTAATCTGTTGAACTAATTGGTCTGATACAAATACATAATCTATTCTTGAAAATGATTTATGAACATGGGAGGAAAAGGAAAACTCATGAGCATTAAAATGGAGAATCCGCCAGATATCTTTTAATCTACAGTATTGAACTAAATTATCCAATCCCATTGATTTCAAAAGCTTACTGGGTTGTTTATCCAGCAATGGATCCATAACATTGTTGAAGTCCCCAGCTAGCACTAAATTAGAGGCAGCTAGTGGCAGAAGTACCTGTTGAAGAGTTTTGAAATTCTGCTTGATTTGAATTAGGTTCTTTCAGGAGTCGTAGGGGTAATACTAGTTAAGATACTAGTGGAAGTCAGGAAAATGCTTAGATCCAAAACTATATAAACTGACCTCTCTTTGAATTAGGGGCATAGATATTAAATAGCATCAGAGCATGTTTCCCAAGGTCATATTCACCTGAACCCACCTTTCTGAAGGATCAGCAGAAATAAAATTAAATACAGCTGAACATTTCCTATGCACTAAAATAGCCACCCCCTCTTTCTTTCCCACAGCCAGCGCAAAGAAACACTGCTTGACCCACCACCTTTCCAACTTCATCGATTCCCCAGCAAATGAGTTTCCTGTATCATATATATATCCGCATCTTGCTGCTTTAAAAAATTGAGTGTTTTTTTCCTCTTAACAGGATCATTGAGGCCATTGACATTTAAAGAAAACATTTTAAAATTCATTGCAAAATTTCACATATATAAGGAATGTACTTTATTTTATTATTATATGCTTTTATTTATTTGTTCACTTCTTATGAGTATTTATTTATTTATTCAGGTATTTATGAAATATTTTAGTCTATAGGGGTTGATTAATTTTAATTTTATAAGGGGAAGTAATTAATTATGTTGCCTTGGGGAGGGTTCTGGCTGCTAGTCTAAATATATGTCTTCAAGCAATCATATGATATGGGGGATAGGAAATTGGGGGGAAAACAGGGGGGTTTTAATAAGGGGTTTAGGACGTTTTGGGGAAAAAAAGGATTTTTGGTATATTATTATGGGTTTTCTTCTTTGAAATTTTGCAATGAGTTTTGAATGAAAAATTAATAAAGAGTTAAAAAAAAAGAATGTTTATTTTGTTTGAGTCAATACCCCATTTAACATATACAGCAACCACCCTCCAGTTTGATGTACTCTATCATTGTGATATAATTTGCCCCTTGTAATAAAATAACCCGATGTGATAAAATAATCCAACTTAACAGTAGCTCATTGATGACCCCGTCCCCTAAATGTGTGATGATCAAGGAGGGATTTTTTGCCACAGTCTGCACAATTCATAAGCATAATTTTTTACCATATTAAAAATAGAAAGAAAACATACCTCTCCTCTGGATCCTTTCAAACCATCTATTCCCTTTAGAAAAAAAATAATTAACAAGATTTATCAAAATGTGTTATGCTAAAATGGAGGCTGATCATTAAGCAAAAAACTAACACACTGATAATCACCAGAACTGAATAGAGGAATACTTTAGAATCATTATTCAACAGACTTTTAGGACCTGATTCTCAAAACTGTGCCATGAATTAGGCAGTGGTAGGTATCCTACAGCCACCTAATTTAATTGGTTTAATTGGTGATAAATGGCACAGTAATTGACTGCATTATTTAAAACAAATTAAAAAGTAATTTAAAAAAATGTAAGCCCTTTCAGGCACCTATAAATAACACTGTCCAAGTCCTATCTATTGAGGCACCTGTCAGTACCTACATCAAAACTAGGCATGGTTTGTGCCAGAAGTGGACTTATGCACCAGTACGTGCCTCTGTAGATGCAATTCTCTTCACAGGTAGGCACTGTAAATGTAAGCCTGTAAAACACTGGCCTACATTTCTGGTGCCTTCTTTTGACTTGGCTGCAATTCAGGAAATGGCACCATAATGTGATTGACACGTGAACGGCACTGCTTTTGTAGGCAGCCACTGATAACGGTACCATTTCCAGAATCTGTCCCATACTGCTTCAGGGACAGAGCTTTTCAGTCATACTCTCTTCTCAAAACAGCTAATAGTAGCAAATTGAAAGCCTCCACTGGGCATCTGGAATGAAGCTTTGCTGACTCCCAATTGGGCATTTTTAAGAAGGACACATAATTATAAAGATGAATGCCACAATTTATGCAATCACTGTGTTGCTTTAATTCCAAGATACACCATTTGGATGCTTATGGCTTACCTCATCTACCTTTCAGCTTGCTAGTATTAAAGAGGAGCTCTGCAAACTTAAGCAGGAATTGAATACAATTAAAGCAGATTCCATCACTCCACAAAATCATACCAACTTACCACCTCTGCCTCAAAGAATAAAACAACCCAGGAATAAATGGATCACAGTAGGCTCAGGAAGACTGCGATGTGTTACACAGAAACATCCATCTTCACAAATATTACCTCTACAGAATTCCTTTGCTCCACTAGTGCATTGCGATACTCAAGAAAACAGAACTGAGGTGGGTCTGGAATCAGTGGAGGTAACTCGAGAGAGAAAACACACTCTAAGCACAAATACAAACGCCCAAAACAGAAAACTATTGCTGCTGGGGAATTTCATCATCAGAGGCATTAATCTTGGAACACAGGGTGAGGAGACCAAAATAGTAAAATGCCTTCCAGGATCCTCAGTTATCAGGAGTACCAGGCAAATACTGACTATAATTAAGGAAGAAACTAAGAATTCTAACACTGATGTTGTTATCCATCTGGGAACAAATGATCTAGTCAACTACTACACAACTGCAGTGCAGAAAGATTTTGGGGAGTTTGGTGAGGGCTTGAAACCTTTTGTAAAGACTGTAGCTTTTTCAGAAGTACTGCCTGCATATGGAAAAGGAGAGGAAAGAGTAAAAAACATAGAGGACTTCAATAGGTGATTCAAAGCCTGGTGCCATCAAGAAGGCTTTAGGTACATAGGTGGATGGTGAAATAAATGGAAAGACAAGAGACTATAATGATGGGTTACATCTTACTATAGTAGGAAAAAGAATACTTGCTGAGAAATTTAGACAATATGAGGAACATAATTGAAAGAAAAATATGTCCAAAAATTGGCCTAAGTCGCTACTTGGACAACCTAAAAGACAGGTCATCCTAGTGCCGATAATCGAAGCCATTTTTTTGGACATATCGAGAGACTTTTTAGGCCTCTGAATCTCGCTGTATGTACAGAGTTCAAAGGGACTGTTTTGGAGGAGTGATTAGGGCGAGAGGTAGGCAGGATGTGGGTTGACCTTGACTTAGTCATCCGGCAGAGATAATCGAAAGTTTGACAAGGTTGCCTGGATGGAACTTATACATTTTGACTAGAAGGTGGGAGTGGTGTATGTAGGAAATACAATTATGGAGGCCACCCCCAGCAAAAGACAGTATGCGATGGTAGTAAAGATAGCAATGTAAACAATATTAGCAACTCATTTCTTAGCAATGTAACAGGAAGTGAAACTAAATATAAACCTATACAAAAATGAGTTTGCCACTGACAGATAACTGGAAAGCAATGACCACAAATGCTCGCAGTCTAAGCAACAAAATTAATGACCTGCAAGTCCTGATGTTAGAGGCAGACAAGGATTAAATCAGTAGACCCGTTTAGTAATTTCAAATTTACACCCAGCAGTGTCTACTGTGAGCTGTCAAAAATCAAGGTCAACAAGGCAATGGGCCTGACAACCTACACCCTAAGGTACTCAGGGAGTTGGGTGATGTCTTGGCGGAACCGCTATCCGCGCTCTTCAATCTCTCCCTTAGTACAGGTAACGTCCCGATGGACTGGAAGACGGCTAACGTCATTCCACTACACGAAAGGCTCCAGGTTAGAGATGGCAAACTACAAACCAGTGAGTCTCACTTCAATAGTGAGCAAACTAATGGAAACCCTAATCAAACGCCAATTGGATAGGATCATGGACGAGGAGAATCTACAGGATCCCCGCCAACATGGATTCACTAAGGGGAGATCTTGCCAATCAAATCTGATCAGCTTCTTTGACTGGGTGACGAGGAAGCTGGATGTTGGTGAGTCCCTGGACATCGTCTACCTGGATTTCAGCAAAGCATTTGATAGCGTGCCAAACCACAGGTTGCTGAGCAAGATGAGTTCTTTAGGTTTGGGCGACACATTAACCAAATGAGTTGGGAACTGGCTTGGGGGTAGGCTTCAGAGGGTGGTGGTGAATGGCACCCCCTCCGAAATGTCAGAGGTGATAAGTGGAGTGCCACAAGGCTCCGTCCTGGGCCCGATCTTGTTCAACATCTATATAAGAGACTTGACAGAAGGGCTCCGAGGTAGAATAACATTATTCGCCGATGATGCCAAACTGAGCAATGTAGTGAGCAAAAGCACAACAGACAAAAAAGCAATGGCAGACGATATGGTGCATGACTTACTTCTGCTGGAGCACTGGTCTAGGTCCTGGCAACTCAGCTTCAATGCCAAAAAATGCAAAGTCATGCACCTGGGAAGCCAAAATCCATGCAAGATTTACACCCTAAATGACGAGATTCTGACAAGAACTGAAGCAGAAAGAGACTTAGGGGTGATTGTCAGGGAAGACATGAAGGCTGCAAACCAAGTGGAGCAAGCTTCATCCAAAGCAAGGCAAATCATAGGTTGTATACGCAGGAGTTTCGTCAGCCGTAAACCTGAAGTCATTATGCCACTGTATAGATCCATGGTGAGACCGCACCTGGAGTACTGTGTGCAATTCTGGAGGCCGCATTACCGCAAGGATGTGCTGAGACTGGAATCGGTCCAGAGAATGGCCACCAGAATGGTCTCGGGACTCAAGGAGCTCCCGTACGAGGAGCGGTTAGGGAAATTGCAGCTCTACTCACTCGAGGAACATCGAGAGAGGGGAGATATGATTGAGACATTCAAGTATCTCACGGGCCGCATCGAGGTGGAAGAAGACATCTTCTTCTTCAAGGGTCCCGTGGCAACAAAGGGGGCATTCGTGGAAAATCAGGGGCGGCAAACTGCACAGTGACACTAGGAAGTTCTTCTTCACTGAAAGGGTGGTTGATCGCTGGAATAGTCTTCCACTTCAGGTTATTGAGGCCAGCAGTGTGCCAGATTTTAAGGCCAGATGGGATAGACATGTGGGATCTATCCGCAAAGATAGATAGGGAGGGTCACTGGAGTGGGCAGACTTGATGGGCCGTGGCCCTTATCTGCCGTCTATTTCTATGTTTCTATGTTAGACCTGGATATTGTTGCCATCACAGAGACATGGTTCAGTGACTCCCACAAATGGGATGCAAATATACTGGGATGTAATCTTTTCAAGAAGGACAGAGATGGTCAAAAAGGTGGAGGAGTAGCTCTCTATGTAAAGATCAATATCCAAGTAACTGAAATGAAGGGGACCTGGGGAGATGAAGAAGCGACATGGATCGTTCTGAAAAGAGAAGATGAAACTTCTATCTACGTGGGTGTAGTCTATACACCTCCAACTCAATTGCAACAAATTGATAAAGATCTGATTACAGATATCCAAAAGTTTGGATATCTGTTGGGTGACTTTACTCAGGTGGATGCAGACTTGAAAGTTCCATCTGCGGAATCAGAAGGAAGTAAGGAAATTGTGGATGCCCTTCAAGAGGCTCTGCTCAGACAAATGGTGACAGAACCCATGAGGGGAAAAGCAATACTAGATCTGGTCCTCTAATAGTCGAGTGGTTGCCAACCTGGGAAATAGCAATCATCAAAAGGTTTGGTTTGATATAACAGCTAAAGTGGAGGGCGGCCACACAAAACTCAATTCCTAGATTTCAAACGTACGGACTTTATTAAAATGGGAGCATACCTGAAGAAAGAGCTGTTAAGACATAAGAGAAGTGGAAAAACAGTGGTCTAAGCTGAAAGAAGCTATAAAAATGGCACTGACCTTCATGTGAGGAAAATAAAAACAAGAGAAAAAGGAAATCAATATGGTTCTTGAAACTAGTAGCAGAGAAAATAAAGGCAAAAAAGTTGGCATTTGTGAAATATAAAAAAAATCAAGAAGAGTACAGAAAGGTCTACTAGGTGAAACTGAAAGAAGCCAAGAAAGAGATATGTCTGGCAAAAGCACAAGCAGAAGAACAAATGGCTAAAAATGTAAAAAAAGGGAGACAAATTTTTTTTCAGATATACTTTTGTTCTGTGTTCACAGAAGAAAATCCTGATTGTCTGGCAAAGTTATACACATGAATGGAGTAGATACCATGCCATGCACGGAAGAAAGTGTTTATGAACAACTTGAAAAACTGAAGGTGGACAAAGTAATGGGACCAGATGGGTTCCAGGATATTGAGGGAGCTCAGAGAGGTTCTGGCAGTTCCTTTTAAAAATTTCTTCAACAAATCTTTAGAAACAGAAGTAGTTCCTAGAGTTTGGAGAAGAGAGGATGTGGTCCCTATCAGGGCCGCCATCAGGGCAGTATTACCAGTCCTGCATTCAAGGGCCCGGAGCTGACAGGGGACCCGGGCTCCCCCAGGGTCCTAGGCAGTGTTCTAAGGCAGGGGCGCCAGTAGCTCGCCAAGGCAAAGTGAGTCGATCACCCAGGACTCACTTTGTCTTGGCGATCTAATCTATCGGGCTGATCAGTCTTCCTCTCCCCAACGTCAATTCTGCTGTCGGAGAGGAAGTTCGGGCCAGCCAATCGCTGCCTGGCTGGGCGGAACTTCCTCTCCGACGGCAGAATTGACGTCGGGGAGAGGAAGACTGATCGGCCCGAAGCAGGGAAAGCATGCGTCGGCGTCGGCTTTGAGGCCTGTTATCCATTGGTGGGTCCTGTTCCCCGATGGCAGCGGCAGTGGCAGTGGCTTGAGGAACGGCAGGGAGAAAGAAAGAAAGAAAGGGGGCAGGCAGGGAAACAGAAGGAAAGAAGAGAAACAGAAAAAAAGAAAGAAAGGTCAGGGAGAGAGGAAGAAAAAGTTGGGGGAGGGAATGAGGTGTGGAGGAGAGAAAGCATACAGGCTGATAGAAGGGAAGAAAGATTGGATGCACAGTCAGAAGAAGAAAGTGCAACCAGAAATCACCAGACAAGGTAGGAAAAATGATTTTATTTTAAATTTAGCAAAGTGGAGGCAGTATTACCACAGTTTTCAAAGGAATTTGCCCAAATAACTTAATAGTTAACTGGGTAAATTCCCAGATAAAAACTTCCCTTCACTTACTATGCACAGTTCTGAATTTATATCTGCTGTCTATATTTTACAACATGGTCCCCTTTTACTAAACCGCAATAGTGGTTTTTAGCGCAGGGAGCCTATGAGCGTCAAGAGCAGCGCTGGGCATTCAGCGCAGCTCCCTGCGCTAAAAACCGCTATTGTGGTTTAATAAAAAGGATGGAGGGTATATTTGTCTATTTTTGTATGGTTGTTACTGAGGTGACAATGCATAGAGTCATCTGCCTTGACCTCTTTGAAAAAAACCCAGACTAGGAATGATAATTAACATTTTCTCAGCGTACAGTGTGCTTTGTGTTTTTTAATTTTATTGTTGGTAGATCATTTTGACTTGGTCATTTTAAAGTAGCTCACAAGCTCAAAAAGTTTGGGCACCTCTGAGCTAGAGCGTTGAAACTGTATTTCTATTTTATCCCCCCTTTTACAAAACTGTGGAGCATTTTTTAGCTCCAGCCGTGGTGGTAGCAGCTCTGATGCTCAGAATTCTATGAGCGTCAGGGCTGTTACCACTGTGGCTAAAATCCACACTACAGTTTTGTAAAAGAGTGAGGGGTTAGTTTGTGATGACATATTCCATACTAAGCGAAGGTGTTTTCTGTGTTCTGTGTGTTCGAAAGACATGGTTTCTGTTAGGATTGACGGTGTAGGATTAATCTGTGCTGGTTTGGCTTGTTTAGTTTTACAATGGGTGTATTGATTACTGCTCACTGCAATATGTAAGATGCTGCCTTTTCCTAGGTACTCATGTGTGACGTGTGGTTTGTTACTAAAAATCATGTTTTTCTTACAGATGGGGGGGGGTGCCAAAAAATGATGGGCCCCGGGTATTACATATGCTACGTATGCCACTGTATGTAAAGATACCAGAAAGCTGGCGTAGCAAAAACTTTAAGTAAATTGTTATTCTTCTAAGTTTTGAGTATTTAACCCTCCCACAATCTCATGGGCAGTCGTTTCAAGTTTCAAGTTTATTGAGGTTTTGATTTAAACGCAATATCAAATATTTTCAATGCGTATAACAAAAATAAATTTGGGGAAATAAATAAAACCATTTGAACAATAAACATACAAACATATCCATAGATGATTAAAATTACATAAGGAGTACAAGGATAAACTACATTTGTTTAAAAATGCGTTCTCCGCGCCTGCTCATAAATTTGTTGACTGGAAGGATCCAGCAATGTGGCCAGATGCCATTAAGGACAAAGACAGAGAAAGAATTGTGCAATTTGGATTAATGATGGAAGATGATTTAAAGCAAATGGCACAGTCTATGAGTAAAGATCTTGACGGACGTTCTTTTTATGAATATCTCCTCTTTGCCAAATCACCCAATGGACGTGAGAAGATTTTACGGGACTGGCTTAGGTGGAGCATTAGCAGAAAAGTATGTGTGTATTCGGCCCATGGAAGGAGGGGGGAGTGTCGGGGGGGGAGGGGTACGTGGGGGGCCCAATAGGATTGCTCAGTAAGGGGCCCAGAAATTTCTGATGGCGGCCCTGGTCCCTATTCACAAAAGTGGTCACAGAGATAAAGTGGGAAACCATATGCCGGTAAACCTCACTTTGATTATTGGAAAAATAATGGAAGCATTGGTGAAAAAAGGATAATGAAATTCCTAGAATCTAATGGATTACAGAATCTAAAGGTAAATCATGCCAAATGAATCTGATTGAATTTTTTGATTGGCTGACTAGAGAATTTGATCAAGAGCATATGCAAGATGTAATTTGCTTAGATTTCAGCAAAGCCTTTAACACGGTTCCTCATAGGAGACTCTTGAACAAACTTGACAGGATGAAGTTAGGATCCAAATTGGTGAATTAGATTAGAAACTGGTTGATGGACAGAAGCCAGAGGGTGGTGGTTAATGGAATTCTCTCAGAGGAAGGAAAGGTGAGTAGTGGAGTCCCTTGAGGATCAGTGCTGGGGTTGATCCTGTTCAATATGTTTGTGAGCGACATTGCCAAAGGATTAGAAGGATAGGTTTGTAACAGAGTAGTCACCATGAAGGGAGTGGAAATCATGAAAAAGGAGCTGCAAAAGTTAGCGGAATTGTCTAATACCTGGCAACTAAAATTCAATGCAAAGAAGTGCAGAGGAATGCATTTGGGGATTTTTTTTGTTTTGTTTTGTTTGAAGTAATTTTTATAAATAGGAAGGAGCTGTATGTGCTGGGAGGTGAGAGGCTGATATGCATGGATGGGGAGAGGGACCTTGGAATGATAGTGTCCGAAGATCTAAAGGCAAAAAAACAGTGTGACAAGGCGGTGGCTGTTGCCAGAAGGGTACTAGGCTTTATAGAGAGAGGCGCAGAGGCGTAACTAGTAGAAGAAAGACGGTGTTGATGCCCCACTTGGAGTATTGTGTTAAATTTTGGAGACCATATCTGGCAAAGGACATAAGAAGACTTGAAGCGGTCCAGATAAAGGTGATGAAAATGATAGGAGGTTTACCCCAAAAACCGTATAAGAAGAGACTGGAAGCCCTGAATATGTATACCCTAGAGCAGGGGTGTCCAACCTTTTGGCTTCCCTGGGCCGCATTGGCCAAAAAAAATGTTTCTGGGACCGCGCAAACGCTGCAGCAAGACAGAGGAGGGAGCCAGCAAGATGGTAAACATCCGAGGGCAGCAGAGGAAAACACTGCTGCCCTCGACTGGGGCCGCACAAAATACTTCACGGGCCGCATGCGGCCCTCGGGCCACAGGTTGGACACCCCTGCCCTAGAGGAAAGAAGGGACAGGGGAGATATGATTTAGACATTCAAATACTTGAAGGGTATTAACGTAGAACAAAATCTTATACAGAGAAAGGAAAATGGTAAAACCAGAGGGTATAATTTGATGTTGAGGGGTGGTAGACTCAAGAGTAATGTTAGAAAATTCTTCTTTACGGAAAGAGTGGTTGATGGCTGGAATGTGCTCCCGAGGGAGGTGGTGGAGAGGAAAAGGGTGACAGAGTTCAAACACACATGGGAAGAAAACAGAGGATCTCTAATCAGAAAATAATGGGTATATATTGATGGAACTAAGGCCAGTACTGGGCAGACTTGCACGTTCTGTGTTCCGTATATGGCCATTCAGTTGAGAACGGGCTGGGGAGGGCTTCAATGGCTGGGATGGTTTAGATGAGCTGGAGTGAGCTTTGACAGAAACCTCAATAGAACCTAAGCACACTACCGGGCAGAGCTTTGGGTTTCTGACCCAGAAATATCTAAGAAAAGGGACCATTTAAATTATATTATTAATTTATAGAGCTTGTACATTTGGGCAGACTATCCAGATCTTTATCTGCCGTTATTTATTAAATTACTATGAGTATTTTTCAACCACAAGAAATACAAATCATGGTTTTGTGATGAATAATAGTGTATTTTGTGAAAGTAAGCATTGTTGAAATTTATGGTTTGGTATGGGGATTTGTTTTGTTTTGTTTTATAAGGACCAATAATTGAGCCTTAACAGCCTGCATAGGTCCTGTGAGAATCTCCTCGATTCTCCCAGTGAGGGGCAAGGCAGAGCCAGAGAGGATCGAATACAGAGGGCGAACGACTGGCTGCGAGGATGGTGCAAGGAGATGAACTTTGGGTTTCTACACCTTGGAGAAGCTTTGCAAGGGCTACAGGGACACGACGGGCTACACCTGACCAGAAGAGGGAAGAATGTCCTTGGATACCGTCTAGCCCGCCTACTCCACAGGGCTTTAAATTAGGTAAGTCGGGGGAGGGTACATGCACAAACAACATACCTGGCGAACTAAACTGTCAAAACTTTTTTGAGGCTAAGGTAAGTAGTCACCAAAATTCTGGGTCAGGGGCGAGTACACACACTTTCGAGTCGGGGGGTGGTTCACATCATATTTATGGGTCACATTGTAATTCCGGGTCTAGGGGAAGTACACATTGTAATTCTGGGTATATGGGGAGTGCACATTGTAGTTCTGGGTCTAAGGAGAGCACAAATAATGCAAATAATGCTAAAGGTGTTCAAGTAGCTCAAGCAGGAATATCCCCATTGAGACGTAACAAAAATACAACATGGAGGGCTATGTACGTCAACGCACACAGTTTAGGAAACAAGATCCTGGAATTGGAAACAGAAATAAGGAATGCCGACCTGGATGTGGTCGCAATAACTGAGACCTGGCTCACAGACTCCCACGGGTGGGACATGGTCATACCGGGTTACAACTTGCTTCGTCGGGACAGGGAGGGCAGAATGGGAGGAGGTGTAGCATTATGTTTCTATTATAGGGGAGTAAAAATCAGGGAGTGGGTCATTGGTATGGGCAGACTCGATGGGCTATGGCCCTTTTCTGCCGTCAATTTCTATGTTTCTATGTTTCTATATACTAAAGATGACATTAAGGTCACAAGAATCTCAGATGTCCAGTACACTGGGGAATCCCTTTGGGTTAATTTGGCCAGAGGGAAGGACAAATGCTTGTATCTTGGCGTAATCTATAGACCCCCAAGACAACAGGATGACCTGGATATGGAAATAATCGGAGATATAGAAAATATCACCTTGCGTGGGGACACAGTATTGCTAGGAGACTTCAACATGCCTGATGTGGATTGGGATACACTTACCTCTGCTTCCGGCAGCAGCAGGAGGCTCTTAAACTCTATGAAGGGAGCTGGTCTCAAGCAACTGGTATTAGTCCCAACAAGGGATCAGGCAATACTTGACCTACTATTTACCAATGGAGAAAGTGTCACAGAGGTCTCGGTGGATGAGACATTGGCCTCCAGTGACCACAACATGGTATGGTTCAATCTTAGGAAAGGTTTTACTAAATCTACCACACTGACCAGGGTCCTCAAATTCAAGGACACAAACTTCCAAGACATGGGTTCCTTTGTTCACCAGGCGCTACAAAGCCAAGCAGAAACCAATAGCGTGGAAGGAATGTGGTCGTCTCTGAAAGCCACCATACAGGAAGCAACAAACTGCTATGTTAAATCAGTTAGTAAAAGGCGTAGGATCAACAAGCCGCAGTGGTTTACTGAGGAGATCTCGGACCTCATCAAGGAGAAGAAAAAAGCATTCATCTCTTACAAACAATCGGGGAAACAGGACTCTAGAGCAGACTACCTGACCAAGTCAAAAGCCGTCAAAACAGCAGTCAGGGAGGCTAAATTCCACTTGGTCCTAAGAACATCCAGAAGGGAGATAAATCCTTCTTCAGGTATATCGGTGACAGAAGTAAAAACTCAGGCGGGATAGTACATCTCAGGATGACTAGGAGACTATGTGGAAAAGGATTCGGAAAAAGCCCAACTATTAAATGAATACTTCTGCTCAGTATTCACCCGAGAAGCGCCAGGACTTGGCCCTCAGCTACAGACAAGGGTTGGCTCAGTTGACCCGTTTAGAAACTTTGAGTTTACGCTCAGCAGTGTCTATGATGAGCTATCAAGGCTTAAGGTTAACAAAGCAATGGGGCCGACAATCTACACCCCAGGGTGCTTAGGGAGCTGAGTGATGTCTTGGCAGAGCCACTATCCGAGCTCTTCAACCTCTCCCTTAGTACAGGCACCGTCCCGTTAGACTGGAGGATGGCTAACGTCATTCCACTCCACAAGAAAGGCTCAAAGCTGGAGACAGCAAACTACAGACCAGTGAGTCTAACATCGATAGTGAGCAAACTAATGGAAACCCTAATCAAACGCCAATTGGATAAGATCCTGGATGAGGAGAATCTACGGGACCCCCGTCAACATGGATTTACTAAGGGGAGATCATGCCAATCCAACCTGATCAGCTTCTTTGACTGGGTGACGGGGAAGCTGGATGTTGGGAAGTCCCTGGACATCGTGTACCTGGACTTTAGCAAAGCATTCGATAGCGTGCCACACCGCAGGTTGTTGAGCAAGATGAGTTCTATAGGATTAGGTGACACATTGACGAAATGGGTTGGGAACTGGCTTGAAGGTAGGCTTCAAAGGGTAGTGGTAAACGGCACCCCCTCCGAAATGACAGAGGTGATCAGTGGAGTGCCACAGGGCTCAGTCTTGGGCCCGATCCTATTCAACATCTTTATAAGGGACCTGGCAGAAGGGCTTCGAGGTAAGATAACATTATTCGCCGATGACGCCAAACTAAGTAATGTAGTGGGCAAATGCACAACGGACGAAGATTCAATGCCCGACAACATGATGCATAACCTACTCCTACTGGAGCGCTGGTCTAGGACCTGGCAACTCAACTTCAATGCCAAAAAATGCAAAGTTATGCACCTGGGCAGCCAAAATCCATGCAAGTCCTATACCCTTAATGGCGAGATCCTAGCAAAAACGGTAGCAGAACGAGACTTGGGGGTAATCGTCAGTGAGGACATGAAGTCTGCCCATCAAGTGGAGCAAGCTTCATCCAAGGCAAGACAAATCATGGGTTGCATAAGAAGGGGTTTTGTCAGCCGTAAGGCGGAAGTCATTATGCCATTGTATAGATCCATTGTGAGGCCCCACCTGGAATACTGTGTGCAATTCTGGAGGCCGCATTATCGAAAGGATGTGCTGAGGCTGGAGTCAGTGCAGAGAATGGCCACCCGGATGGTCTCGGGACTCAAGGATCTCCCATACGAAGAAAGGCTTGACAAATTGCAGCTTTACTCGCTCGAGGAGCGCAGGGAGAGGGGGGACATGATCGAGACGTTCAAGTATCTTACGGGCTGCATCGAGGCGGAGGAAGATATCTTCTTTTTCAAGGGACCCACGACAACAAGAGGGCATCCGTGGAAAATCAGGGGCGGGAAACTATGAGGTGACACCAGGAAATTCTTTTTCACTGAAAGGGTGGTTGATCGCTGGAATAGTCTTCCACTGCAGGTGATTGAGGCCAGCAGCGTGCCTGATTTTAAGGCCAAATGGGATCGGCACATGGGATCTATTCACAGGGCAAAGGTAGGGGAGGGACATTAGGGTGGGCAGACTGGATGGGCCGTGGCCCTTATCTGCCGTCTATTTCTATGTTTCTATGTAATATACTAAGGTCCTTTTTTATCCCAATTCTTTCTTCATTTTTATTGTTGCTAGAAATGTGTAACCATTGAATAATTAGAAGGGAAATTATCATCAATATGGTCTACCATTAAGACAGGTTATTATACCACAAGTAAAGCTATTTTAGCACAGGGTCTCACTGCAAAATATAGCACCTTCAGTTTTTGTCTATTACTTTAAAAGTATATAAGTATAAGCCTATTAGAGCTCTAAGATCTGTGGATAACTTACTTTTGGAAATACCTAGTTTTGTGCTGTCAATCTACTTTGGCAAGGGGGAGGGCGGTCCACTCCAGGTACCATCATGGTGGGGGCGCCAGTCCCCACCCTCCTCTCCGACCCCCACTCTTTCCCACTCCTCCCTCCATCATACGTGTGCATTCACTTCCCCCCACCATACCTCTAGCTCTTTGCCGGCATAAGCAGAAACTCCAACTGTTGCTTGAACCAGCACTGATTCTCCCTCTGATGTCACTTCCGGGTCACACACCTAGGAAGTGATGTCAGAGGGAGAGCCGATGTGGGAAGCAAGTTGCCAGGAAAGTTAAAGTGATACAGGGGAAGGGGTGTACACATGTGGCAAGGGGTGGAGAAGAGGGCGGGGAAAGGTGCCAACCGCCGCGGGCACCTCTCACCCTCACTGTGCTACTGCTACTTTGTCTTAGATCTTCTACATTTCCACTTTATGGAACTCATTGCCTGTTGACTTATGGAAAATTGATTCATACCTTTAGAAAGCAGCTTAAAGTTTATTTATTTCAGAAGGCATTTTCATAAGAGTTGAGTAGAGGCGAGGACTAGCTCTCAATTGTTATTTATGACATGAAGTTTTATAGTCTGTTCTCATTATTCGAGGTATACAGCTCCCGAAAATGTTTGTAAACCATGAAATCACAAATAACAAAACGTTGAGTCTATGGGAAAATAGAGATTAGTTTCCAGCAGTACACATTGCACTTCAAAACCACGGAAAGTGAACAGTGGAACCTATTGGAAAAATAGGATTAGGTTCCTACATGGGACAGCACCTGAAGTACGGTCACTGGAATTCTCTCTCCAGAAGCTTGGGGGCCATATCTGAAAGCAAAGCCTGGTCGCAAGGTGAAGGTGAAAGTGAAAGCAAAAAAGCTGTTTCTAAAAGTGCTGGTCCATGAATACACGAATACAGCAGAACGAATGGGGAATACTGGCTACAACTGATGCAACTGTAGATAAGCGAAATCACGCGTTGTGAACATGTGAATAACAAGAACTGACTGTATGTGATTCGTAAATTTTTTTAATTTGGTATATTTTATTAAATGTTAAACATGTAGCTATTTAGATTATGTATTGTTATTGCAACCTGCTAGGAGCTATGGACGAAGTGGAATATAAGTGTTTTAAAAAATAATTAAGTAGTCGTCATAAAGAATTTAGGCAAGCCAATGCTAGTGAAACAAAGTGAGAACGACGGTTCTTGAACAGTAAGGCAAATAGTTATATCAATTAAACATTATGAATACTGATTCTATTCAGAGATATCAAAAATCAATCAATTTATTCAAAGTAGTTCACTATTAATTTTCAAGATGCAGCAATCCATGCTACAAAATATACAGTGAGAAAGGCAACAAAAAAAAGATAAATTTATTTTAGGTCATATTTACAGGTGGCAATTGTTTAAAGCTTTTAAATGAATATTTCATACCTTTTGCCCTGGAATGCCTGGACCTCCATTTTCTCCTTTTGATCCCTTTAATAAAAAGATATTATTCATCATTACAAGTTTAAAAATTGAGCATGCAAAAACACTTGATTTAAAGTTGCTAATATTAAGCTGGATAAATTATGAGGCCTATTTAGCACAGTGCATTCACACAAGGCTAGTAAATAGATCCCATTGGGATTAAAAGAGTCTATTTATTAAGCATACATCATCATAAAATGTTGATAATTACAAAATAGTGCCTATTTAATGAGAATAGTATCCATAGCAACAAAATAAGATAAAATCATAATTCATGGGTAGGGGGAAGCAAAAAACCATTATTCACTGGCTTAAAGTTCCTGAGAATCACTGGTTACAGTTCACATTTTCTGAATGGTTGACCTATCAGTTATTTCAACCCTTTTAATTAATATATAAATTATTTCCCTGTCAAAATAGTCATCAAGTTTAACTAATACATATGTTATTCTCTTCTGTCCTCCATCTGGCTCTGGCATGGATCACTAAGAGGGCAATTTTAAAACTGATTTCCAAGAGTAAAACTATCCCCCTCTTTTACGAAACTGCGATAGCAGTTTCTAGCACGGGGAGCAGCACTGAATGGCCCGCGCTGCTCCCGAAGCTCATATGAACTCAATGAGCGTCGGGAGCAGCGTGGGCTATTCAGCGCGGCTCCCCACGCTAGAAACTGCTATCGCAGTTTCATAAAAGGAGGCCCATGTTTTTCCAAGCAAGTGGACTATTTGAAACCTCCTTCCACCTGTGGACGAGACAAGTATACAAAAGCAGAAATGTTTCCAGTAATGGGTTAGAACCAGGACTGCAAGAATGTGCATAATTTTGTACTTCCAAAATTATACATGTTGTTTTCCTCAGAAAAAAGTACCAACAGTAAAGTAGATTTGTGTGCCTGAGTATTTTTACTCAGTATCAAAAATCCAAGGAGGGGAAGACACAATACTCAAAAGTATGGTATGTACATTAAAAATGTCTACCATTGTTTGTACCCAGTACTCAACTGAGCAGCTTCGATATTGAGAGAGGTTATCCTCCTAACGCAGTGACCCATGGTAGGGAGAAAGAGAGGGCACTCTCTAAAGTTGAAAGGGGATAGATTCCGTACAAACGTAATGAAGTTCTTCTTCATCCAGAGAGTAGAAGAAAACTGGAATGCTCTTCCGGAGTCTGTCATAGGGGAAAACACCCTCAAGGGATTCAAGACAAAGTTAGACAAGTTCCTGCTAAAGAAGGACGTACGCTGATAGGGCTAGTCTCAGTTAGGGCGCTGGTCTTTGACCAGAGGGCCGCCATGTGAGCAGACTGCTGAGCATGATGGACTACTGGTATGACCCAGCAGCAGCAATTCTTATGTTCTTATGAAACAAGGTCTTGCAAGGTCTCTTGTTGAGAATTAAATAATTTGATATTGAACTTAGCAACTCTTGAGGACATTATAAAGGATTTTGCAATCTTTGGATTACAACCATCATTTGATCTGGAGAACAGTGAAAAACGATCATCGATGGATTTGTGAAGAGGCAGTGGACTTGAAAGATAAACGACTGCTCTTGAGCAGTAATTGCTAAAAAAAATTTTGAATGTAAAGGAGTTTTTTTCTCTCTGGCGTTTTTCCAGCAGTGGGCCTATGATTAAATGAGGATTGTTTAAGAGAGTTTAGTTCTCCCTGAGTGATTATCCATTTGGATTTTGAGATCTATTTAGAAGATTCTTTTGTGGTTCGATTGATCACTGGGTACAAACAGTGGTAGACACTTTTAATATACATGCTGAGTATTTTTACTGCCATCAGTTTTCAAAGTAAAAGTATGTGTACTTTGAAAACCAATACGAAAATTCAGCAATACGAGCAGTGTAAATTCATAACATTGCCCCATCCTTTTTCTTTGAAGAAAGTGCACTGATTTTCCATAATTGTTATTCTCTGACATCTGCAGAATGATGTCACATGTGTTCTGTAACTTGGGTTGCATGAATTATCATAGGTGCCTCTGTAACATATGAGTAAAGGCTTTGCAGCATGAATCCCTGTCTTTCAAGCGACCATTTATCCTGCTACCAAGAAGAATTGTACTAAAATTAAAGCATAACAGCTTTCAATAGATGAAGTGGGTAGGCTGAGTGACTCATTGTTCTGCTGTTGAGAACAATAATTAAAGGCACACAATTATACTTCCTTTGTTAGCAATTTGGACAAATGAGTCATACATAGAGAATTAACCAGTTAAGGAGTGCTTTCAAATAGCGAGGTCCAGTTAACTATCTTCCTATTTCCTTCTTCTACTAATGACATAGGGACAAATTTGTCTCTGTCCTCACGGGATCTCACTATCTCCATCCCATCCCCGTGAGTTATGTCCCTGTCCCATTCTTGCAAGCTCTGCCTTAACCCCACAAGCCTCGAACACTTATGAATTTAAAGTGTTTGAGGCTTGTGCGGATGAGGACAGGAATAGAGAGATCCCGTAGTGACGGGGAAATTTGTTCCTGTGTCATTCTCCAGGAAAGATGTAAAGGCAAAGATGGAGTGATGCATCCACGAAGTTACACAGTTTAACGGAGAAAATGATGGCAAATAAAGACCAGTATGACCCATCCAATCTGCCCAGTAAAGCTATCCAGTCTGCCCAGTAAAGTGGTTAGTGCTGAAATTGTTGCTGTGTATGTGTTACTCTACCAAGAATTTGTTTAGCATTCTAACTGCCTTTCTGTGCAAGTCCCTCCCCCAGCCGTTATTTAGCACTATACCTGCCATTCTGGATAGGTTACTTCATCTCAACCTCTCAGGAAGATCCTAGCCTAAATGACAGTGCACCTAAGAATTCAATGCTTACCCAGCATTTAAGAATGTTTAGGTGCTGCTAGATGCAGTTCTATAAATGGTGCCTGGCGGATGATTAACAATCGCGCTCAATGGCACCTACGATATAGGCGCTGTTTATGGAATCAGGGCCCATAGGCACAACATTTGAGCAATTTAGTTGGACACTAACTAGTTAAATTGCTTGGCCAGGGCTAACTGCTATTATTCAATTGCACTTGGCTACTTAGCCAATGTTTGTGACTCGAGAAGTAGGCTCCTTCAGTTCTGGAGTATGCTTGTTTCATTGCTGCCCTCTGAATAGTCAATTTCTCCAAAACAAAATGGTAGTCAGCTATTGTAAGGTATTTCTTAGAAAAGATCATTATTAACACTGGCTTTTTCTCTATGATTATTTTTTTTTTTTTGGGGGGGGGTAGCATTTATACCCATAGGGCATCTACTTCAGGCTACCATTCTCTGGAAGTGAAGCAGGACTTTTGGGCACTGCTATTTGGGTACAAGATAATAGGTACCACAATATAGGTGTCATCCTTTGGGCACCATTACACATTAGTGCTGGACTTCTCAGCATCCAAAAGGGAGATATCTAAAAGCATAAGGCAGGGTCCGAGCAATGCCTATGTGAGAGGATACTGGCTCTTCCATCCTCTCTCACAGGCAATTCCTGGAGCAGCTAAGTTCTTCCTTATGCTCCAAAGACCACCCTACCCACAGCACTGTGTTTCTGTCGGCCTAGACAACCCTGACTCAAATCCTAGTGAGTGCAGGGAAGAGTGGAGGACTCTTAGAAGCTGCTCATATGGGTACTCATAAGTCAGGCACCCCAAAAGTCATGCTTCCCTCTGTAGGTGACATCACTTCTTGAGTATGGGATTTTCTGATACTGAATTTCTTTGTGCATTTATCACCCTGGAATTACAGACAAGAGAAATAAACTGAGGATCAGAATGGAAATTTTTCCTTGAACAGGTCAGCCACTGTTAAACGCATTGGTTTAATTGGGCAGAACTGTCTTGCTCCACTTAGACTCAACTGATATAATTTTAGCTTTAAGAAGCAATTTTTTTCTATGCCTATTCTTGTATTACTCTTTTAACAAGTATTCTAGCATGTCTATATTAATTTGTATTTCCCCAAAATGTGGAAGCATTATTATTATCATATACTTCACAATGGAAAAGGTAAAATAAAGATTACTGTTATTATTGACAGGAAGAAGCACCCTTATGCAGAAAAAAGACAGTGGGAACGGACAATGAACAATCCACCAGAGCCAGGAGGATAAAATCAAGCCTTCTTTATTTCAATCAGGATGTACTGTTCGTTCTGGATTGAAATAAAGAAGGCTTGATTTCATCCTCCTGGCTCTGGTAGATTGTTCATTGTCAGTTCCCACTGTCAAAAGAACATAAACTTAAACTCTGAACACACAGCAGCTGGGATGCCTCGCAAAAAATCCAGAAAGATAAGAACATAAGATGGTTTTGAAAATCTAACCTTGGACATCCTGGTGATTAGGATATCCAAGTGCTGGTTTATGCAGTTTTCGGGCTGTTTTTATTATTTGAAAATTCCCCAAATTGACTTCTTAGCACTTAGCTCACACTAATCATTAGTGCATGCGAAATCCACTAGTTCACCTTAGCAAAAAGACCCCTAAATCAAAAACAAAACCACTTTTTGATCGTGTCAATATAAAAAAAAAAATAACTCAAACAAAATCCACTCATGAGTCTAGTAAAAAATCCACTCATGGGTCTAGTTTGAGGCCTTTGTTTTTATGCAGTAAGGGGCTAATTCTATATAAGATGCAGCCACCGCCTAAGTGTCAGCTGAAAATCGCACACTGGCGTTCTATACAGAATCATGTCTGTCCTAATGGACAGATGCCTAACCTGCCCGATTGTGTAACCGGTGCCCATGTCACAGTCACAAGTTATAGAATTGTGTTACCATTAGCTGATTGCAGCAAGGGAATCCCCCTGCCACATTCAGCTCAGCGGCTGTGGCAGGGAAACTCCTCCCCGGGAACATCTGTGGAAGGAGGGATGCCCAATACCTCCTTCCAGCACCCTTCCAACATCCCTTACATGAAGGATGCCCACTCCCTCCTGCTGGCACCCCCCCAAACTCCCCTCCCCATCTCCCAAAGCCCACCCAGACCCCACAGACCTTTTTCAGTAGGACCGGCCAGAGGGATGCCTATTCCCTCCGGTCGTCAGGCCCACCTTTTGAGAATGGTGGGCCTTCCCCTTCCCGGTGCATCCCGCAATGCATTGGGAAAGGGAAGGCCCGCCATTCTGAAGAGGTGAGCCAGCCAGCCGGGGAAGATAAAAAATGGAATTGCTAGGCTAAAAGATGCTGGGAACAAATATGTGGAGAGTGATGAGGAGAAAGCAAATGTGCTAAACAAATACTTCTGTTCTGTGTTCACAGAAGAAAATCCTGGAGAAGGACCGAGATTGTCTGGCAAAGTTACACGAGAAAATGGAGTAGATTCTGCGCCGTTCACGGAGGAGGGTGTTTATGAGCAACTTGAAAAACTGAAGGTGGACAAAGCGATGGGACCAGACGGGATCCATCCCAGGATACTAAGGGAGCTCAGAGAGGTTCTGGCGAGTCCTATTAAAGACTTGTTCAACAAATCTCTGGAGACGGGAGTGATTCCTGGGGATTGGAGGAGAGCGGATGTGGTCCCTATTCATAAAAGTGGTCACAGGGATGAAGCAGGAAACTACAGGCCGGTGAGCCTCACTTCAGTTGTTGGAAAAATAATGGAAGTGTTGCTGAAAGAAAGTATAGTGTATTTCCTTGAATCTAATGGGTTACAGGATCCGAGGCAACATGGCTTTACAAAAGGTAAATCGTGCCAAACGAACCTGATTGAATTTTTTGATTGGGTGACCAGAGAGCTGGATCGAGGACATATGCTAGATGTAATTTACTTGGATTTCAGCAAAGCCTTTGATACAGTTCCTCATAGGAGGCTGTTGAACAAACTTGAAGGGCTGAAGTTAGGACCCAAAGTGGTGAACTGGGTCAGAAACTGGCTGTCGGACAGACGCCAGAGGGTGGTGGTTAATGGAAGTCGCTCGAAGGAAGGAAAGGTGACTAGTGGAGTCCCTCAGGGTTCGGTGCTGGGGCCAATCCTGTTCAATATGTATGTAAGTGACATTGCTGAAGGGTTAGAAGGAAAAGTGTGCCTTTTTGCAGATGATACCATGATTTGTAACAGAGTAGACACCGAAGAGGGAGTGGAGAATATGAAAAAGGATCTGCAAAAGTTAGAGGAATGGTCTAATGCCTGGCAGCTAAAATTCAATGCAAAGAAATGCAGAGTAATGCATTTGGGGATTAATAATAGGAAGGAACCGTATATGCTGGGAGGAGAGAAGCTGATATGCACGGACGGGGAGAGGGACCTTGGGGTGATAGTGTCCGAAGATCTAAAGGCGAAAAAACAGTGTGACAAGGCAGTGGCTGCTGCCAGAAGGATTCTGGGCTGTATAAAGAGAGGCGTAGTCAGTAGAAGGAAGAAGGTGTTGATGCCCCTGTACAGGTCATTGGTGAGGCCCCACTTGGAGTATTGTGTTCAGTTTTGGAGACCGTATCTGGCGAAAGACGTAAGAAGACTTGAGGCGGTCCAGAGGAGGGCGACGAAAATGATAGGAGGCTTGCGCCAGAAGACGTATGAGGAGAGACTGGAAGCCCTGAATATGTATACCCTAGAGGAAAGGAGAGACAGGGGAGATATGATTCAGACGTTCAAATACTTAAAGGGTATTAATGTAGAACAAAATCTTTTCCAGAGAAAGGAAAATGGTAAAACCAGAGGACATAATTTGAGGTTGAGGGGTGGTAGATTCAGGGGCAATGTTAGGAAATTCTACTTTACGGAGAGGGTGGTGGATGCCTGGAATGCGCTCCCGAGAGAGGTGGTGGAGAGTAAAACTGTGACTGAGTTCAAAGAATCGTGGGATGAACACAGAAGATTTAGAATCAGAAAATAATATTAAAGATTGAACTAGGCCAGTTACTGGGCAGACTTGTACGGTCTGCGTCTATGTATGGCCGTTTGGAGGAGGATGGGCAGGGGAGGGCTTCAATGGCTGGGAGGGTGTAGATGGGCTGGAGTAAGTCTTAACAGAGATTTCGGCAGTTGGAACCCAAGCACAGTACCGGGTAAAGCTTTAGATTCTCGTCCAGAAATAGCTAAGAAGAAAAAAAAAAAAAAAATTTAAATTGAATCAGGTTGGGCAGACTGGATGGACCATTCGGGTCTTTATCTGCCGTCATCTACTATGTTACTATGTTACTATGTATCCTTCCGGCCTGCCTTGCTGAAAAAGTTATGGAGGTGTCCGAGTGTGCTTTGTGGAGTGGTGTGTCAGAGTTTGGGGGATGTCGTGGTGGGGTTTTAGACTGATGGTTTGGGGGGGTTCAGGGGGGTTGGAAGGTCATGTGTTCATGGGGTGCCAGCAGGAGGGAGTGGGCATCCCTCCTGCTGGGAATATTGGGGGGATAATGGCAGGAGGAATTGGACATCCCTCCTACTGAGGGTTGTTTCGGGAGTGGCAGTAGGAGGGATCAGGAATCCCTCCTGCTGCAGACAGCAGCATGTGGGGGTTCGGGGTTAGCAGTGGAAGGGATTGGGCATCCCTCCTGCCAGCCAACTTGCTGTGCCATTCAGAGGTTCCCTGCCGTGGACTTTCAGCTGATCACGACAGGGAGATTTCCTTGCTGCGATCAGTTTAGCGGTTGCTTCTATTTAAAATGTAGGCTAGCATTTCAATGGCCTACATTTCAGGCACCTATCACAGCACTGCATAAGCTCACTCAAGGCCATTTCTGGGTGAAATCACGCCCACGCCCAACCTTAAGCAAGCTTAAGCATCCGTAGGCACCTCCCTGTACCCATGACAGATTCCTACAGTGTAGGCGGCCTGCCTCAGGTTTTTTTTTTTAAGAAAAGGTGAGTCCCGATTGGCTGATTAGTGGTAGAACGCCTACCACTGCCTACAATCTGGAGGCTGTGTATAGAATTTGCACCTAAATGTACTAGAGTATCTTGTTGCTTTATTTGTGAATAGGTTTCATTTTTATCTATTATTAATTTCATTATAAATTACCTTTTTATGTGAAAATGAAAATTAATTTCATACCTGGATCCCTCTCTCACCTTGACTTCCTTTGCTCCCCTGTAAAGCAAGTTTGAGATACTGTCAATATACAATTTAAGAAGGTTTTATACAATAGACAACAGCATTTTTATTTTTGAATCCTTGCAGCCAGTTGTAAAAAGGAAAATAAAGTTGCATCTGCCCACTTTAATTAAATTAATTGCATAAAAATAATCAGATCAATATTTTACTGCTGTGGTCAGTGTTTGTTTTAAACTCCAGATGCAGCATACAAAATGGGCCCGATTCTTGAAATGCGCATCCCGATTGCAGGCATCCTACTGCCGTCTGGTAACCAATCAGGACATGTTTTTAAAAAAAATTGTTTGAGAAAGGACGCCTACATTAAAGGTGTCCGTAACGTGTCTATGGAGCTGCATAGGGACGATGAAGCACGCCCAAGGCAGGGCACGAATGTGGTTTTGTCCAGAAGTGACCTTGGTCACGCTTAAACATCCCTAAGCGTATCCGTAGGTGGAATACAGACGCCTTAAATTTAGGCGTGCATAATGCTGGCCTACATTTAAAGCATCTGTTCAGTGATGTAGATACAATTCTCTTTAGGATGTTGATGTGTGATTGACACATGATTGCCATATAAGGAGCAATTGACAGTTTGACCCCCTAGCAGTAATATCACAAGACCACTGATAGGGGTTATATCTGCTAATTTGAACTAAGATGAACATGTGACTACAGAGGAGGGGGACATATCCTGCCCTATTCAGTAGACAACCAAGTATTCGCCAAGGTAAGCCCTGGGAGTGGGTCAGGAGTGGGAGGAAATTTGGCTGGTGGTCATTGGAAAAGGCTTTACTCAGGGGAGAGGCTTGGAAGGAGAACCCTTGTCTGAGGGAGGAGATTAAAGGAGGCACCTATGACTGTCGGGTTTGGAGGAGTGAGATTAAGGGATGCTAATCTTTGGAAAGTCTTCACTGAAAAATGAGAGCTTGTGTTAAGGGTTGGGTCATTGCTTGAGGGGGCATCTACTTTTTTGTTGGTAGAGAATGATCACACTACTAGACTGCCAGTGTAGTATGGGAGGCTGGGGGTGGACCACCCTGGTTACCACCTTGGCCATGGCACCAGCACTTTTCCTCTTCCCCCACCCCTCCCCTACCATCCTCGTACCTGTTCAAATGTTTGCTGGCCACAAGCAGCATCTCATATCTCCTGTTCATACTGGTCTCATCCATCTACCTGATGTCACTTCCTGTTTTCAGGGACCAGGAAGTGATGTCAGATGGAAGGATGAGGCCAGTGCGAACAGCAGGTAAGAGATGCTGCTCACGGCCAGCAAAGATTTGAATAGGTATGGTGGTGGGTGCCTCAGAGGAAGATGCAAATCATGGCAATGCTGCAGGAGAGCCCTTATTATACTTATAAGTTAACATTTGCACTAGCTGCTTAGAATGATTTAATAAATATGCCTCACAGCGCATTACAGAGAACAAAAAATAGAAATCAATACTATACCTTGACTCCTGTCATTCCTGGTAAGCCTGCATACCCTGGTTCACCTGAAAGGCCGGGATCACCTTTCTCTCCCTGAGTAATATAACATTTCATAAGTACCACAAATGTATTGTGCATTAAAATACACATATTCCCTAAAACTTAGTTATCATTTAAAATTCTATAAAAATATTTGGATCAAAATTCAGAGTCTTAACTATTGAGCAGGAGCTACTAAATATACATGTCCACTATCTGTGAAATAGGAGAAATTCTATATATGGTGCCAAATGTTAAATGCTGCTAAGGCACAGAAAAAGTGTTCTATCAGATGCAAGGCACTGAAATGGGGCAGAAAAAGCAGATCCATGCAAAAACATACTTATGTGCAATTTATAGAATAGCGCCTAAGTGTTCTGCACAGATCTGAAAAGGGGGCATGACCATGGAAGGAGCATGTGCGGGTCACAGGACCGCCATCAGGGCAGTACTACCAGTCCTGCATTCAGGGGCCCGGAGCTGACAGGGGGCCCGGGCTCCCTCAGGGTCCTAGGCAGTGTTCTAAGGCAGGGGTGCCAGCAGCTCGCCAAGGCAAAGTGAGTCGATCACCCAGGACTCACTTTGTCTTGGCGATCTAATCTATCGGGCCGATCAGTCTTCCTCTCTCCAACGTCAATTCTGATGTCAGAGAGGAAGTTCGGGCCAGCCAATCGCTGCCTGGCTGGGCGGAACTTCCTCTCCGATGGCAGAATTGACGTTGGGGAGAGGAAGACTGATCGGCCCGAAGCAGGGAGAGCATGCGTCGGCGTCGGCGTCGGCTTTGGGGCCTGTTATCCATTGGTGGGTCCTGTTCCCCGATGGCAGCGGCAGTGGCAGTGGCAGTGGCTTGGGGAACAGCAGGGAGAAAGAAAGAAAGGGAACAGGCAGGGAAACAGAAGGAAAGAAGAGAAACAGAAAAAAAGAAAGAAAGGTCAGGGAGAGAGGAAGAAAAAGTTGGGGGAGGGAATGAGGTGTGGAGGAGAGAAAGCATACAGGCTGATAGAAGGGAAGAAAGATTGGATGCACAGTCAGAAGAAGAAAGTGCAACCAGAGACTCATGAAATCACCAGACAAGGTAGGAAAAATGATTTTATTTTAAATTTAGCAAAGTGGAGGCAGTATTACCACAGTTTTCAAAGGAATTTGCCCAAATAACTTAATAGTTAACAGGGTAAATTCCCAGATAAAAACTTCCCTTCACTTACTATGCACAGTTCTGAATTTATATCTGCTGTCTATATTTTACAATATGGTCCCCTTTTACTAAACCGCAATAGTGTTTTTTAGCGCAGGGAGCCTATGAGCGTCAAGAGGAGCACTGGGCATTCAGCGCAGCTCCCTGCGCTAAAAACTGCTATTGTGGTTTAATAAAAAGGATGGAGGGTATATTTGTCTATTTTTGTATGGTTGTTACTGAGGTGACAATGCATAGAGTCATCTGCCTTGACCTCTTTGAAAAAAACCCAGAATAGGAATGATAATTAACATTTTCTCAGCGTATAGTGTGCTTTGTGTTTTTTAATTTTATTGTTGGTAGATCATTTTGACTTGGTCATTTTAAAGTAGCTCACAAGCTCAAAAAGTTTGGGCACCTCTGAGCTAGAGCGTTGAAACTGTGTATTTCTATTTTATCCCCCCTTTTACAAAACTGTGGAGCGTTTTTTAGCGCCAGCCGTGGTGGTAGCAGCTCTGATGCTCAGAATTCTATGAGCGTCAGGGCTGTTACCACTGTGGCTAAAATCCACACTACAGTTTTGTAAAAGAGTGAGGGGTTAATTTGTGATGACATATTCCATACTAGGCGAAGGTGTTTTCTGTGTTCTGTGTGTTCGAAAGACATGGTTTTCTGTTAGGATTGACGGTGTAGGATTGATCTGTGCTGGTCTGGCTTGTTTAGTTTTACAATGGGTGTATTGATGTACTGCTCACTGCAATATGTAAGATGCTACCTTTTCCTAGGTACTCATGTGTGACGTGTGGTTTGTTACTAAAAATCATGTTTTTCTTACAGATGGGGGGGTGCCAAAAAAATGATGGGCCCCGGGTGTTACATATGCTACGTACGCCACTGTATGTAAAGATACCAGAAAGCTGGCGTAGCAAAAACTTTAAGTAAATTGTTATTCTTTTAAGTTTTGAGTATTTAACCCTCCCACAATCTCATGGGCACTCGTTTCAAGTTTCAAGTTTATTGAGATTTTGATTTAAACGCAATATCAAATATTTTCAATGCGTATAACAAAAATAAATTTGGGGAAATAAATAAAACCATTTGAACAATAAACATACAAACATATCCATAGATGATTAAAATTACATAAGGAGTACAAGGATAAACTATATTTGTTTAAAAATGCGTTCTCCATGCCTGCTCATAAATTTGTTGACTGGAAGGATCCAGCAATGTGGCCAGATGCCATTCAGGACAAAGACAGAGAAAGAATTGTGCAATTTGGATTAATGATGGAAGATGATTTAAAGCAAATGGCACAGTCTATGAGTAAAGATCTTGACGGACGTTCTTTTTATGAATATCTCCTCTATGCCAAATCACCCAATGGATGTGAGAAGATTTTACGGGACTGGCTTAGGTGGAGCATTAGCAGAAAAGTATGTGTGTATTCGGCCCATGGAAGAAGGGGGGGAGGGCGTCGGGGGGGGAGGGGTGCGTGGGGGGGCCCAATAGGATTGCTCAGTAAGGGGCCCAGAAATTTCTGATGGCGGCCCTGGCGGGTCAGGGGCATTCCCCCCAAATGCACACAGGTCTGGATTCTCTAATCAGCACCATTGTTGGTGGCCGCCTTAAAAGCAGCCGCCGACTGTATGTTAATCATGCGACAGCGCTGTTTAGAGAATCAAGCTTTTGGCAAAGGTAGATGCCGGAAATGTAGTCCAGGGTTTTCCAGGCCTACATTTCTGCCGCAGGTGCTTTACGGCAACATCTACAGTGGTGTTAGGTACTGTAAAGTACCTACAGAGACATGATTCTGGTGCCGGTAGGTGCCTTGAAAATCAGTTTAAATCTTCATTTAAATTGCGTTTTTCACTTAGCTTGGGTGTCTAAGAGTACCTTCAAAAAATGACACCATTTAGAGAATCTGGGCCACAGTGTTATAGAATTTGGGGGATTGGTGCCCAACTTTCACACAAAGATTTATATTTTGTTTCAGCTGGTGTAACTTATGCCCAAAGCTGAGAGTGAATCCCGATATTATGCGGAGCTCTACAAAGGGCACCAATCCTAGAACACCTGTTAGAGAATACCATTGGGCACTAATTTTTTTCAATACCTAATTTTGAGTGACATTTATAGAATTTCCCCCATTGTGGATAGTGCAGCTGAAAATTCCCTCTAAATGCTCCTGACACTCCACATGTGTGCTGAAGCAGAACTGGGGTGGAACAAGACATTCCCCTAAGGGTAGTGGCAATATTCAGTCACTATAACCCACATTCTATAATTTTTACCCCCAGAGCCCATTGTATCTCATCTCGGGTTGGGACCCTCAGAGTTCTAGACCAGTAATTTTTAAACTTCTACGATTTCAGCACACTATGGATATCCTCAATATGGCCAAGCAAACAAAAAGCATTAAGTGGAAACACTCAAAACTCTTATTTTTCCCTGACTTTGCGAAGAACACAGCAAATAAAAGGTAAAGGTTTCTGAGTTTGAGAGAGCAGTTAAAAACAAATAGGAGCTAAATATGGACTGTTCTATCCTGCACTCATGAAAGTTACTCATCATAATAAAACTGTGAGTTATGAGGATCTGAATGCCTTGGAAGAATATATTAATCTATATTTAGGTTCTATGAGCTATAAAGAATGTGTATGGATCTAAATCAAGAATCATCTTTATTAATGTTAGAATTTCCTGCAAGGGGTTTATGGGCAGTCCAGCTTTCCATGAAGACCAAGTTTGGAAATGTATCTGACACTGTTAACTATTAGAATATGTAGAAATTAATCTATGGGACTATTTATGGAATATTTACTTAATTTTACACTATATTATCAATTTTATTTTTTAAATAGAGTTTTACAAACATAAATATGCTAATATAAGTTATTATTAAGGAATTATTCTAATATTGCTATAGACATATCAGGATATAGGGTTCCTTTTACGAAGCTGCATTAGGGCATTAACGAGCGGAATAGTGCACACTACATTGCCACGAGCTAGACGCTAATGCCAGCATTGAGCTGGCATTAGTTCTAGCTGCCTAGCACGTGGTGTAGCACACGGTAATATCCTGCATGCGCTACAAATGCTAGCGCACCTTAGTAAAAGGAGCACATAGTGTTTAAGTTGAATTTTTACTATATTTTAAAATTTGAAATCTCATTGGGTGTTTCGATGCTACATTTATATGCATTTATGAGTTTATATTTTGTATTAAAACATAATTCTTAAAGTTTAAAACTTGGGAAATTACATTATATAAAGTTTTGAAAGTTTTTGAAAGGAGCTTATTTTTTATTGGGGTATTCTTTGGGGCATTTATTGTTTTTAGAATCATAATTGGAATATTATAGGGTATACGTTATTATGTGAGGTATTAGCTTAACTGGTTGGGGGATGGAACTTGATTAATAATTCTTTTTAATTATTGTATTAGGGGTCAAAGGAATAAATTATTTTATTATATGATTTAAAATTGCAGAATGTCAAAGGAAAAGGTAGATGCAATATTTTAGATTATTTTAAATTTTTATGTGTTGATGATTCATTGTATAAGTATCCATATTTGAAAGGAGAGATTCAGCATTACACTATTATTTAAATTAATTTATCTATCTAGGGATCTTAGGGTGTATAATAAAATTTCTAAGAATACTACAATTGGGTTAATTGTAAAGTAATAGGATTACTTGTTAGTTCTTTGGTTTGGTATAGGTAATTTTTATCAATGTGGGAATTTAATTATTGGATATGAGAATGGAATTATTATCAAATTGATCTTGGGTTAGATTTTGAATGATAACAAGGCAGGACGGAGGATTTGGGGATTGTCAATCCAATGCTTGCATCCAAGTCTTCACATTATTTAAATGGAGGGGGTAAGGGAGGGGGGATTATTGGTTAGGGCCCTGGATGTGTGTGGAAGTACTACGGAGATATCTGGTTAATGTGATTTTGAGGGGTTATTTATTAATAGGTATTAATCAAATAAAATACTTTTAAATTTTTTTTCTTTAAACGTTAATGGACTCAATCCCCCTATTAAGAGGAAAAAAGTTCTAAATTTTTTGAAGCAGCAGGAGGCGGATATCTATTTTTTTGCAAGAGATGTACCTTTTGCAACTGGAAGCTTCTAAATTGGTAGGGGGATTGGTTAAGTATTGTTTCTATGCTCCCGCAGTGGCAAAAAGGCTGGCATGGCTATCTTGGTTAATAAAAGATGCTCTGCTGTGTTTGGTAATGTACAAGTTGATCCAATGGTCTTCATGTGGATATGACTTTAGATAATGATACTCTGATGATTTTTTACAATTATGCTTCTAATTCAAATCAGGCCGACTTCTTTAAATAACTCCAACTAATAATCTTGTCATTGGTCACATCTAATCTAATCATTGCCGGAGACTTCAATGCTGTCATGGATCCACTATTAGATAACAGCCTAATAGGCAGATGACGTCATTGGGTTTGGATAACTTGGAGCAAGCCTGTGGATTGAAGGATATATGGAAGATTTTTCATTTTTCATTTTCTTTTAGCTAACATGTTCATAAATAATTTTCACGTATTGATTATATTTTGTGTCAGATCAGTTAATTCAACAGGTTGTAAAAGCCAGTATAGACCCAATCCTTGGTCAGATTTTTGTAGACCTGTGTGGAGATTCAATAATACAGATTCAAACTTGCAGATTCAAACTTTCTTGAGGAAATTCAAAATAAAATGCATGAGTATTCTTTTTTTTGTTGTTAATCTTTATTCATTTTTAAAACTCATAATACAGTGTAACACATAAAACATTTATACTTTTACATCACTTAATATATCATCAAATTCAAATTCGCATCAAATATCCCCTCTCTTATACCCAACAGTTATTCATAAGCAAAAGAAATCATAAAATATTCCCACCCACCCCACCTACCCTGGACGTGTATGAACAAAAGAGAAAAAATTAATATTTATTCTAAGTAGTAACTTCAATCTTTACAGTATCTTGTTAATGACTCCCAAATAACCTTAAATTTCTTAAAATTTCCCTGCTGCATGGCAATTATTCTTTCTAATCTATTCATGAGTATTTTCAGCTCAATACCTCGGAGGAAATCTCTCTAGAAACTATTTGGGATGCTTTCAAAGCTACAATGAGAGGGCAAATAATTTTGTATTCAGCACATGTTAAGAAATTATTAAAAATTGAATTTTCTAATCTGAAACAAATTATTTTGAGTCACAATTGGCCTCGAATTGGGATCAAATCACTTTGTAGGCTCTTTTGAAAGCTAAATATAAATATAAAAAGATTTCCTCACAGTTGGCTAAGAAAGATTTGTTTTCTCAACAAGTTCTGTATTATGGAAACTCGAATAAAGCGGGAAGATTATTAGCTAATTACCTTAAAGCAAAAAAGAGGAAAATTAAAATTGTGGCCATTACAGATATTCATATTGGAAATATTTTAAAACAATTTTTGTAATTTTATAAAGCTTTATATTTTTCTGAACTTTATTCAGATAGAGAACTTGAAGGGTCAGAATTTTTTAAATTAATTAAGGGGCCAAAAATTCCCAAGCATATAAGGAA
Organism: Geotrypetes seraphini; assembly: GCF_902459505.1. Classification (NCBI taxonomy): domain Eukaryota; kingdom Metazoa; phylum Chordata; class Amphibia; order Gymnophiona; family Dermophiidae; genus Geotrypetes; species Geotrypetes seraphini. The sequence goes on along the minus strand of NC_047086.1, from coordinate 66,404,854 downwards.
AAGTCTTGAGGAACCTATATCACTTAAGAAAATCCAGACAGCGTTGAAGTCCCTCAGAGCTGGATCCGTTCCGGGTGGTGATGGTTTTATGGTGGAGTTTTTCAAATCATTTCAAATTATTCTTTTACCTCATATTTTAAATTTATATCAATCACAACTTACTAAAGGTTGTATCTCAGGTACAATTGCAGTCTTTAACCATTATTTTGCTCAAGCCAAATAAAGATCCCCTTTTGGTTTCGAGCTAGAGACCTATTTCTTTAATTAATGTAGATGGTAAACTCCTGGCTAAGCTATTGGCTCTAAGGTTAGCCAAGGCTCTCCCTTATATGATTGGTATGCACCAAACTGGTTTTGTTGCTCAAAGACATTCTTCCAATACACCAGATTGGCATTTCAAATGCTAAATTTAGCAAAAACTATGGATGATCTGGCCTTCTCTGTCTCTTTGGATGCAGAGAAGGCCTTTGATCGTGTGGAATGGACTTTCATGTATCAAGTAATGGATTGATTCGGTATAGGATCAGGTTTTATTCAAATGATTCAAACCTTGTATAGTTCCCCTTCAGCCAGATTATCTATTAATAATACATTTTCTGAACGTTTTTGCCTGAAGAGGGGAGTTAGACAAGGGTGTCCCTTATCTCCTTTGCTTTTTGACATTGTTTTGGAACCCTTGTTGTTGGCAATACAGCAGGCAAAGGAGATACAGGGGTTTCCTTATGCAGGTCATGAATATAAGATCTCTGCTTATACAGATGATATCTTGCTTCATTTGAGAAATCCCGAATCCACCGTTCCGCATTTACTGGAATTGATAAATAGGTTTGGTAAATTCTCTGGATACAAAATAAATTGGAGTACATCGGAGATTTTTCCATTAAATATACATTGTGCAAAATGATTATTTGATCCATTCCCTTTCCTTTGGAAGGAAGAGGGAATAAAATATTTGGGTATTATGATTCAAAGAACTTTGGAAGACACAATGACAGTAAATGAAAAATCTTTATTGCTGAAAGTCAAAGAAATGCATGAGCATTGGAACCCGCTACATCTTTCTTGAGCGGGGGGGGGGGGGGGGGGGAAGAGTCCAAACTGTCAAGATGATGATTTTGCCTGTTGTTTGTTACCAAATGAGTATGTTGCTAGTTTATTTTCAAGGGTCCTTCTATAAAAAATTAAATTATATTCTTACTAAATTTATTTGGCTGGGTAAATTCTTCGACAGAAAACATTTCCAACTCGTGATTCAATCACTAATCTTAGGCCTAATAGACTACTGCAACATACTTTATCTCCCCTGCCCAGCAACAGCGATGAAATAACTTCAAACAATACAAAACACAGCCCTAAGACTTATCTATTCGTTGAAAAAATACGACCACCTCACAGAGGCATACCACGACTCACACTGGCTCCCAATACAAGCCAGAGTACACTTCAAATTCCATTGCCTACTAGTCAAAGCTATAAACAGAAACAGCCCTATCTACTGGAACAATAGACTAACTCATTCCACCTCAAACAGACACAGGAGAACCCACACAATATTCACACACCCGCCAACCAAAAATGTCAAACAAAGAAAAATGTATGACAACCTACTGGCCACCAGAGCAGCGAAACTGGACCGACAACTCACCAATCTTCTGACTTCGACCACAGACTACAAAACCTTCAAAAAAGAAACAAAAACCCTACTCTTCAAAAAATACATAAAACCAATTAACACAACCAATAATGTTCCGAATTCCTCCTGCATTACCAACTACTCCTTAGCAAATTAGAAAATGTTCAAACTATTCCTTAAGTACTTCTTAATATCTTATCAATATGTACTTCTTAAGATCATGTAATCCACCTTGAACTGCAAGGTAAAGGCAGAATAGAAATCACTAATGTAATGTAAAACTGTTAGAATTGCTTTAGTATCTTTACAAAAACCAATTGCGGCAGGTGGGGTAAATTTTCCAAATTTTTATAGATCTCATCAAGCATTTATTCTGCGTCAGGGTATGTTTTGGATCCTTCCTGAAGTCTTGGAGCATCTGCCAGATTGGCTTTATTTAGAATGGCAACTCATGTCCCCATTGCGATTATGCCATATTTTGAATATCAAGATGCCAAGGATTTATAAGGACAATAGTATTCTTTGTGATACATGGAAAACATTAAAATTTATTGACAAGCTAATATTTATACCAGGGGTGTCAAAGTCCCTCCTTGAGGGCCATAATCCAGTTGGGTTTTCAGGATTTCCCCAATGAATATGCATGAGATCTATTTGCATGCACTGCTTTCATTGTATGCAAATAGATCTCATGCATATTCATTGGGGAAATCCTGAAAACCCGACTGGATTGTGGCCCTCGAGGAGGGACTTTGACACCACTGATCTATACCAATACAACAATCCACGTGTCAATCTATATGATTGAACTCCAATATTCAAATTGGTGAGTTTAAGATCATCTGGAATCATTGGATGCAGGCAGGTATACGTACTTTAGAAGATGTGATATCAAATGGGAGAATGCTTGATTTTTCACAACTGCAACAACCATTTGGCATAGCAAAGTCTCAAGTTTATAAATGGTTGCAGTTGAAGCAGGCCATTCAGAAGGGGTTCCCTGATTGGTGAAATTTAAATGATCAGTATAGTTTGCCAGGCCTATGCTTCCAGATGGATTTCTTAGGACATCAGGCCACCCAGTGAGGAGTAGTGGCTCGTGGCAAGTAGGGGGCGATGTTTATGGGACGGTAATGGAATGGATATCAGAACTTGATAGTGCAGTATTAAGTGCCTGTTTTTCGTATGATTCTGGGTAATTCTAGTTAGATACAAGCATATGCGTCAGTTAAGGCCACGCCCAATAGAAGCGTACGACAAACTGGTGAATAAAAATCTGAATATAAATGTAGCCAAGGCCAGAAAAACACACTACAGATTAATATAATGTAATGTAATGTAATTTATTTCTTATATACCGCTACATCCGTTAGGTTCTAAGGGAAAGTATAATAATATTCTTTTTATGTACTTTGCTATTAGGCTAGATCATGAAAGAAATTAAGAGATACATGGACTCCATTTTGATTGCTGTCTTTTCTATATCTTCTCTGTCTTTAGAATCTATTTTGTGATCAGTTGTGTCCAAGTCTTTGTTCTCAGCATCGTGGTGTTAATTGATACCAGATGTGCTTTAAGAAGATAACGTGTCCTAAACTAAGATATAAAATGCATTAAATATGAATAGCCGAGATATGAATGAATCAAGTTATGAATGAATGAATGGGGGCCCCTGGAATGATTGTATGGCTGTGTATTGAACAAAAGAATGGGTTTTGAAAAAACATATTATATATATATTTGCAACCTAAAGAAATTCTAAAACAACATCTGGAAATAATTAAGTCAGAGAGACTCCTTCTCTAACATAGGAAGGCTTCTGTGGGCTAGATCCATGAAATTTGAAACTGTCAACTTAGGGAGAGCCCTCTTTTCCTCTAAGGCTGACAACTTTTCAGCACCTTTGAAACTTTTTTCTTTGTCTAATTTTAAACACCTCCTTTGTTGATTTTTATTGGTTGTCAAACTGATGATGTCACACTGAGCCAAAAGTATATAATAGAAACATAGAAATTGACGGCAGATAAGGGCCACAGCCCATCCAGTCTGCCCACCCTAATGACCCTCCACTGCCTTTACTTTGTGAATAGATCCCACGTGTCGATCCCATTTGGCCTTAAAATCAGGCACGCTGCTGGCCTCAATCACCTGAAGTGGAAGACTATTCCAGTGATCAACCACCCTTTCGGTGAAAAAGAATTTCCTGGTGTCACTACGCAGTTTCCCGCCTCTGATTTTCCACGGATGTCCTCTTGTTGCCGTGGGACCCTTGAAAAAGAAGATATCCTCCTCTGCATCGATGCGGCCCGTGAGATACTTGAACGTCTCGATCATGTCTCCCCTCTCTCTGCGCTCCTCGAGCGAGTATAGCTGTAATTTATCTAACCGTTCTTCGTACGGGAGATCCTTCAGTCCCAAGACCATCCGGGTGGCCATTCTCTGGACCGACTCCAGCCTCAGCACATCCTTACGGTAATGCGGCCTCCAGAACTGCACACAATATTCCAGGTGGGGTCTCACCATGGATCTATACAGAAGCATAATGACTTCAGGCTTACGGCTGACGAAACCCCTGCGTATGCAATCTATGATTTGTCTTGCCTTGGAAGAAGCTTGCTCCACTTGATTGGCAGCCTTCATGTCCTCACTGACGATCACCCCTAAGTCCCGTTCTGCTACCATTCTTGTTAAGATCTCGCCATTAAGGGTATAAGTCCTGCATGGATTTTGGGTACCCTGGTGCATAACTTTGCATTTTTTGGCATTGAAGCTGAGCTGCCATGTCTTAGACCAGGTCTCTAGTAAGAGTAGATCGTGCATCATATTGTCGGGCATTGAATTTTTTTCTATTGTACTTTTGCCCACTACATTGCTTAGTTTGGCGTCATCGGCAAATAATGTTATCTTACCTTGGAGCCCTTCTGCCAAGTCCCTTATAAAGATATTGAATAGTATCGGGCCTAAGACAGAGCCCTGGGGCACCCCGCTGATCACCTCCGCCATTGCAGAGGGGGTGCCGTTCACCATCACCCTTTGAACCCTACCTCCAAGCCAGTTCCCAACCCACTTCGTCAATGTGTCGCCCAATCCTATGGAACTCATCTTGCTTAGCAACCTGCAATGAGGTACGCTATCGAATGCCTTGCTAAAGTCCAGGTATACGATGTCCAGGGACTCTCCAACATCTAACTTTCCCGTCACCCAGTCAAAGAAGCTGATCAGGTTGGATTGGCAGGATCTCCCCTTAGTAAACTGAGTAAACTGAGCACGTTATCAGAAGGCCAGCATTTTTGGCAACTATAATGTTCTCCCGCTAATGCAACGGCTAACGCAATTATGCTTTATTCTTTTGGTGTCATGATTGAACAAATAAAAATAATAATTATATTTTGGAAACAAAACCTTTGCATTTAGCCTCAATTTGCATGTTTTTTATTATTTTTCACACCTTGAGCTTATGAGTGCGCCAGCGTCAAATGTCCCTTGCTCACCAGTGGTATAAATTAATATTGGAATATTTGAACAAAAAACCAAAAACTAGTCTGAGAGACATTTGGAGCATTGAGATTAAGCAGCAGATTTCTGCTTCTCAATGGCCACGGATTTAGACTTGGAAGATGAGGTGTACAGCGTCAGCTTCAATGAGACAAACTTGGTTTTTCTTGTTACACAGATATTTTTGGACCCCTGTTAGAGTACAAAAGTTAGATAGTTCTAAGTCTAATAGATGCTGGCACTTGTCATCTAGACATAGGGACACTGGATCATTTGTTGTTCTATTGTCTTTTGATACTCAACTTCTGGAGGTCAATATGGGGACAGATTAATACCATACTTGAATCATCGATTCCATTGACATATGATGTAGTCATAAGTGGGATAATATTACATAGTAAACCCCCATTGGACTGATATAAATGTCGGCTTTTCCTTACTATGACCGGGATAGCCATGCAAATGATTACTTGCAATTGGAAAAACTGTGATCGCCTTAGTTTTACTTTTTGATGGGCAAATATATGCCTATGTTATAAATATGAAAAGATGAAAGCTGACATCCTGGGGCTCAATAAGATATTTGTTAGTTTGGGGGTCCATTGATGTCTTTTGTTGCTTCATTATAGTTGTCTTTTATTTTATTTTACCGATGTTTTAGCACACACATTCAGGGGAGGGTGTGAGGGGGGATATCTCTTTTGTTTGTTTTTGTTCCCTGATAGAAAAATTGGAAGGGGGAGGGGGTTTTATTTTTCTGTATTATCATTGTTTGATTATAAGTTCTTATTATGATTGTTATTATATGTATGTATATTGTTTTGCACTTTTCTTAGCTTTGAAATATTAATAAAGATTTTTTTAAAAAAACAAAAAACCAAGTTTAATGTACAGTGCTGCATATGTCTAACAGTGCTATAGAAATGCTAAGTAGTAGTAGTAAGAATCAAATATAAACCAACACCCCTGTTTTTAGGCCCAAAATCTAGGTTTTTCTTCAAGTATATAAAGTATAAATTTTTGCACCTAAATATTGTTCAATCTGAAGCGAAATGACTAATATGAAATTTCAACTTGGAGCGTCCAGTCTAAATACTCATTCAAATAACTCTAAGATAAATATCCTTATTTCAACTCTTCTTGCTTCATACACATTACATTCTATCTTTGCCGAAGACTTCAGAAACCGTCCACTCCACTCCACTCCACTCCACCGTCCCATGTATACAGTCTTTCACGGGGAGAATTATGTGTTAAATCCTCACTTGTCGCGGCTCAAAGATTTGCATTTTGTTTGTTTTCAAGCTCTATATTTAAATAATTATTTATATAAATTAAGTTAATATTTATTTTTATTTGTATTTGATATTTTTACTTATAATGGCAGTAGTCAACCTTAATTACATATTGGTGGACTTAGCGGTTGGACCAGACATGTTTTGCACTAGCTTCGTTAGGGATCCACTCAGTGACAAGAACATAAGAATAGCCTTATTGGGTCAGACCAATGATCCATCAAGCCCAGTAGCCTGTTTTCATAGTGGCCAATCTAGGTCACTAGTACCTGACAAAAACCCAAAGAGTAGCAACATTCCATGCTACTGATCCAGGGCAAGCAGTGGCTTCCCCCATATCTTTCTCAATAACAGACTATGGACTTTTCCTCCAGGAAATTATCCAAATCTTTCTTAAAACCAGCTATGCTATCCAATCTTACCACAACTTTTGGCAATATGTTCCAGAGCTTAACTATTCTCTGAGTGAAAAAAAATATTTCCTCCTATTGGTTTTAAAAGTGTTTCCCTGTACCTTCATCGAGTGTCCCCCTAGTCTTTGTAATTTTGACAGAGTAAAAAATCAATCCATTTGTGCCCATTCTACTTCACTTAGGATTTTGTAGACTTCAATCGTATCTCTCATTAGCCATCTGCTTTCCAAGCTGAAGAGCCCTAACCTTTTTAGTCTTTCCTCATACGAGAGGAGTTCTATCCCCTTTATATATCTTTCTTGAGATAAGGAGACCAGAACTGAACGCAATATTCCAGGTGAGGTAATACCATGGAGCGATACAAAGGCATTATAACATTCTTAGTCTTGTTAACCATCCCTTTTTAAATCATTCCTAGCATCTTGTTTGCTTTTTTGGCCACCACTGCACATTGAGTAAAAGGTTTCATTGTATTGTCTACAATGACACCCAGATCTTTTTCTTGGACGCTAACCCTCAAGGTGGACCCTAGCATCCAGTAACTGTTATTTGGGTTATTCTTCCCAATGTGCATAACTTTGCATTTGTCCACATTAAATTTCATCTGCCACTTGGATGCTCAGTCTTCCAATTTTCTAAGGTCTACCTGCAAATTTCTCATAATCTCTATGCGTTTTAACAACTTTGAACAGTTTAGTGTCATCTGCAAATTTAATTACCTCGCTTGTCATTCCAATTTCCAGATCATTTATAAATAAGTTAAATAGCACCGGTCCCAGCACAGATCCCTTCAGCACTGCACTGTTTACTCTGCTCCATTGAGAAAAATGACCATTTAACCCTACCCTCTTGTTTTCTAACCAATAACCAATTCCTAATCTACAACTGAACTTTGCCACTTATCCCATGATTCTTTAATTTTCTCAGGAGCTTTTCATGAGGAACTTTGTCAAAAGCTTTCTAAAAATCTAGATACACTACATCAACCGGCTCACCTTTATCCACATGTTTATTCACACCTTCAAAAAAGTCAAGCAAATTGGTGAGGCAAGACCTACCTAGGCTGAATCCATGCTGACTCTGTCCCATTAAATCATGTTTGTCTATGTGTTCCACAATTTTATTTTTTATAATTGTTTCCAATGTATCAAACAATACAAAGGAAAAAAGGAAAAATACAACCCCACTATGGAACTATGGAAACCAAAAGAAATGGGGAAGGGACACTAATCAAACCGCTGCAAGGACAATCAGTTTATTGAAGTATCAACAAATTTAAAATTAAAATTGCAAGTACACATGTATAACATATTAAATTTGTTAATACCTCAATAAACTGATTGTCCTTGCAGCGGTTTGACTAGTGTCCATTCCCCATTTATTTTATAATTGTTTCCACTATTTTGCCTGACACTGAAGTCAGGCTTACTGGTCTGGAATTTCCCAGATCTCCCCTGGAATTAAAGTCATTCACCCTGAAATGCCACCCAGTCAACGCACCTATGTCACTTAATTTCACCAGATGCTACTTAGTACATATGTTTTATTGTCATGTCTATATTGTAATTTATGTAAACTGTCATCTATATTGTAATTTATGTAAACTGTCACCTCTGCTCTGTCTGGATTATTATGGATGTACTTTGTAACCCGTTCTGGGCTCCTTTGGGAGGACGGGCTAAAAATCAAATAAATAAATTGAATGTGTTCTATTAAAGAGGGGGGGGGGGATATCAAGCTGTGGTAAAAGGAGAATCATCATAGGAGTCACCAAGCTGTGGTATCACAATACCATAGGTTACTAACTACCTTGGTAAATGAATAACTTTGTTTATGACACACAAACTACCCCCTTCTACTCAAAAAAACACACTCCAAAGAAAACAAAGAATAAAGTGGAAGCAAATAATCAACTTTCTGTCAATGCAAAGGCTTTACAAACATCTAAGCCAACCAATATGAGAGGTTACAAAGGAAAAAGCCTCAGAGCCCCTCCCACAAACACCGTAATGAGTGAAACATAAGTGGGAAAATATTTCAGGGGTAAAGCCTTTGCATTGACAGAAAGTTGATTATTTGCTTCCACTTTATTCTCTGTTTTCTTTGGAGTGTGTTTTTTTGAGTAGAAGGGGTAGTTTGTGTATTATATGATCCTTCCACACTTGTGTTTGGAGATCTAACTTTGTTTATGAGCCATCTTACATACAGTATTATTCCAGCAGCCTGGGAGCATCAGACCTCAAATCCAACTTGAGTTGCAACTGTGCATGAGAAGGTGTAGGTGATCAGGTATGGTCAGGGGAGGAGGTTATTGAGTACCAGCTCTTATGAGGAGTAAAGTCATAAGTCTCTTTATCTCTTTATCATATCATCTATAGGACACTCATCCCTTACCACAACTAATGACAATTACAATCTGGCCAACTCTGGTCAATCTGGTCTTAATTAGCAAAGGATTATCTACTGTCCATGTTCACAACTATTCCAGCAAGCCTTTGTGTGCCCAGTTTATCCAATAAGAGAACAGTTCTATATGTGATACGATGAACTCTGTATCATGCACTCGTGCCCAAGGCAAGAGGAGAGACTCTCAGCAAGTACATAAAGAGAAAGAGAGAGATGGAAAAACACAAAGCGGAGATGGCTGAACAAACAGAGATGTGGACCACAGACCAAAATGAAAAGTATTTAACTCATTTTGTGCTGACTCGACACGACTGTGTTTTGACTCAGTGCCTGCTGACCACATCCCTATTTGTTTAGCCATCTCTGCTTTGTGTTTTCTTACACTAGTGAATGGCCCACACTGAAGAACCAATTGAATACCAAACACTCTGAAAAAGGTTTGCAATCATGCTGTGGGTCCCTTAATGGTTTGTTATATACAAATGGCCTACATTGAGTTGTAAATTCTTGAGTCAATGTATTAAGACGTTCTTGGCACATACCCAGTCTGGATTTATATGCACTGCCTCCATTGTATGTAGATCTATCTCATACATATTTATTCTGGATATCATTAAAAATATACTGGGTAGGTGTGTCTCAAGGAATGGATTGAAATCCTCTACTATATGGTTAACACAAGTCACTTGCTGATTTTAACACCACATTATGTCCAACTGTAAATCCTAAAGTAAAAATGTAATGATATACCAAACATGCTAATATAACTACAGTCACGTTAAAAGCAGAGTAGCCCTTACAGTGCAGACTGTACTTTTCATATGAAGTTTCCTAATCCTGAGCTGTCCAAGGTGAAATGGTCAGTTAAGCTCAGAGAAACCTCCCCTTCTCCAAATATGATTGGCCTTTGGTATAGTAGACCTCCCCCCCCCCCCCCCCCCCGCACCTTTTTATCCTCTCCTTCTCCTCTAATAACTGGAGGATATGACATTTCAGTGCTCTCCATAAAAGTATTTATTCTGCTATTTTGGCCTCTGCAAACTGTCTGCCTTATTGTTTCCTTGAATTAATTATTGCCTCAGTCCTCCCCTACCCAGAAGCAGCACGAACCTTTACAGACTGTATGTTACTCTAATGGGCCTTCCAGAATCTTCACTGGCAGGAGGGAACCAGTTTTTCTCCTGCAATTAGGGTGCCAAATTCAAAATGGTACACACATACTTTAGAATATAAGCCAAGGTAGACATGACTAAATCTTTGAAAATGTTTCCCCAAATGCACTATGATGTTTATAAATCCATAAAACATTTGATGAAATGTGGTATATGTTTTCTGAAATATTTATAAAAGAAACCTGTGCATGCATTACCTTCATTCCTACAGATCCTGGACTTCCTTGGTTTCCTGGCTCACCTTTTCTGCCCTGTGAATAAGACAATTAAATTGTTTTTGTTCTTATGAGTATCAAGTATAAAATATTTGAAAATGTAAATACTTTGATTTGTCAGACAGTATCAATCATGTTTAAAAAAAACCTCTTTTTTGTTCAAATGAAAACAAGATGAGGCAATCAATCAATGGCAAGTGCTTTTTTGAAATGCCTGATAATATTACTAATGTTAAGAAAATAAGAGCATAAGAATGCCATACTGGGACAGACCGAAGGTCCATCAAGCCCAGTAATCTGTTTCCAACAGTGGCCAACCCAGTTCTCAAGTAGGAAGAGGTTACATTTTAGGGTATGAGAAAGTGATTTAGCTACAGTAGGTGTCACGTTTGGAAAAATTCATTAGGGGGGTATTTTGAGAATTTGAAAAGACGTTTGGATCAGCATCATAATGAGGCTTGTAATGAACTAAGAAAGACTGCTAGAGCACCAGAGTGAGGTGTGGAATGCACTGATAAAATCTATTGGAACACCAGAATGAGGCTTGGAACACAGAAGTGAGGTTTGTCAGGCTATTGAAGCACCAGAATGAGGCTTACAACACACTGAGAAAGATTTCAACACACAACCTGAGGAAAAAAAACAGGAGGGAAGTTTGGCAGATAAAACCATCAGGTTGGGCACTTGAAAAAAAAATCCGCAGTTCACAAACACAAAGGAGCGAATATTAGACAGGTAATGAGATTGGGCACTTCACAAACACACAGAAGGGCAATTCAGTTCACAAACATACAGGAAGGAAGTTAGGCTGATAAACCATGATTTCAACACACAATCTGGGCACTTAAAGCATGAATCAAAGCCACAACCTGTGGAAAATTAGATTGTGATTTCACAAAGGCTGATAAAACCATGATTCCAGGACACAACCTGAGGAAAATTAAACAAGTCTGAACTTAGTTCTCATGTAGGGAATTAGATTAATACACAACCTGGGCACTTCGCAGACAAACAGCAGAGAAGTTAGACTGATAAAACCATGATTTCAACACACACCCTAAGGAAAATTAATCAGATAATAACACAGCACCATCTTTCAGCACATATGTGCCTACACCACAGTTCTACAGGAGCCACCAACTACATCCTTTTTTTCCGTTTAAAAACCCTTAAAAAAGCAACATGATTTTTGCTCTATCATACAAACTGTTGCCTACCATCCATGTAAATTTAATACAACACACACACTAACAGAGAGAAGCTGTCTGCCCCTTTTTTATACATAGGAACACCTTACACAGAAGCACTGTTTTTTTTTTTACCTTTATCATTTTTAACTCTTCACAGTTATATGTTCTCTGTGACTGCTTACCACCACTGCGCATGTCAACAACCTTAACAACTTTAGACTACAAAAACTGTTTGTACTAAGATGACATAAAACTTGCACTGTACTTCTGCTGTGTTTCACGTAAGAGAACATACACCTTCCAATATGCTTCTAGTGTGCCTGACAACATCTTCCAGCATGCCTATAGGGACAAATTGTATGAAAATACTTCCATCACAGTTTAGTTGGTACCCTACAGACCTACACATCATTCTTAAAACATTTAAAATCTCTACATCCTAGCTAAACCCATTACACACCTTTATATTATTCTGTGGAACATTTATTGCTTTTACCTACTTCTCTTCACAAACTGTACAACTTAACAAAAATGAATCACCTATCATACTCAACTATAAACAGATCTTTAGTTTTCACGCAGAAAACAATGAAAACTTAAATACTACAGTGCAATAGCAACAATATAAAACTAAAACAAGAACACCATTATCATCATTAACACTACTTGCCCAAGCGAAGCTCAGTCTTCCAGGTACTGTATGACTATCTCCCAGTTGGCGAAAAGTTATACATGTGTACTCACTGCAAAGAGCTCATAGCTCTTAAAGAACGAGTCTGTTCCCTTGAGGCTAGAGTAGCAGACTTGAAGGAGCTGAGAGAGAAAGAGAAGTACTTAGAGGAGACCTAAAGGGAAGATGCAGAGAAGTCTTATCTCCAGTCTTGCAGCCATTGTGTCTTGGAGAGCATCACCCTAGTGAAGTAGGAAATAATCTTGTAGACCAATGGATGCAATATCTGCTTACACTGACGATGTGTCTCCAGGGGCTTCTGCTCAGGAGGGAAGGACAGCTGTTGTAGTTGGTGATTCGGTCATTATGCATATAGATAGCTGGGTGACTGTTGGGCGTGTGGATTGTTTGGTCACTTGCCTGCTTGGTGCAAAAGTGGCAGATCTCACACATCACTTAGATAGGATTTTAGATAGTGCTGGGGTGGAGCCGACTGTCTTGGTACATATAGATATGCCACTGATATCTATCTATATAGATATCTATAGATAGATATCTATATGTACCAAGATACCAGTGGCATAGGAAAATGTGTGAGGGAGGTTCTGGAAGTAAAATTTAGGCTCTTCTGAACAGGGACTGTCTATTGAATGTTAAAATGTGCTGGGTACGTCTTTCAATGCTACAGAAATGATAAATAGTAGTATAGTAGGTAGAAAGCTGAAATCTAGATCTTCCAGGGTAGTATTTTCAGAAATGCTCCCAGTTCCATACCCAGGCCCCAAGAGGCAGGCAGAGCTCTGAAGTCTCAGTGAGTGGTTGAGACGATGGTGCAGGAATGAGGGTTTTAATTTGAACTGGGCAACCTTCTGGGAAAGGGGGAGCATATACCAAAAAGATGGAGCCAGGCTGCTGGTGCTAACGTTTATAAAAGTAGATCAAGTAACTTTTAAACTGAGATTGAGGGAAAGCCGACAGTCACCCAGGAGCAGATGGTTTGGTATGGAGTAACCTTGAAGGATACTACTGAAACAGGATATGCAGAGAGTCCCAATAGAGAGGTTCAATAATGGTGAAAGAAAGCCAGGAGTGTTATGTGTGATAACACAGGCCAAGAAAAAAAACCCATTACTTGGTGCCTTGGGGTTTTGACCTGTTCCTGGTGTTATTTGGGGCAGTGATTCAGAAAATTGCATTAGATAGATCGTATTAGCACTAGTTCCTTATATATGGCCTGGAACAAAAATTATATTTTATCAAAGGAGAGAAAAGAACTTGCTTCCATTCTTTACCAAAGACAACTTAGTAGTCTGCAATGACATCGGAAACTTTCTGAAGAAAATTGGTCTTGAAAAAGATAAATTATCAAGAAAAATCAATTGGTGATTTGTGTAGACTTGAAGATGGTTAATTTGCTTCTTGGTCAACAAAATGGCTACACAAAATATCCTTGTTTTTTATGCCTTTGGGATAGTAGAGCCAAACAAAACTACCACCACTACATATAAAACTAGGCCTGATGAAACAATTTGTAAAGGCTTTGAATAAAGACAGTGGGTGCATTGAATACATAGCGCTTATGTTGCTTGGACTTACCATGGAAAAAACTGAAGGCAGAATTTCAATGATCTACAGATCAGACAATTTATAAATGATCCACATTTCATAGCATCAATGAATGAAATTGAATCATGTGCCTGGTCTTCATTTGTTCTTGTTGTGAAAAACTTTCTTGGCAACAAGAATGCAGACAACTGCACACAATTAGTAGAGGATACAGTATGCTCTTTCATTTCAACAGGCTTGGCTGTAACATGAGTGTTAAAAGTTATCTGCACAGATACTTAGATCACTTTCCAGAGAACTTTGGTGACTTAAGCGAAGAGCAAAGTGAAAGATTTCACCAAGACATAAAAACAATGGAACCCAGATACCAAGGAAGATGGGATGCACACATGATGGTAGACTATTGTTGGAATCTTGTGCGGGATTGTCCTGGCAGATCCTACTCTTGGAAGTCTTACAAAAGGATCTTCTTGTGTGTCGAATGACTGGGAAATTTATATCATAAACTTGTGCTTTTGGTATGAAATAAGTAGATTTTCATGTATGTACACTTTTATTTTTAATGTTTCTTTCATGCTTAAAGATATTAATTTAAACACTACATTAAAATATCCAGATTTTTTAATGAGCGAGCAGAGTGAAGAGTGGTATATGGCACATGTTCTGTATCTCAAAAACTAAAGCTTATAGGAGAAAACTGGTGCCTTTTTGAAATCAGCAGGTCAAATATACCCGGAAACAGGTCTGACATTTGAGGCACCAAAATGAGTGTTGGCCAGTGTAATAGCTGAGAAGTAAAGCAAGAAAGTTGACTTGAGTTAGATTGCCATGACTTTCTTGGGTCCCCATTTGAAGAATCTAATCAATTTCTCGTTAATTATTATACCCAAGTATTGCCTCTAATACAGTGGTCTCAAAACTCAAACCCTTTGCAGGGCCACATTTTTGGATTTGTAGGTACTTGAAAGGCCTCAGAAAAAAAATAGGTTAATGTCTTATTAAAGAAATAACAATTTTGTATGAGTAAAAACTCTTTATAGTTTATAAATCTTTCCTTTGTGGCTAAGTCTAATAATAATATTGTAATTTATAGCTAGAGAGGACATATTATCAAGAAACTGATTTATTTTACTTTTATGATTGATAAGCATACTGAGAGGCCTCAAAAATAGTACCTGGCGAGCCGCATGTGGGCCCCCGGTGCCGCGAGTTTGAGACCACTACGCTAATACTATGTGCATAGGTATAGTGAGTTTAAGGTTAGAAAGCTTTTTTATTTTTTTCACTCTGCCCTAGCATTCCACCATAGCAGCTATCCAGATAGGGTACTTAGCCATACTAATTCTGTCACTGTATAAATCAGTATTTCTGAATATCTGGGCCATTGTCTTCATTCATTGCATGATAGGAATAGTTAAAGCAAGAATAACAACTGTTTATTTTTATTCAATAAAGGTGTTTTGTTGTAACCTTGAGTCCAGGTTCTCCGGCTCGACCAGTTAAACCTTCAGGGCCCCATTGTAACCCTTTATTAAAACAAAACCATATAGTTCTATAAGTCAGGAATTAATGTAGCATTTATTTATACATTTAAAGATCAATATAATCATTTACCACAATCTTATATGCAGAGACAATAATAATTCAAGGAATAGGAGTGTGAAAGTCTAAAAATAAATTTATATAGTAACAAATTACACTGTCAGGGATTCTGAAAGAAAAAACCAAACTAACTAAAATTGGTTTCTCTAACAAAGGAAGTTCAGACCTATATCCAGAAAGCATTTGATAATATGCACTTTAATTTACGCATGATCACAAAAGGGGCAAATTCTTTAAGAAGCGTCCAAAGGTTAGGCACCTATTTAAGCACCGTTCAGCGTGATTCAAGTAAAATTGGGTGCTGTTTAATGAATCACCGCATGAGCGGAGAACCTATTTTGGAGGCGCCCCAGAAATAGACCAGCTCTAGGCACAATTAAAGGTTAGGGCGCCTAGCTGAGCGCTTAAGCACACTTAAGAGCAGCGATGCTGCAACAAGGCGCCTAACATGTAGCCACGCCCATGCCTAACGTGCATAGTGCCTATTATTTTGGTAAGGTCGTTTAAATATTTAGAGGTACCTTTTTGCAGAATCGCTCCTTCTTGATAGGTGCCTAAGTTTCAATTATTGCTCATCGAAATGCTTAATTGAGCTTGTTACTCGATTTAGATAGGCACCTATCTAGATGGGCGCCTCCGAAATAGGTGCCTAACATTAGGGGCTGGTTACAGAATTTGGGCCATAATGCCAGCCAAAGCTGAGGTAAGTGCTTGCAACCTAAATGTCAGAGATATGTGTGCAATGTATTTGTTTATTTACATACTGTCTATCAGGCTGTCTAAGTGGTTTACATACAGGTACTTCGAGCATTTTCCCTGGTGGGGCTCATACATGTATCTAATGTACCTGGGCAATGGAGGATTGAGTGACTTACACAGGGTCACAAGGAGCAATGTGGGATTGAACCCACAACCTGAGGGAGCTGAGAGGCTGTAGCTCATAACCACTAGGGCCACTCCTTCTTATAATA
The DNA here is from genome assembly GCF_902459505.1 of Geotrypetes seraphini. Taxonomy (NCBI): domain Eukaryota; kingdom Metazoa; phylum Chordata; class Amphibia; order Gymnophiona; family Dermophiidae; genus Geotrypetes; species Geotrypetes seraphini. The sequence continues at coordinate 66,388,226 of NC_047086.1, read as the reverse complement.
TTTTGTAAGTTACACGTGTAAAAGTGAGTCATGCCCATGATCTGCCCAGACCCACCTATGTGTAGGCCTACCTGTAAAATATTTGTATGTGGAATTTGGGCATTTATATACATATGTACACTCATGTATGCATGTATGTCATTTTCATGATTACAAAATCGGCGATATTTTGGTATATATATAGTAGTACAAACTTCAAATAGATATATAACTCAAAAATATCTATCAAAAAATCTTTTATTATAAGGAAGTGACCTTCTGAGGTGGAGCCTTAATGATTGAATAGCATATCGCTAAATCAAAAAGGAACTTGCCAACTTCTTCCTTAGGGCAAGAATAGTGTCATCAACCTTTTTAATAAAGCCACAGATATCATTTTTGAGACATTGCTTTAAGGAGACTCTCATTACTCAGCTAATAATGCGAAACATGAATTCATGTGGGTGCAGAATGTCTCCAAGGATGAAGATGTCTTCAGTTAATTAAACTGCAAAATGCTAAGATAAGTGGATTCAAAAATGTATTAGATTTATGAAATCTGAGAATTATTGAAAAAATTATTCAAAGGGTTGATGAAGCTACACTTGCCCTAAAGAAGTTGTTCTTACTACATTAATTAATTAAATGTTACTAAGTAGCTCTTCATGAGTCCTATAAGATTTTGTGCACTTTGATTCACATTTAACTTAGGCACACACAACATATCCCATGATGGTGTGCAGCTTTAAGTGAGCTTGTCTCGCTTTTAGAGCTTAAGGGAAGCATTGTAATGGTTTTTGCAAATTCCTTATGCTTATGCTTATTTCTTCACATTGAGGATACGTTTTCACTAATTATTGAGATACATATTTACCTATTTATAATTGTGGACTTTGTGGTGGGCTATTTAGTGCTTAATGTAGATCTCTGGATTGATCATTAGGGCATAGCTGCTATCTCACGTGACTAAAGAAGAAGTTGGCAAGTTCCTTTTTGATTTAGCGATATACTATTCAATCAGAAGGTCACTTCTTTATAATAACAGATTTTTGGATAAAATATTTTTGAGGTATACTGTATATCTATTTGAAGTTGTACTGTTTTCATGATTTGCAGAAGTCATTCAGAAAGTCAAAGTATGTAAGATATGATCATTCAAAAAGCCTCCAGTATATATAAAGGAGGAGTCTTTTATCCACAGACACTAATTAAAAGAGGTTCTTCTTATCAAATCATAAAGGTTTATTTTATTCACAAGGACATAAAATAAAAAGGACTCGATTCAGTCATGTTTCGCAAAGAAGCCTGCATCAGGAGTCTAAATATACCTTATTCTAAAATCCAGAACAAATATGAAACGCATGTGAAACAAAAAAGCAAAGGAATAGGGATCTGACATAATGTCTTCCAGGCAATATAAAGTTTAATCAAATCAAGACTCTTTTCTTATCCAAAGTTTTGGTGGACACTCACCTGCATCAAGCGTCACAAATTCTTGCATCATGTAAACATTAAGAGGCAAATTCTATAAACAGTGTCCCAATTGTAGGCAGTGGTAGGTGCCCTATCCTGTCTAATCAGCCAATTGGGATGCATGTTTTCTTAAAAAAAAAAAAAACAACCCTGAGGCAGTCTGCCTACACTGTAAGCATCTGTCATAGGTGCAGGGAGGTGCCTAGGGATGCTGGGCATGGGTGTGGTTTTACCCAGAAGTGGCCTTGGGTGAGCTTAAGCGGCCCTAGGCATCTCTCTAGGGCCATGATAGGCACCTGAAATGTAGGCCAGCAAAATGCTGGCCTACATTTCAAATAGACACAGCTGCTCAGCTGATCACGGTAAGAAAATCTTTCTGTAGCAATCAGCTGAGCAGCTGCAGCAGGGAACCCCCAAGCCCCACTGCAAGTCAGCCATCAGGAGGGTTACCCACTCCCTCCTGCTGCTACATCCAAACCCTCTGACACTGTCTGCGGCAAGAGGAATACCCAATTCCTCCTGCCATCACCTCCGAACCACCCTGACACTGTCTGCAGCAGAAGGGATGCCCAATTACTCTTGTCGCCATCCCTGAATCCCACTCAATACTGTCCACAGCAGGAGTGATGCCCAATTCCTCCTACTGCCAGACCCCCCAAACCCCCATCCAACACTGTCCGCGGCAGGAGGGATGCCCAATTCTTCTTGCCACCACCCCCAAACTCTCACCCGACACTGTCCATGGCAGGATAAATGCCCAATTCCTCCTGCCACCACCACCCCGAACCCTCCTTGAACCCCCCCTGGCAGGAGGGATGGCCCTCGTCCCTCTGCCAGCAGGGCTCCCTCCTGAACCCATGACCCCCCCATACATGAACCCCCCCCCTCCCCACTCTGCTGGCAACCCCCCCCCCCACATCCATCCTAGTTTTTGTAGTACGGCAGGCCATATGGATACCTACACCCTCTGGCCGCCTTCCCCTTCCCAGTGTAACCCCTAGGAGCGCCTTGGGCACCTGGGCCAACCAAAGTCTTAGGCCTCCTTCCCAGTGCATTCTGGAATGCACTGGGAGTGACCTAATATTCTGATTGACCATATACCAAAGGCCACGCCCCATGTCTGCCTGCCTGGATGTCTCACTGCCACCTAAAACTGAATATGGCTAAGATCGAGCTTCTTATCTTTCAACCTAAACCCACTCCCCCCCCCCCCCCATTCTCTATTTCTGTGGATAACACTCTCATTCTTCCTGTCTTGTCTGCTTGACTTCTCTCTCTCCTTCTCAGCTCAGATACAACAAACAGCTAAAGTCTGTCACTTCTTCCTATAATATTACCAAAATCTGACCTCTCCTCTACAAGCATACTACCAAAAAGGTTTATTCTTAGGGTTAGCTAACAATGTAATGTTAGAGGGAGATGTAAATCTAAGGTTGCTGTGCCGTATGCCTAAAACAGACTGCCTGAGTCATTACATCAAGCGTCATCTTTAGCAGTATTCAAATCCAAGCTAAAAACTCTCTTTTGAGGCTGCTTTTAACTCCTAATTCCCACTCACCATAAGATACCTCTGTCTGTCTTACCATTCTCTCTGTGAGAAACTCCCCAACCCCTATATGTCCTGTTTGTCTAAATTAGATTGTAATCTCTCCTGAGAAGGAACCATTATATGTTAAATGCACATGTACAGCGCTGCGTACGCCTTTCAGCGTTTTAGAAATTATAAATAGTAGTAGCAGTAATTGGAGTTGTATATGTGTGGTTCCAATGACCTTGTTTATAGAATTCCTAACAAAAAAAGAAAATGAAAAGAGAAAGCAGGAAATGGAGAAGTGCTATTGGAACCATCGAGGAGGGGCCACTGAAAAGTTCTCAGCCCAACCAAAATGAAAATGATGTGGAGCCATGAACCTTACAAGTTATTCCTGGCTTTTCAGCAAATTGTAGCTCTATCCTTCCCCCCGTTCTCTCCCCCCTTCTACACATAAGTTCATATAATCCTTTTTCTTCTTCTCTACCCACTATTTTAAGTTCTTGTAAACCGTGTTGAGCTCCATTCTCATGGAGATGATGCGGTATATAAACTTAAGGTTTAGATTAGATTAGATTAGATTCCATACTTTTCTTGGTACTTTTCGTTTCAATTATATGAAATGAAAAGTGTTGTGACATTTTAGGGGTTTTTCCCCCCCATTTCAAGTTGTAAAACAAGAAACTTAAGTTTTGCATTTCACTAGTTCATTATATAAGTTATTATATTATCACTTGAAACAAGTAATAATCTCTTTTAAATAGCTAAGCTATTTTACTTGGAATTCTTTTGCAGATGTGGATTACTTAAGTAATCTTTCAATGTATGTAATCCAAGTGAACATTTTGAAGCACATTATTTTTCTTGCAGTTTAATTTATTCTTTAATTTTGTTTGCAAAATATTGCTTCCAAGAATATTTGGAAAAATATTTTGGAAACAGCAAAATGCAGTTGCACGTCAAATTTTCCAAAAAGGAATTCCCATCTACGCTCCACATCTGGTGTTAATATACAGTTTGTAGTCAATGTTTTGTCTGCCATTGTGAGAGTCCAAGAAACAGAATGAAAGAATAGTAAAAATCATCAAAGTCTGAGAGGAGTGAGACCATATTAGATAATTTGCTTATTACCAAGAATGTTTTCACAAAAGGGGTTCATGTCTGTACCAAGAGATCCATTTGTACTCAAATAAGTTACATGGTACTTATTTCAAAGCATATAAACATCACAAAATACCCCTAAACCTCATCTATCTGCCAAAAATTTTCAAATCACAATTTTGGAAAGGAAAAAAAAATAAGTTCAACACTAACGTGGGAAGAAGGGTGGGACTAGGGAGGGCCCAAAAATAGGATGTCCAGCAGCTATAATTGAACAGAAAGAAATGTTGAAGTCTTAGATTTAGACCTGTTTCAATTATGGCCAGAGTAAAAAGTGCTCTGATTAAGCAGCTGACTATTTAAAGGATTATGGCATGGCCTCTCCATCATTATGTGGTTACTGTCTCCCTCCCTCTCCCTGAAACTAGAAAAGAATATCACGCTCTATGACAGGCATTCTGACCAAAGCAAGATGTTACTATGAGGAATAACCTAATGGTTAGTGTAATAGAATTTAAATCAAAAGACCCTGGTTCAAATCTCACTTTAACTGAAGTTTTTTTAAAAATAGTGAGCCTTTCAGAAACAGAAATATACCTACTATACCCTATATATATAAGCCACCTGCAAAGTATTTTTTTGTTTCTGGAGGGCTCATAATTACAAAACAAATGAGTTATCATGTGATTTGAACTAGAATCCATTGGTTTAAAGTCCATTGCACTAACCACTAGGTTGCTCCTCTGCTCTGCCTGGACATCTCAGTGACCATTTTCCTCAAAATGATGCTGGACAGATTTTTTTTGCCATTCACAAGTTGGATATTTTATTTTGGAAAATGGCCATTCATTTTGGATGTTCTCCACATAAAAATGTCCATCTCACAGCCATTTTCAAAGAGAAAATCTGGATGTTTTTCCTGTTTAAAACTGGTTAACATAGGAATTGCCACTGCTGGGTCAGACCAGTGGTCCATCGTACCCAGCAGTCCGCTCATGCGGCGTCCCTTTGGTCAAAGACCAGCGCCCTAACTGAGACTAGCCCTACCTGCGTACGTTCCGGTTCAGCAGGAACTTGTCTAACTTTGTCTTGAATCACTGGAGGGTGTTTTCCCCTATGACAGACTCCAGAAGAGCGTTCCAGTTTTCTACCACTCTCTGGGTGAAGAAGAACTTCCTTACATTCGTACGGAATCTATCCCCTTTCAATTTTAGAGAGTGCCCTCTCGTTCTCCCTACCTTGGAGAGGGTGAACAACCTGTCCTTATCTACTAAATCTATCCCCTTCAGTACCTTGAATGTTTCAATCATTTCCCCTCTCAATCTCCTCTGTTCAAGGAAGAAGAGGCCCAGTTTCTCTAATCTTTCACTGTATGACAACTCCTCCAGCCCCGTAACCATCTTAGTTGCTCTTCTCTGGACCCTTTCAAGTAGTACCGTGTCCTTCTTCATGTACGGCGACCAGTGCTGGACGCAGTACTCCAGGTGATGGCACATCATAGCCCGGTACAGCAGCATGATAACCTTCTCAGATCTGTTCGTGATCACCTTCTTTATCATTTCTAGCATTCTGTTCACCCTCTTTGCCGCCGCCACACATTGTTGATCATAACTCCCAAGCCTCTTTCCTGGGAGGTCTTTCCATGTACCGCCCCAGACATCCTGTATTCGTGCTTGAGATTTTTGTTACCTACATTCATCACTTTACACTTATCCAAGTTGTGAGATAGGTAAGTGTTTTGGGATATTTATGGGTGGCATGTCCCAACTTTGACTCAGATGACTTTTCAAAAATGCCCTTCTATGGGTCCCTTATACTAAAATGTGTTTAAAAATGGGCTTAGTGCATTTTAATGCAGGATTTTCCTGTCTGCTAAGCCCATATTTAATTTGTCAGTAAAATAAGGCTTTTCTAGTTGTTGCCTTTTTCATTTGCAGGTCATGCACTGATGTTGTCATTAGTGTATAGCAACTTCAGATAATTGAAACAGGACATTTATAGCCTCCTATTTGCAGTAGGAGGTGCTAAGTGGTTGTCTGTATTATTCTATTAGTACACGCTAATCATAGCACAGTACCTGAATAACACTTCCATTTCCATTCCCTGCCTATGGCACACCCTCTTTGAAAAAATATATATTTTTAAAAAAGATAATAATAATGCATGCTTAGTGTATGGGAAATGGCAAAGTACCAGAAAATAGTTTAACATGTTGTATGGTAAGCATTTTCCCACACTCTAAGCACATGTTAGGCCTTAAAACCTTTTAGCAAAGGGCCCCTATACTCATTAGCAAGGTCAACTAATTAATTTAAGAGGTTATTACAGGGAGCCTAATTTGACGTCAAAAACAATTTTGCACGCAGACAAGCCAGTGAAGGATGAGAATGTGTGCATGCCCATCTGTAGCCAGTTTCTTTAAAAGTTGTTTTTATAATTTTAGAAGAGAAAATGCAGAGGAAATATAGAAAAAATGCATCAGTTGATCACAATCAGTCCTACAATACGTGACTCTGTGATTTATTTTCTTAGATTCTGCAAAGCATGTGTTCTTAGTCATATTCTCTATAAGTTGTAAGTTATTGATTCTATAGCTTTGTGTTTTGATCCTGTAGCATGTTATTGACTCTGTAATGTACATATCTCTGTTCCTGAAAACTTGGTATATGTATCCTTATAACCTGTTCTGGGCTCATGGGGAGAACGGGCTATAAAAATAAATAAATAAATGCATAAGTGCAAGGGTCTATTGAGATCCTAAGTGGTGTGTCCTTGTAGATTGTAGAAGGATCATACAGTCACTTGCAGACTAAGGAATAATCTGTTTTGTGTTGCCACAGCATCTCTAATCATATTAGTGGGTGTAGATTTTGGATTTTAAGAGAGCAGAGACTTTCTACTTCTTGTTCTGCTTGAAGTCTGCAGGGCCAAAGTTAAGAGGTGATAGGCTCCTGAGTAATCTAAGGAAATACGTTTTTATAAAAAGAATGGTAGATGCATGGAACAGTCTCCCAGAAGAGGTGGTGAAGACAGAGACTGTGTCTAAAATCAAAAGGGCCTGGGATAGGCACATGGGATCTCTTGGAGAGAGAAAGAGAATAATGGTTACTGCGAATGGGCATACTAGATGGGCCATTTGGCCTTTATCTGCAGTCATGTTTCTTTGTTGGCTCTGGGTTTGCTTTCTGCTCTTTTCTCAATGTGCCACCAGGGTTTCCACTCTTTTTCAGATTTTTTGGTGTTCTGTCTCTTTAAGTGACAGTAGGGTGATTAAAAATGTTCCATAAGTTTTAGAGCAATTTCCAGGCAGAAAAAAAACTCCTTGCTGCCAAAATACTAACAGGGTTTGAAGGAGCAATCAGATGTGATTTTGTATATTTTAAATTAGATTTGTTTTAATTTATTGTGGTCTTTCTAATCCTTTGTGCTCCTGTTTTGTAAAGTGAAGTATTTTCATTTTATATTTAAGGACACATTTATTCATTTCATTTAAATATTTAGTTTTCTGGTTCTTTGACAGCCTTTCCTTTAATACTTTTGTTTATATGAAAGATCTTACACCACTCCTTGCAATTCCTTTAAAATAAGTGTATGGTATAAATTTGAAATAGGGTTCCTCACATGCATTCTATATGTGTGTACTGTTTATAAATAAATAAATAAATAAATATATATATATATATATACACACACACAGCTTTGGGGAGTCGTGTGTGTGCTTGTATATACACGGGAGTCTTGTGTATTCTCATGTGTATCTATATAAATATACTAGTCTGTAGGCCCGTTACATTAACGGGTGCTAGAATACTGTTCACCCTCTCTGTTGCCCCTTCCATTCACTGCCCTCTCTTCTATTTCCATCTCTCTCTCTCTCCATCTCCTCCTTCCTTTTGCCTTGGTCTGGCATACCTTCCTCCTTCCCTCCAAGCCATTCTCTCCCCCTCTGCTCCCTTTCCTCATTTAACTACTTAATTGGTCAGCAGCAGCATTCACAATTCATTGCTGTTGCTGGCTTCAGGTCTTTCTCTCTGGACGGTCCTGTCTTCATGAAAACAGGAATTAGGCAGGACCGGCCAGAGAGGAAGGCCTGAAGCCGGCAACAGCAGCGAATTGTAAACGCTGCTGCTGCCTGAAGCACCCGAGGCAGACGCTTCTCTCCCCTCCCAGCCCAACCCCCGCTGACTCTGCGACCCTCCTAGCAAGACTTTAATATCAAACCTCCCTCCAGCGTTGGCAGCCGCAGCACGCTAAACAGGCTGCTTCTGCTTTCTTCTGCTGTTGAGTCTATCTGCTGCGTCATTGATGACGTATTAGTGACGCGGCAAAGGGACTCAACTGCAGGAGAAAGCCCGAAGCAGCCTGTTTAACGTGCAGCGAGTGCCAACGCTGGAGGGATGTTTGTACCGGTGCAGAAGCGATATGTCTCTCCCCCTCCAGTACCTGTGCAGCACTTTGCTGCGGCGCATCCTCCCATTGGGGGGGGGGGGGGGTTTGCACAGTGGGAGCGGGTGAGAGCGGCGATCTCCAGTTGGGGGGGGGGGGGGGGTGAGAGCGGTGATCTCCAGTTGGGGGGGGTTTGCACAGTGGGAGCGGGAGGGAGCGGCGATCTCCAGTTGGGGGGGGGAGGGGGGAGAGCGGCGATCTCCAGTTGGGGGGGGGGGTTGCACAGCGGCTTAGAACTTAAAAAATAACTTCGGCCACAACATTACCTTGGGGTCTGCTGAACTTAAAAATTAATTCTTTGTAAACATTAGTTTGGGTTCCAAGAGTGTGTAGAACCCTGGTGTCCGAACGGTCCTGTTTGGTCTGCCACTGCCTGGAGGAATTGAAGAGCGTATAGGGCGGAAGCGGGAGGCGGGGCCTCAGCACCGGCTGGGCGGCTCGCACCGCCGGCCCCGAGGAGCTCGAGGCCGGTGCCGGACATGGGGCCCCCAGGAGCTCGAGGCTGGCGGCGAGCATGGCTGGCGTGGCATGGTGGAGGAGGAACAGAGTGCGGTGACGTAAAACCCGCGCATGCGCAAACGTGTTTCCGCGACGGGATCAGGGAACACGATTTTTTTAGTGCGCATGCGCGTCCTACCATTTTATTATATTAGATATATATATCTAATATAATAAAATGGTAAGTCGCGCATGCGCACTCCCACCTGCATGCATCCGTTTTCCATGAGATGTAGGAGTGCGCATGCGTGCTTACGTCACCAGCCGCCGATGCCTCCACAAGCCGGGACCGCAGCCAGCCGCCGATCTCCATTCCTCCAGCGGGCGGGCAGGGGGGTATCTCGGAGGAGAGGGATCGCGGCCGCTCAGCACCTCCACCGAGGAGCCCAGCAACTTTCCGCCCCGGCTCTTAAACTGACCCGAGTCCTTTGCCGCCCCCCCTTCCCTTCCCGCGGGCCCGACTACCTACCCGGCGATTCAAGCAGCGTGTGCAGCAGTCTTCACACGTTGCTTCGGGCAATTCTACTGCCCTGATTTGCTCTGCAGTGTATCTGATGATGTCATCAGAGACGTGCCAGAGTAAATCAGGGCAGTAGAAGGACCCAAGCAGCGTGTGAAGACTGCTGCACACGCTGCTTGAATCGCCATGTGTAGTCGGGCCCGCGGGAAGGGAAGGGGGAGGCGGCAAAGGACTCGGGTCAGTTTAACAGCCGGGTGTAGTTGAATCGCCATGTGTAGTCGGGACCGTGGGAAGGGAAAGGGGGGTAGAGGTAATGCTAATGCTGCTGCACAGGGAACTGGTTTGGGGGGTGGGAAATGGAGGGGGAGGGAATGCTGCTTTGGACAGACAGACAGAGGGAGGAAGGGAGACAGAAAGAAAAGAAGAAAGACACAGGGGCAGGTGCACAGGGAACTGGTGTGGGGGGAATGAAATGGAGGGGGAGGGAATGCTGCTTCGGACAGACAGACAGAGGGAGGAAGGGAGACAGAAAGAAAAGAAGAAAGACACAGGGGCAGGGAGATACACAGAAAGACAGACAAAGGGGGCCAGGGACAGAGACAGTCTGCCCATCCACAGCATCCACTATATCCCTTCTAAGAGATCCCATGTGCTTGTCTCATCCTTTCGAGTTTATACACTGTTTTTGTCTCCACCACCTCTACTGGGAGACTATTCTATGAATCTACCACTCTTTCTGTAAAAAGTATTTCCTTAGATTACCCCTGAGCCTATCGCCTCTTAACTTCAACCTGTGCCTTCTCATTCCATCCTTTTTATTTATTTTCGAATTGTATTTAATCCATTTTTTTTTCTTTCCCCCCCCCCCCTCCTCTTCATCAGTGTTTTTACGTCATAATTGTTTTTAATGTCCTGTTTGTTGGAAATTTTTTTTTTTTTTCCTATTTTTAATTTTGTAAATCGCATTGGATTTGGATACTGCGATTACATCAAATATTTTAAATAAACTTGAAACTTCCTTTCAAATGAAAGTGACTTGCCTCATACACATTTATGCCACATAGGTATTTAAACATCTCTGTCATAGATAGCAGAACGTTTTTTCATTTGGGGTGCACAAAGGCTCTGTCATAGCTCCAGCATGATCCTATGGCACATCCTCTCTCTCTAGCTCCCATATACCCCACCTACTTGGTTGCTGTAATTTTAAATCTTCGGGCAGCTGCCGCGTAACATCAACAAGCAGGCCTGCCATGGAAGTCTTCATTCTGCTGCGACACTGCGTGGTAGTTGCCTGAAGATTTAAAATTACAGCAGCCGGGAGGAGGTGGGTGGGGGAGTAGAGCCATTACTGACTGCCAATTTTTGTGGAGGCCATGGCTCCTGTGGCCTCCCTCATTTTGATGCCTATGATCTCTATTATATCTTCCTCTCCCACCTTTCCTCCAACATATACATATTGAGATTTTAAGTCTGTCCCCATATGCCTTATGATGAAGACCACCTACCATTTTAATTGCCTTCATCTGGACTGACTCCATTCTATTTATCTTTTTGAAGGTGCACTCTCCAGAATTGTACACAATATTCTAAATGAGGTCTCAGCAGAGTCTTATACAGGGGCATCAATACCTCCTTTTTTATACTGACCATATCTCTCCCTATACACCCTAGCATTCTTCTAGCTTTTGCCATTGCTTTTTCAACCTGTTTGGCCACCTTAAGATCATCACATAATATCACACCCAAGACCCACTCCTCTTTCATGCATAAAAGTTCCCTTGGGTTTTTGTAACCCAAATACATGACCTTGCATTTCTTAGCATTAAATCGTAGCTGCCAAATTTTAGACCATTTTTCAAGCATTGGCTAGGTCCTTCCTCATATTATTCATACCATCAGGTGTGTCTGCTTTATTGCAGATTTTGGTATCATCTGCAAAGAGGCAAATCTTACCAGACAGCCCTTCAACAATTTACAAAAATGTTGAAAAGAAGAGGCACAAAATCCGAACCTTGAGGCACATCATTAGCAACAGCCCTTTTTTCAGAGCGATCTCCATTGATCACTACCCTCTGTCACCTTCCACTCAACCAGTTCCTGACCCAGTCTGTCATTTTGGGGCCCATACCAAGAGCAATAAGTTTATTTATTAGACGCCTGTGTGGAACACAGTCAAAGGTTCTGCTAAAATCTAAATACACTACATCTAGCGCTCTCCCTCTATCCAATTCACTGATCAACCAGTTAAAGAAATTGATCAGATTTGTCTGACAAGACCTGCCTCTAATGAATCCATATCACTGGATTCCAAAAACATCACTATTATCTGTTTTAAATGTGTTTCCATTAATTTAATTACCACAGAAGTCAGACTTACCAGCCTGTAGTTCCCTATTCACATCTGCCCTTCTCAAGTCCTCTGGTACCATTACCGACTCTAGAGAAGCATTGAAAAGGTCAGCCAGGAAAGCCACCAGAACTTCCCTAAATTCCTCCTATTTATGTATTTATTTAATTCGTTTTCTATCCCATTGTCCCCAAAGAGCTCAGAATGGCAATATCCTCGGATGTACACCATCCAGCCCCATTGTTTTGCCTACCTGTAGTTTAGCTAGCTCCTCACAATCACAATCCTCTGAAAAACGATCAGGTTCTACCACACCCCCAGCCCTATTTGTGTTTGTCTTCTGTACTTATATACATTCTTATATTGCTCATATTATCCTGACATGAGGAGAAAAGGTTCTAGCCTTCAAAAGCTAGTGAAAAAAATCATTGTCAAGTCAAGAAAAAAAAAGAGTTAATATTTCTTTTGTCCCTTTTTGTATTGTTGTATTTATATTTATTACAATTCCTTACTTATGCTCCAGTTCAAAATGACCTAATGGTAACTTATGGTAGTAAGAAGTCTTCCATTTATGAAATATTTTTGTCTAGACTCTATGCTTTATTATTTAGTTATAGGCATTTCAGGAAAAAGGAGGCTTGAGTCTCAACACTGTTTTCCAGACAACTTAGTATAACCATAGAAACAACTTTTCTTTTCTCTGCAACTGTAATATTTGCACAACAAGGCATCTTGCCATAAGATATATAATTTCTGAATCTAGACGAAAAGAGGGTTTCATAGGAAATTATGAAAATGGTTCTTTCCTTGCAGAGTTTTCTTTTTAATGGATAACTCCACATGAACTGGAGGATCATTAATGGAAAGTAGTGTAGTTCCATTCAAGAGAAATTTGGCATAAGAAAAGGGGTAATAGGAACTATATTATCTGACTGACAAATCTCTACAGTTTACACTCAGGAAATTTGAGTTATGATTAGACAAGTTACATCTGCAGCATCATTAACACCAATGTTTTCACAAATACAAAACCAGGGCAGCACTTGTATGAGCCACATCGACATATCTCTGACTACTGGCCAAGAAGCAGATGGCCCATACATCTGTTGGCTTCAGTGGCAATGAGGCCCCCTGGTTGTGAAATGTAGTGTATAGCACCTGCAGGGAACAATATGTACCTGGGTTCTGGCAATGGCAATACATATGCAGCAATAGTTGCACAGAGGCCGTAAATGTATGGTGCTAGCCATACAGTGATCATCTGTGGTACTAATTATATAGCATCTTCTATATAGGTTCCAGTAGCAGCAATAAATCACGACCTTAGAATTACAGGGTTCTAAGTGACAATTTTCAGTATTTTTAACTCCGATGACTTCCGGGTTCTATCTGACATGTAGATGTTACAACACTCACGAGGATTTATTGCAACTTAACCGTTCCTTAATTTCATAAGAAATTACATGGTTCTATGTACAGAAATTAGTCTATGCATGGGATTACAAGCGAGCCAACTTTCGGTACAGTTAGAACCATGAAATTCTAAGGTCGCAAAATGTTGCAATATGCAGTAGAAAGACCATGTCGGACAGCATGTAGACATCTTTTCCATACAATGCCTCTGGCAGCTATATGGTAGCAGCCAGAGCCATGTGCATGTGGGCCAGGTCCTACAATACTATGGTAGTTTGAAAAGTTTGGTAAAAACACAAGTTAAACAATGTAGTCTCCATCAAGGGCTATACACTTAGCCCAGCGATTTTCCAGTTTTTTCGGATCGTAGGAAAAAACAGCTTACGAAGAAACTGGAAACTCGCTAGACTAAAGCCTAGGTTCTCTAAACAGTGCCTGTTTTTTAGGCACTGATAGATGCTCAAGCTTAGTGAAAATGCCACTTAAATGACATTTAACCTGATTTTCAAGGCACCTATCAGTGCTTAAAAAATCAGCGCTGGAATCATTCTTTCATTGGCGCTTTACGGTGCCTTATGCCACTGTAGGTGTAGCTAACACTGGAAGTGGTGTTAGGTACCATAAGCACCTATTTATTTATTTATTCATTTTTATAGCCCGTCCTCCCCAGGAGGAACAGAGATACGTACATTACAGAGTCAATAACATGCTACAGGAGTCAATAACATGCTACAGGATCAAAACACAAAGCTATAGAATCAATGGATTCTGGAACTTGGCAGCGATGTGAATGGCTGTGTAACTGCTTAGCTCTCCCCGTTGAGGCTACTACTGAATATTTATCAGCAATTCAAGGACTGTTTTCTTCTCCAAAAATACTGCTTTTGGTAAAATATGGCTGCAACGAGGCAGACCAAGTTGGATACTGCATTTGGAGCTACTGGATCAGCTAAGCGCACTAGACATGATCCTCCTACACCATCTAAAGTTCCACTTCCTAAAGACTGTTGAGATTCTTGAACAATTGATGATGGAAATGAAGGAGATTAAAGACATGCTGGTGGAAAACTCTAAAAAAAACTACAGGAAAACTCAAATGTCCTTGTTAAGGTTCAAGAGGAGGTGGTGACTCTGTCTGCTCAGATGCAGATCGCAAACACAAGAATGGAGACTTTAAAGAAGCATGTAACTGCCACTGAAACCAGCTTAGTGCAGTGCCAGTCGGACTACAAGACGGTACAGTGTCTAACCAGGGATCTGGAAGATCTGAGTAATAGGGCTAGGAGAAATAATATCAGACTGATTGGATTATTGGAAGGGGCTGAAGGGCCTGACCCTATTAAGTTCCTAGAGGATTTTATTCCTAAACTGCTTACCTTAAATCTCAGACATCCATTAGAACTGGAAAGGGCACACTGGATATCATCAAGGGGAAATAGCAGACAAAGTGGTCCACGACCTATAATATTTAAGCTGCTCAGATTTCCTCAAGCCTCGGAGATACTTAAAAAAAGAAAAAACAAGGAAGGCAACCAAGTCACATCAAGGTCTGTGAGGGGGAAGCTCAAGGTGCCTAACTTGGCTCACAACTTGCAAACCAAATATAGTGTAATATGTCAAAGAACATGTCACATTATATGATGTTATAGGGCGCTCTCAGTGTGAACCCTCAGTGATAGGAGCACAGCTCCGACACTTCACTTCTGGGCCAAGGCCATAAGCCTCCACCCGCACACCAGATACCACACGGAGATACTTAAGACAGCTAAAGAGTCCAGAAATCTGAATTGGCAGGAGTCCAAGATTTTATTTCTTCCAGACTTTGCAAAAGCTACGGCAGCAGCCAGAAAGCAGTTTCTTCAGCTTGCTCACAGTTGAGGCAACTGGGAGCCAGATATGGTTTATTTTATCCAGCAATTATAAAGGTCACTCATAATAATCATACCACTAATTACGAGGACCCAGTAAAGCTCCAGGAATATTAAAATCAATTCCTGGAAGTGATGGCATAGACTGTGTGGTCTTTCTGGACTACAGTTTTATTTATTTATTTATTTTAGGGTAAGGCTCATTTCAGTGAATATATTTCAATTATATCTTTGGAAATTTTTGTATGGCCACCTGTTCTGATTTTTGAATTTGGCTTCAAAACGTTTGTGAAGCCATTGCAAAATGTGTAGTTTTAAATTTTCAGTTGACTCAAATTAATAATGGAAGGAATTGCCAGAATGAGGCTTGGAACACTTTGAAAGACGGAGAGCATATTATTGACTGGAAGTCATGAGGTAGTGAGCTGCAATATGTGAGTAAGAGAGTACATCAGGAACTCTGGGTCCGAAGGGAATTTGAGGGCTCCCGAGGCCTTGTTTGGAGTGTTTGATAGGAGTTCCGAGCTTTCCAGGCAGTGGTGGAGATGATGAGCCAGCAGTCAGAACCTATCCTTATTGGCCAAGGTGGCAGTAATATTCGATAGGTGCGGGATTGTCAGCTTCCCCAGAATTGGTGTGCAAAGTAACAAGGTCACGCTAATGGTAACCCTACTGACCAATAAATGGAGAAAGTCCCCAAAACTGGTGAGGTGGGAGGCATTGGGCTTTGGGCGTGCAGTTGCTTGCGGTCGGGGTGTGGTGGGGGCTGTGGTGTGGGGCTCTCGGGTGCGTGTGCTGGTCTGTGGCCAATTGGGGCATGGCGTGCTGGCCAGTGTCGGCCTTTCAGCGGGTGCACGTGGTTTCTTTCATCGGGCTTTTGCCACCACCTACTCTGATCGGCATGGGTGTCTGGGGGCTTTGCGCGGCGGTTTTCATTGCACTCTGGTTGTGGGTGGTTGTGTGCTCGGAGTCCAATGTTTCTTGTCGCGCTAATGGGAGCCAAGGATTGTGTTGTGGCTGCCAAGAGGTGTATTGAGGAGATTATCGAGGACCTGGAGGCTCAGGTAGTGGTGGAGTGTATGTTCCTGCAGGAGTTCTATCATGTTGTCATGGGGGTGAAGGACTGCAAAGATCAACAGATCACCTGAGACTATGATGTACAGATCAAGTTCCCTGAGCGAGAGGACAACCCAGGTTCAGAAACTAAACTAAACTAAACCTTAGGTTTGTATACCGCACCATCTCCGCATGCGCAGAGCTCGGCACGGTTTACAGAGGTTGAGAGGAAAGGAACTACAAAGAAGGGATATAGGAGAGGGACTGAGAAGATAGAGAGGGACAGGGTACTAGAGAACGGGAGGTGATTAGATTTTTGAAAAGAGCCAAGTTTTCAAGTGTTTGCGGAAGGATTGGAAGGAGCTAGAATTTCTGAGTGGGGATGAGAGGTTGTTCCAGAGTTCTGTGGTTCTAAAGGGGAGGGATGTTCCAAGTTTTCCTGCGCGGGATATACCTTTTATAGATGGGAAAGATAGTTTCAGTTTTTGGGAGGATCTAGTAGAGAGCAGGTTTGAGGAATTCCAAAAGAGTGGGATAACGGGAGGAAGGACGCCATGTAGAATCTTGAAGGCTATGCAGGCACATTTATAGAGGACTCTGGAGTATACTGGGAGCCAGTGAAGCTTGGAGAGGAGTGGGGAGACGTGATCGAACTTGCCTTTTGCGAAAATAAGCTTGGCCGCGGCGTTCTGAATTAGCTGAAGTCTATGGAGGTTTTTCTTAGCTGGGCTTATATAGATGGAGTTGCAGTAGTCCAGTCTAGAGAGGATGGTGGATTGAACGAGGATGGCGAAATGAGAATGATGAAAGCAGGATCTTACTTTCCTCAACATATGGAGGCTAAAGAAGCATTTTTTTACCAGGGAGTTGAGGTGATCATTGAAGGAGAGAGAGGAGTCTAAGATGATGCCTAGGACTTTGCTTGAAAACTCAAGCCGAAGAGTGGGGCCGGAAGGTAGTGGGATGGAGGTGGGTAAATGATCTGAAATTGGGCCGAGCCAAAGTAGTTTTGTTTTGGACTCATTCAGTTTCATTTGTACAGATTGGGCCCAGGATTGGAGGTTCGTAATACACGTGGATATGTTCTCAGCGAGGTTAGAGAGGTTCGAGTCGGTCTCGAGGAGGATGAGGATGTCGTCAGCGTAGGAGTAGAGAAATGCACCTTCAGGCGAATGGCGACATTAACCTGGGGCCTGAGCAAACACCCCGGAAGTGCAACATCATTCATATCTCAGGACGAAAGGAGGAGTGCGAAGGAGCCCGTGCTGCACTGTATACACTTCTCCCAATCACTGTCAGTGTGGATGTCCCTTTTGACCTTCACTGGTACATTATTGGGCAGAAAGGAGCTGGCATTCGTAAGTTGATGGAGGAATATGAGGTGAACATCTTTGTATTACAACCAAAGTAGCAGTCTGATGTAAGCAAGATCCCTGGACTGGCACAGAACGGCTAACGGGCCAGACTTGGACTGGCTAAGAGGGTGAAGGAGGTGCAAGTAGAGCAGGAAGATTCAAGCTAACTTTGTTTGTGGATCCAAAGTATCATCCTAAGATAATTGGGAAGAAAGGTGCTGTGATCTCCCAGATTTCCAAGTTGCTAAAATTAGCCCCATCTCTTTGAAAGGGTTTTGTAGGTCACTTCCTTTTCAGATGCTCTGTACAGAAATCAGGAGGCATGTAGTTTTGATGCATGCAGAATGAAAATACTTTCAAGGCTGTCCTTTGCTTTTTTCCTGATTACTTGTTAACTGTTATATGAGAGTATGGACCTAACAATATATTTCATTCATACTGAGGTTTTAATGTTATTAACTGGATAATTTAGAAATACTATTTGGGGTGAAACTGGTAGTTCCCGAGGTATTTCCTTTCTTTTATGAAGGTAACAATTAATTTAAATGACTAATTCATTTTTTTTTTTTTTTTTAAGAATTCGATCCAAGATGGCCACGGTGCAGACGCTCTGAGAGCGACGCTTCTGACCGCTCCACTCCTTTTTTTCCTTTTCTTGCGAATCACAAGTTTTCTTACCTAAGAGAAGGGGCAGGAATGCTGCTGGCGCCTCGCAGCGCTCCGAGGTGCCCTCCTTCGGCAGAATTGAAGAGATGTTGCGGTGGTTGCAGGAGGCAACCCTGCTTGAGTCGGGAGCAAGCCCGTTGAGAGCACCGGATGGGGCGAGACCGGCGTTGTCTCTCCAGAGCTTCAGACTACCTTGAGCCCCGACCCGAGAGCTCCACCTCCTTGTCCCCGGCTGGCCAGTTCCCCAGGGGTGGAGGAAACCCCGGAGATGGGGGAAGTACTCCCCCATGAGGCAGCAGGGTCATCATGGGAGACTGAGGCAGTACTCTCTGTTCAGGGAGCAGCTGCAGAAGAAGCTGGGGGAGGTCATGCAACCGGAGGTGAAAGATTCCAGCCAGGACCTAACCAGGGGAACTTTTCTTCTTTTGACGGTGAGCACTTTAGCATTCAGCAAAGTTTTCCTACTATTGAAAAACCAGCACAAGTGACTTTAGATTCACTGTGGGATTTGATTGTAAATTTCACCAAGACTATTAGTCCCAATTTCCAACACATTGAAAGGAAATTGATTCAACATTCTAGAGAGCTCAAAGATTTGTCAACGGAAGTGACTATTTCAAAGACTACTACTCAAAAGCTTGATCAAGAAATATCTATGACTAAACAAGTTCAGCAGTTCCTAATTAAAGACAACATCAATTTATGGAAGAAAATTGAGACACTTGAAAATAATTCTAGGAATAATAATTTAAGATTAATTAATTTCCCTAGATTGACTTCGGTTACTCCTAGGGAAATGCTTAGGAGATATCTGATAGAAATTTTACAAGTTTCAGAAGAAACTTTACCACCATTTGTTCAAGTGTATTACTTGCCAAATAAAGAAGGGGCTCAAACGCAAGTTAACGTATCGAATCAAGCACCATTGAATGTATCTGAAATGTTAGTAACTTCAGAAATAGAAACAGTAGTACCCTCAACAATGATTTTGACTGTAGCTCTCGCTTTGGATAAAACATGGTTGTTGAGACTTTTCTTTAAAAACAGAAAGAAAGAGTTCCTCGGTTAAAAAAATACAAATGTTTCCTGACCTTTCCAGAGAAACTCAAAGACGGCGAAGAGAATTTTTTTTGTTGAAACCTGGAGTCACTTCACTGGGAGCAACGTTTTACTTGCGACATTCTTGCAAGTGTATAAGTGTATTTGCTACCGTTCATTTAAATATGTTTTCTTTGAACCACAACAGTTAACAGCTTTTCTGGCTATGTCCAGACTGGATAAAGAGAAACCATCAGCTCCATAATTAATTTATTTGCCTTATCTCAGTTTGTCTGTAATTTATCTTCTAATAATATTTCTTTAGCTCGCTTTAAGAAATCTTGGATCCACATTTCGAGGACTTGAGTTGAGTTGGTTGGAAGACTTTTCCTGTTTTAATTTTAATTGGTTAGTTTATGATTTATATTGTTATAGGTCATATCTCTACTAACTTACTTTCTGTACAAATTATTACTTGTTATGTCATTTGAAAATTTAATAAATAATTATAAAATAAATAAATGACTAATTCATTAAATTAACAATCTTTGTATTGAATGTATATGAAATATGGTAATTATTTTGAGATCAGAACAGGGGATTGTTTCATGAATTGTTTTATTTCTTAATTAACTGGGATACATGATTAATTTATTTATCTTGTATACTGTTACTTGAATATTCAATGCTTAATAACATTATTAGTATAGGGTGATGGTTAGATAATTAAAATTATAATTTAGTTACTATTAATTATTGAATAAGGGGAAGCAGTTTTAGAATGCCTAGGGGAGGATGGTGTTGCTAGTTGTTATGCACGCTCCCATTAAGGGTTGGGTTGAGGTGGGGAGAGAGGAGGCTTTAGTTTAGGATCCTGGACGTGGGGGAAATTTTATTGGGTTGGGTGGAGGGAGGGGGAAAGGGGATTCTTCTTGAGTTTTAGATGTGTAATGGCTTAAAGGGGCTGATAGGGGTAAATATAATTTTGGTTTATTGTGCATGGTGCCATTCTGTTAAAATTTTACAACGGACGGGAATTACGCAGAATCGGATCCCGAAAAGGCCGAACTACTAAACGAATACTTCTGCTCGGTCTTCACCTGCGAAGCGCCAGGGTCCGGCCCTCAATTGAAGCCACAGTCAAACACAAAAGACCCGTTTCGGAATTTTAAATTCACACCCAGCGGGGTTTACCTTGAGCTAACAAAACTCAAGGTGGACAAAGCCATGGGACCGGACAATCTGCACCCAAGAGTGCTCAGGGAGTTAGGTGATGTCCTGGCAGAACCGTTAGCCGTGCTCTTCAATCTCTCACTGAGTACAGGGACAGTCCCCTTGGACTGGAAAACAGCTAACGTCGTTCCTCTACACAAAAAGGGTTGCAGGACAGAGGCTGCAAATTACAGACCGGTGAGTCTAACATCGATAGTATGCAAACTCATGGAAACACTGATCAAACGCCAATTGGACACGGTCTTGGACGAAGGGAATCTACGGGACCCCAATCAACATGGATTCACCAAGGGTAGGTCCTGCCAATCAAACCTCATCAGCTTCTTTGACTGGGTAACAAAAAGACTGGACGAAGGAGATTCACTAGACATAGTGTACCTGGACTTCAGTAAAGCTTTTGACAGTGTCCCACACTGCAGACTGTTAAACAAGATGAAATCGATGGGGTTAGGAGAGACTCTGACGGCATGGGTCAATGATTGGCTGAGTGGCAGACTTCAGAGGGTGATGGTTAACGGTACTTTCTCTGAGACATCGGAGGTGACCAGCGGGGTGCCGCAGGGCTCGGTCTTGGGTCCACTCCTCTTCAACATATTCATAGGAGATCTGACTCAAGGGCTTCAAGGTAAAGTAACATTATTCGCCGACGACGCCAAACTGTAATATGGTAAGCGAGGACAATCTACAAGATATTATGGCGCAGGACCTGCGTACATTGGAATGCTGGTCCTCAACCTGGCAGCTGGGCTTCAATGCTGGAAAGTGTAAGGTCATGCACCTGGGTAGCAGAAACCCATGCAGAACTTATACCTTGAACGGGGAGACCTTGACCAGGACTTCAGCAGAACGAGATTTAGGAGTAATCATTAGTGCAGACATGAAATCTGCCAATCAGGTGGAGAAGGCTTCCTCAAGGGCAAGACAGATGCTGGGTTGCATCCGTAGAAGTTTCGTCAGCAGAAAGCCTGCAGTCATAATGCCATTATACAGGACCATGGTGAGACCTCATCTGGAATACTGCGTGCAATTCTGGAGGCCACATTATCGCAAAGACATGCAGAGGGTCGAGTCGGTCCAAAGGATGGCCACCAGAATGATCTCAGGGCTTAAAGGTCTCTTGTACGAAGCAAGACTAAACAATTTGCAGCTCTACACTCTCGAGGAATGCAGGGAGAGGGGAGACATGATTGAGACGTTTAAATACGTCACCGGACGTATAGAAGTGGAAGATAACATTTTCCTTCTCAGAGGCCCCTCAACCACAAGGGGGCACCCGCTCAAACTCAAGGGCGGAAAATTTCACGGCGACACCAGGAAGTATTTCTTCACGGAGCGAGTGATTGATCAATGGAACAAGCTTCCAGTACAGGTAATCGAGGCCAGCAGCGTGCCAGATTTTAAGAATAAATGGGACGCCCATGTGGGATCCCTAAGTGGGTCAGGGTAAAACATTGTATAATATTAAGGGGAGGGTCTATAGAGTGGGCAGACTTGATGGGCCTTGGCCCTTTTCTGCCGTCATATTTCTATGTTTCTATGTTTCTAAATGTCAATGGGCTCAACCATCCGATTAAGAGGAAAAAAAAACACTCAATTTTTTTTAAAACAGCAGGAGGCGGACATATATTTTATTCAGGAATCTCACTGATCTGCTAGTGAATTGGCCAAGTTGGAAGGGGGATGGGTCAAGCATAGTTTTTTCACTCCTGCAGTGGGAAAGAAGGCTGGGATGGCTATCCTAGTAAATAGAAAATGCTCAGCTACATTTAGTGTAATTTCAGCAGATCCCATGGGAAGATGGATTCAGGTGCACATGAGCTCAGGATTTTCTGACGCTTTTTAATATTTATGCCCCTAATTCAAATCAGGCAGAATTTTTCAAAACTCTTCAGCAGTTTATTCTGCCACTGGCTACTTCTAATTTAATAGGAACAGGGGACTTTAATGTTATGGATCTATTGCTGGACAAACAACCCAGTAAGATATTAAAATCATTGGGTTTAGATAATTTAGTACAGTCCTG
The DNA here is from genome assembly GCF_902459505.1 of Geotrypetes seraphini. NCBI lineage: Eukaryota > Metazoa > Chordata > Amphibia > Gymnophiona > Dermophiidae > Geotrypetes > Geotrypetes seraphini. The sequence continues at coordinate 66,365,736 of NC_047086.1, read as the reverse complement.
TGGCTTGAAAGACATATGGCAGATTCTTCATTTTAATGCTCGGGAATTTTCCTTCTGCTCCCATGTGCATAAATCGTTTTCAAGAATAGATTACATTTTTGTTTCAGATCAATTAACTCAGCAGGTAACGAAATCCAGCATAGACCCAATCATTTTGTCGGATCATGCTGGAGTTTGGATTGAATTTAAATTTGCCGAAAAATATTGTAGTAGACCTGTTTGGAGATTCAATAATACATTGCTTGCAGATTCAAACTTTCTTGAGGAATTTCAAATAAAAATGAATTAATATTTTCAACTTAACGCCTCAGAGGAAATCTCTTTAGAAACATTGTGGGATGCTTTCAAAGCTACTATGAGAGGGCAAATCATTTCGTATTCGGCGCATATGAGGAAACAATTTAAAATGGAATTTTCTAATTTGGAACAAGATATTAAGAATTTGGCCTCAAAATGGGAACAAATTACTTTACAGGCCCTCTTAATAGCTAAATATAAATATAATGAGATTTCCTCTCAACTAGCTAGGAAAGATTTGTTTTCTCGAAAAGCTCTGTATTATGGAAACTCGAATAAAGCGGGAGAATTATTGGCTAATTATCTTAAAGCTAAAAAAAGAAAAGTAAAGATTGTGACTATTAAAGATGAGAAGGGTGAAACTCATTCTCAAATTGGACATATTATAATCAATTTCTGAAATATTACAAAGCTTTGTATTCTTCTGAGCTTTATTCAGACAAGAAATGGAAGGGTTAGAGTTTTTAAAATTAATTAAGGGACCAAAAATTCCCAAACATATAAAAGGAAATCTTGAAGTGCCTATATCACTGAAAGAACTTCAGGCAGTGTTGAAGTCCCTTAGAGTTAGATCCACTCCAGGGCTCCAGGTGGTGATGGATTCACTGTGGAGTTTTATAAATCATTCCAAATTACATTCATACAAAAAAAAAGCTATAGAATCAATTACTTACAACTTATAGAGAATGTGACTAAGAACACATGCATTTGCAGAATCTAAGAAAATAAATCATAGAGTCACGAATGGGTATTAACACATTTGCATTAATGTCGGGTCTTACATGTATTCTTTCATTTCCTAATGGATGATAGTTTCAATTTTACGTTGAATAATGAACAACTTCCATTGTTTAGACATAGATATTTTATAGACTCTTCTTTTCACAAACACTTGTCTGCCATACCCTATTAGCTCAGATAACCCTCTGCTTCCCCTGTGTCTGCAATTGTACACATGTTGCAGTGACCCCCCTCATCCTATTGAACAAACTATATACAAAGGGTTGAAAACATGCCCTTCTATCTATAATTACCATGTCTCCCTCCCAAACTAATAACCCAGCATAATAAAGGCATTAGCAAGCTGTCTTGTACTGAAATCAGAAATGCTTCCAGAGATAGTAACATGGTGAGGCATTTTAGAAAGGATGTTCAACTAAGAATGTGGACATCCCGGCCAGTAATCACAAATGGAGGTTCATCTCACATGTATTTTAGAACAGTATACAGCCTGTTCCAAAAGACATGTGGGATGGACATCCATGTACTGGAAATGTCACACTCTGATTACTGCTGTAACAGCCTGATTGTAAAAATTGATATGAGACTGCAAATAACATAACAGCATGAACATCCATTTTATAAACTGAAGTTTCCAAATTATGAACAGGGCAAAATAAGGGACATGGATGTCTAATCTAATCTTTAATTTGTGGATTATACTATACCTACAGAGGTTCAAGATGATTTACAGAACAAGAAAACCCATGGGGAACAGTGTCATACCTAGCATATGTGACACCCGGGGCCCATCATTCCCCCCCCATCTATATGAAAAATATGATTTTTAGTAACAATCTACATATCGCACAACGAGAGTGTACCTAGGAAAAGGCAGCATCTTAAACACTGCAGTGAGCACTAGAACACCAACACATACATTGTAAAACTAAACAAACCAGATCCTGCACAGTCAATTGATCCTGTACAGTCGATGCTATCAGAAAGTCATGTCCCTTTCATACACACAGACAGATACACCCTCGCCCAATATGGAATAATCACAAACTAAAAATAGAAATACGTAGACAAAAGTTAAACTGAACTGCCAAGAAACCAGACTCTGCATACAATGCAACACCACACCACAAAAACAATAATACATGTCCTCTAATACTGTGCAAAATATAAAGACAGTAGATGTAAATTTGAAAAAACTGATACATAACAATCACCACTTTACAAATTAACAAATAAAAATAAAACAAATAATGAGAAATAAGAAAATACCATTTTATTGGACTAATCCCCGTAAGCTCAGTCCTCATCCCCACAAACCACCTGATTCCATCCACACAAGCCTTGAATTGTTTTATATTGAGCTTATTATATTAAAGTATAAAAAGAAACAATATTCCGTACAATTGTCAATTTATAAATCAGCGTCTTCTCCCCACTCTCTCTTCCCCATTTCCCTTTAGCGCACGCACATAAAAACAAGCAAGTAGTTTTATATCATTTTCATTCTATTCATTCATAGAAATTAAAGTCTAAATAATGCCAGTCACATAACAAAACATGATTTTACAAAAATAATTCCCTGCACAGTCAAGCCTGCAAGGATTACTAGATGTCTTTCAGCAGCTCCCCTCCCTCCCTCCCCGTTACCTTCGTGGCCAAGTCAAAATGATCTACCAACAATAAAATTTTAAAAACACAAAGCACATTGTACGCAGAGAAAATGTTAATTATCATTTATATTCCACGGGTTTTCAAAGAGGTCAAGGCAGATGACTTTATGCAATGTCCCCTCAGTAACAACTATACAAAAATAGACAAATATACCCCCTCCCTTTTTATTAAAACGTGATAGCGTTTTTTAGGGAGCTGCGCTGAATGCCCCATGCTGCTCTCAACGCTCCCTGCGCTAAAAACTTCTATTGCAGTTTAGTAAAAGGGGCCCATAGTGCAAAATATAGACAGCATATATAAATTCTCAAAACGGACACATTTTGATCACTAAATTGAAAATAAAATAATTTTTCCTATCTTTGTTTGGTAATTTCATCAGTCTCTGGTTACACTTTATTCTTCTGACTGTGCATCCAATATTTCTTCCCTTCTTTCAGCCTCCTGTATGCTTCCTGTCCTCCAGACCTCATTCCCTCCCCCAACTTTTTCTTTGTTTCATCCTGTCCCCTTCTTTCTTTCTCTCTCCATGCCCCCTTTCTTTCTGTATGTCTGTCTTTCTCTCTCTCTCCCTATGCCCCATTTTTTTATTTCTGGATTCCTGTCCCCCCCTTTCTTTCTTTCTGACTCCCTGTCTCCCCCCCCTTCTTTCTTTCTCCCTGCCCTCCTCCATGCCACCGCCATTGGGAAACATACTGCTGCCACCACCACCGGGGAAAGGCTGCCATTGGCCATCGGAAACAGGCCGGCGCCGATTTCGCCCTGCTTCTTTTCCCACGGGCCGACTAATTCTCGCTGCCCGATGTCAATTCTAACGTCGGAGAGGACATTCCGGGCCAGCCAGGCAGCGATTGGCTGGCCCAAAACATCCTCTCCGACGTCAGAATTGACGTCGGATGGCCAGAGTTGGTCGGCTCGCGGGGAAGAGAAGCAGGGAGGGAGAACTCGGCGCTGGCTTCTTTCTGATGATGGCAATGGTGAGTGGCCAGCTGTGCACCCCCTTGGGCCGTGCACCTGGGGCGGACCGTCCCCCTGCCCCCCCCTTGGTACGCCACTGATGGGGAATATACAATGATGAGTCATACCAATTAAAATGCATAGGAAATAGATATAGTACACTACAAGCAAATCTTCCACTCCATGCTAACCTTTCTGGGAATAAAAACATGGAATGACTTCTATGAAGCAACCAGGAAGGAGACCAACTACACCACATTCTGAAAAAAACTGAAACCACACTTCTTCAATAACTAATGCTTTTTGTTACTGTTTTAGCTGCTCTACTGTTTTAGCTCCTCTCCCTCTACCCAGTCCCCTCCTCTTGTCCTTCCCCCCCCCTTATTTCCTCTCCCTTCTCCCTTCCCTGTTCCCCCTCCCCTTTCCCCTCCTGATTAGTCACCTAGAGCTTGTTCAGGTTTGTGTGACTGACAAATGGAAGATTAGATTAGATATACTAGCAACAAGATTATACATTTCAGTTGATTATTAAGCATAATCAGGAAGCAATATAAGCAACCAAGGATACACATTTAGCAGTTACACATTATAAATTTCAATCGTAGTTGAGCACAATCAGGAGGCAACACATGGACAGTCATCAAGGTGAGCAAAATTACTGTACTTTAGCAGAGTTTGAGCAGAGATCATGGTTACGGTCAGAATTAATGTCATTGGTTTGTGCTATTGGTCGTTGGAGTACTCTGTGAAGAATAAAAGCTTTTGAGTTGTTTTTTGCAATCTGAGTCCATCAGAGTTCTAGGCATTAAAATCTAGTTATTGAGTATGGGTCTGGCGAGTCTGAGTATGTTGTTGCTGTTGAGGTTTGGATATGTTGTATAAGTAAGTTTTTAGATTTCTCCTGAACTTTAGGTAGTTGAATTCTTTCCTACTACCTAAAGTAGTAGGTAGGCAGACTACTCCAGATTTTTGGTAGGCAATATAGGAGAACAAGGAGTTGAAAGTTCTTTTATATTTTACCCCTTTGAGTGAGGGGAGGATCATCACTGCAATATTGGCTATTTTGTCGAAGTAAAGTGGAGTTCGGAAAAGATATGAATTGATGCCTCCAAAGAGTTGCTATTGCATATATCAGGGGTGTCCAATGTCAGTCCTCGAGGGCCGCAATCCAGTCGGGTTTTCAGGATTTCCCCAATGAATATGCATTGAAAGCAGTGCATGCAAATAGATCTCATGCATATTCATTGGGGAAATCCTGAAAACCCGACTGGATTGCGGCCCTCGAGGACCGACATTGGACACGCCTGGCATATATGGTTTAAGATGCAAGAGGTTTTGAATTCAATTTGGGAAGACATTGGTAGCCAATGAAGTTTGTGATAGTCTGATAATCTATTGAATTTCTTGAGCCTAAATATTAGCCTGATTGCCGTGTTTTGAATCAGTTGTAATCGTTGTAGCTATCTAGTGTTTATTTCTTTTTTTTTTTTTTTTTTACCATGAAGATTTATTAGTTTTCCAAAAATCAGATAACAAGAACAAAAGAAAAAGGTACAGAGTACAGTGGCAAATTGCATTTACAATTACAAAATGGAAAGGGCAAGATTAAGCTTAGGAAACTCAGGTACATACATTTTGTAAATATGCAACTAAAGGAGACCATCTCGTTGTTACAGCTCGAGACTGACCTCTTTTCCTATATAGATGCAGATCATATTTTTGATGTTGCAAAACCATATTCCACCAGTGATGAACATGGAGTAAATCGGATGATTTCCAATTTGAAAGGACTAGTTTTTGCGCTAATATCAATAGAATATCAAATAATTTTTTATGTTGTTCTACAAGAAGAATATGCGGAGATTGAGATTTAAACATTACTATTGAAAAAGACAATTCTTGTTTCAAATGGAAAATTGATTGCATAATAGTCCATACATCATACCAAAAGGAATAAGTAAAAGAGCATTCATATAACATGTGAATGATGGAACCAGGGTATGATTTACAATTCCAGCAAATGTCAGAAGAACTAAGGCCAGATGTTTTAAGTTTATAAGGAGTCCATATTGCTTTATGATACAAGAAGTACATAGATTGCAATGTACTGGCTGAAGAAACTGCTTTTATGGTTTTAGACCATAAAAGAGACCAGGACTTAGTGTCAATTTGACAATTACAGTCTTTTTCCCATATTTCCTTAAGCACTAGAGTGGATGGTATGTTGTTCATTAATAATAATTTATATAATCTAGAGGCCACATGGCCTGTTGTCAAATATTGTGAAGCTATTTGAGGCAAGGTTGGTATATGGGAATGAAGAGAATCAAAAAAGGGGATAGCAGATATACAATGTCTAAGTTGCAACCATTTAAAATAAGAAGAAGCAGGAAGGCCAAAATTAGTTTGGAGAACATTAAAAGGGAGCAATTTATAGTCTGTATCCAAAATATCAGAAAGGCACAAGATACCCTTATCTATCCATTCCTTCCATAGAAAAGGTTTCTTATTTATAAGAATATGAGTGTTAAACCACAAGGAGAGTGACAGCGACCGGAGATATGGATGATCTAGCTGGGAGTCAAGTTCTAGTAGGCATTGTGACGTCTGTTTTAAAATGGGACTGAGGAGATTAATTGTAGAAGTCGTTAATAAAGTTGAGGGAGGAAGTGGTTGTATAGCTTGTTTTTCCACTTCTAACCATATTGGTGAGTATATATCACTTTCTGTGAACCAGTAAAGACCTTGGTGGGTGATGAATGCTTTATGGTATATAAGAAAATCAGGGAACAAAACACCACCTTTGTCTTTAGTTCTCTTAAGTTTTTGGAGGGCTATACGTGGTTGTTTATTTTTCCAAAGGAAAGAGGACAGGAGTGAGTCAAGTTTTTTGTAAAAGACAGGTGGGAAAAGCGATGGAATCATAAGTAAAATATAGTTTATTTTAGGCATTAACATCATTTTAATTGTTTCAAGACGGCCCCACCATGATAAGTGTAACGGATGCCAAGAGTGAATCAGAGTCTTGACTAGTTGAAGGATATGTTGAGAGTTGATATTTATAGTATCTTCAATGGATGTGGTGAGTTCAATACCAAGATACTTTATTTTTGTGGGCGTCCATTGAAGCTGATAGGGCTTAATCATGGAGGAGTTGGAATAATGATTAAGAGGGAAAGATTCTGTTTTATCTTGGTTGAGCTTATATCCTGAGAAAGAGGAGTAATCTGAAATGGTTCGAAGAAGTTCTTTTATAGATGTCTCAGGATTAGAGATGTACAAAAACACATCGTCTGCGTAAGCAGAGAGCTTTACTTCAAAGGAGTTACATACTATACCTGAGATATTCGGGTTCTGTCTAATGTGAAGTAATAGGGGTTCAAGCGCAAGGTTAAATAAATAGGGAGACAAAGGACATCCCTGTCTAGTTCCCCTATGTAGTCGAAAGGATGTAGAGAGGGTATTATTTGCAATAATTCTAGCAGAAGGATCAGCATATAGAACTCTGATCATGTTAATAAAGGAAGAGGGAGCACCAAACCATTTTAAGATAGAAAAAAGATAATTCCATTCAATTCTATCAAAAGCCTTCTCGGCGTCAAGCGAAAGGGCAATAATAGGATGCTTAGAATGTTCCGCAATATGTGCCAGATGAAAAAATAATCTAGTATTATCAGCAATTAGCCTACCAGGCATGAAGCCTATTTGATTTGGGTGGATAACTTTGTGTACTAGCATTTTTAACCTATTGGCTAGAATCTTCGCATATAATTTGTAGTCCACGTTTAATAGTGAAATGGGCCTGTAATTTTGTACCAGAACAAGGTTTTTATTAGGTTTTGGTAAGACAGTAATAATGGCTTCAGAGAAACGTGAATTTATGACATTTTCAGGGGTCAGGAACTGAAATAGATGGTGTAGATGGTATATTAAATCATTCTGGAAAATCTTATAAAATTCCGCTGGAATTCCGTCAGCTCCAGGGGATTTATGAGATGGTAGTTGTTTCAGAGCGATCTGTAATTCTTCTAGAGTAATAGGTTTCTCTAGGATATGTACATCTGTTGCTGACCAATTGGGTTTCTCAATTCCCTGTAGAAAGGAGGATAAGGAAGACGACACGGAGGGTGAGTCAGACTGATACAATTTTTCATAAAAAGTTTGAAACTCTGTCAAAATCTCAGTGAAGGAGGTTACGGTTATATCATCACTATTCTGGATGGCGGGAATCTGAATTTTATGCTTTTTCCTTTTTAGGTAGGAGGCTAGTAACTTACCACTCTTATTTCCCTCTGCATAATATACAGCTTCGGTCGTAAAAATTTGCATTCCAGCCTGTTTAGAAAGGATAGAGTTATATTGATATTTGAGATGACATAAAGTATTATACTGTAGAGGATCTTTTGTAATGGAAAATTTGTTTTCTAATGTTGAAATTTAATTTTCTAAATCTGTCAGAGCGGATTTTTCCAATTTGTGTTTATGGGAAGCAAGAGAAATAAATTCCCCTCTTAACGAGGCCTTAAAAGCTTCCCATGTGATTAAAGGATTGGTATCTGAATAGGGGTTTTGTTTAAAATAGGTACTAATAAAAGTTTTTATATGTTGCACAGTCTGGTCGTCTTCCATAAGTGAAATTGGCATTTTCCATAGAGGGGATTTAGGAACAAGATCAGGAGCCCAAGTTAAAACACAGGAAATTAGAGAATGATCAGATATGAGTATCGGTGATATAGAAGAGTTGATTAATGATTGGATGAGATGCTGTGATATGAAAATGTAGTCTAGTCGTGAAAAACTATTGTGAGGTATTGAATGATAGGTATATTCTCTAGCGGAAGGGTGCTGGGTTCGCCAAGAGTCCATAAGATGCAATTGCGAAATAAGCGAATGAAAAGATATATGAGATTTAAGCGGAGTTATTTTAGTGGTAGATTGTTTATCAATATGTAGGTCAAAGGGAATATTGAAATCTCCTGCTAAAATAATCGGTAGAGGATCAAAGGACTGAATGTGGGTAAGAAGAGTTAAGAAAAACTCCGGAGAATCCCCATTAGGCGCATAAACATTTATCAATAAAAAGGTGATATTATGGACTTCTACTTGAGCAATTATCCATCTACCATTAGGATCTATCTCCTGTTTAATAATGTGGGGTTTGAAAGATTTTGAGAATAGGATAGAGACTCCTCCTTTTCTCCCAGTGGATGGAGAATCAATAGCAGATTCAATCCAAGGGCAGGATTTGGTTAGAATAGAAGTAGATGAGAGGTGAGTTTCTTGTAACATGACTATATCCGGTTTTTTTCTTTTTAAGTGTAGTAGTATTTTCTTCCTTTTAATGGGATTTCTCAGTCCATTAATATTCCAGGAGACAACAGTGACCTGGGATTGTTTTGTCAGTGACATAAAGTTAAGAAAGCATTATATTCCAATACTGATGAAAAGTAAAAACCTTCAGAAATAGATTGTAGAAAAGAAAAAAATGCAATACGCCCTGTACTATAACACACTAACACACATAACCTCTGTAACACAGAGCAACATGCTCTAGCAAAAGTAACAGGCATAAGGACTAAAAAGGTCCAGCCAAGAAAACAGAGAAAAAAGATTGGTTCCATTCACCAAGAGAGACTCCGTGGCACATAGGAGTCCTCTCTCCATATAGACATATCAAAAACAGTTATGGAGCAAAAAGAAAAAGTAGCTCAAAAAAAAATCTAGACATATAGTCAGAGAGACCTTTAGATTACAAGGAAGCAACAGTATAGTGTGAGCAATATTCAAGGTCTATCAACCAATGCAGTCAGATTAGAAAAAGGAAATTCAGATTAAGACATTGCTATCTTTGATAAGAGCAGACAAAGAAACAAAACCACAGTGCAAGCAAAAATATTGCAAAGAAGTAATGGAAGTCCGTCCGCAAGGCAGTGGCAGACCACCTAGTAGCGCCATGGCTACGACCCCTACCCGCACCGATCACTCTCTCCACCAAATCTCTTCTGCTGAGGGTTGCTTTGAAAGACGCCATGTCTGCAGCTGCCTAGTGTTTCGCCGTGTTGATTCTTGCCGCGCTGCGCTCCGCTGCTCTTGCCGCTGGGGAAGGCTGTCGCTTCACTGCCCATTATAATGTCCAGTAAGTAGACAGCTGCAGTAACTTGGCAGTAACTTGGATTAAAAGTCAGTTAGTATAGCAGTCAGCAGCGTAGGGAGTTGAAGCAGTCGGTGAGCACTAGCGCCATTAACAGCTGGTCCACGTGCAGCCGGAAACGAAAGAAAATCTTCGAGGGTCAGTAAGTACATTAAACTGAGAAGTCAAGTAGTTCAGGAAGCAGATTAGAGAAAATTTTAAGCGGACGACATGCCTTGTGTTTGAAGATTATCCAGAAATGACTGTAACAGCTCCGGGGATTCAAAGTGCTTCGTCGAGTTGTTTATGGTTACAATCATTCTGGCTGGGTATTGCAAGCCGTATCTCGCGCCCATAGACTTGAGACGCGCTCTCATTTCAAGGAAAGATTTGCGCTTCCGCGCTGTGGTTTGTGCAAGGTCAGGAACAATTAGAAACTTTTTCCCTTCAAACGATAGATCCTTTATTAGTTTAGCAGCAGTGAGGATTTGTAGCGCTTGCGGGTATTTCAAAAGCTTTGCCACAATCGGTCTTGGTCTGGTTAATCCTGGTTTCAAGAAAGATGGCGCTCTATGTGCGCGCTCGAACTGCAGCGGGAGGTCAGAAGTAATGTTGAGTATTTTTGGAAGAAAGTTAGTTAGGTATCCGATCATGTCAGTTCCTTCGGCTTGTTCTTTTAGACCAATGATTCTAATGTTATTCCGTCTATTGCGGTTACAAAGATCCTCAAAATCTTGATCCAACTTTTTAAATCTTTGTTGCACACGTTCTTCAAATTGTGTGAAGGAGAGTGCCGCCATGTCTGCCCTATTTTCTAGTGTGTCGACACGTGCTGTGCAAGCAGCAAAGGAGGCAGTAAGTGAAGTTATATCGTTTTTCATTTCACAAGTGATGTCGTATTGCTTTGTTATTAACTCTTTCAAAGCACGTAATTCATCTAAGACTGCATCGGAGGAGGCATAAGCTGGCTTACTGATAGACGATTTTTCCGGTGAAGGAGGATCATGCTTCGTTCGTTTAGAACCGGAATTCGGAGAGGTCTCAGATTTAGAGGCTTTAGAAGTAGACATCTCACAGAGAGATTGAGCTAGAGATACTTAGAAAAAGTAAATTTTAAATCTTGCTCCGTATCGATATTCCAGAAATCGTAGGAGGAGAGAGGATACTATGCAGCCATCTTGTCTCTCGGCTCAATAGCGCCCCCCCTCTAGTGTTTATTTCAATATATAATGAATTGCAATAGTCAAGCTGCAATAGAATGAGCATTTGGACCAGAATAGCAAAGTGGTGTTAAAAAAAGAGGTCTGATTAGCTGAAGATATTTCATGCTGTAGTTAGTTTTCTTCCACAGGTTAGATAGTTGTGATGAATAGGAAAGTGTAGAGTCAGGAATTATACCTAGAACTTTCAATATTTTGTGCACCGTGAGATTGTTTCCTGATGATAGAGTCAGGGAATTGGAAGTAGTTTCATAGGTGTGTGGAACCAGAGCAGTTTGTTCTTGGTGGTGTTTAACTTGAGTCTGTTTTTTTGTTGACCAAGTGCATATTTTGATTATTTCTGTCAAGACTTTTTCTGGAGCGTTTGAGAATGATAGGTGTTGTATAAGTAGGAAAATACCATCTGCATAGGTGAATAGCTACTCTCCTTCTTTGAATTTGTAGTCCTTGAGCAAGCTCATGAATAGGTTGAATAGGATGGGGGATAAGATAGGGGCCTTGAGGAACACCACAGACTGACTTCCAGCAGTTTAAATAAAAAAATGGCAACTTGATTTTCAGTTTGGATAAGGACTACCTACAGAAGGAGTCAGTCCTGAATGTCATATGGGCATTGAGGATTGTTTAGAGCTCGAGGAGATTTATATGGTGAGTTTTCTCTTGAGGAGACCGGACTCCTTGAGTGTGGAGGCCATCCATATGAGCACCCCAGCCTAGTATGGAAGCATCTGTGGTGAGGTTTGATGGCTATGGAGCTGAAAGGGAAGACCTCAAGTAAGGTTGTATGGAACCAACCACCATTGGAGGGAGTGACAGAGGTTTGAGGTGACTTGGAGTAGACAGATATCCTGTGGCTTGAGACCATTTGGTTGACAGGATCCACTGTGGTATTCTGAGGTGAAAACATCCATAGAAGATGACAGCAGATAAAGACCTGCATGGTCAACCAAAGCTGCCCAAAATATACATACTTAATCTTGAGCTGTCCTTGCCATATTCAATGCATTGACCAGGGGGCCTTAAATCCAGTCCTTGGATCCACAACCCAGCCTGGTTTTCAGGATTTCCACAATATGTATGAGATCTATGCAAATAGATACCATATCTTCAATCAGATCTTTGTCCATCATGGTGGTATGTAGACAACACCCTTGTAGATACAGGCTTCATCTTTTCTTTGCAGGATGATCCATTTCACTTCTTCTTTTCCTCAGGTTCCATACATACAGCATCAGCCATTTTAATATTGTTTTTCACACAAGTGCTGTTCCTCCACTCCAGTCTTTTCTGTCCTTCCTAAAAAAGATTATAGCCCAATATTATTGTGCCCCATTCATGGGAATCATTGAACTAAGTCTTTGTGATAGCAGCAATATCTAAGTCTGTCTCAGACATCAGAACTTGCAAATCCTAAACTATCTTTGATTAGACTGCGAGCATTTTGTGCTCATTGCTTTCCATTTGTTGCTAATGAATGAACTGTTTAGATGGTTTGTTTTATTAACTTTATCATTCCCTCCACTGTCATGCTTTTGCTAGGGGTGATTTCCTGAATGCCTCTGCTTCCTATTGTCACCTATATGTCTTAGCAGTCCTATTTATACAGTTACCTTGGCTGGTTAAGTGCTATATATTGACAGTTAACCGGCCAAGTTCTGACTCTGCCTCCAGAATACCTCCAAAATAGCTGGTTCTGAATTGGCATTTTCATTTTCAGTGGCACTATCCGGCTAACTGCTGCTGAATATGGCCTGTTAGCTCCAAACAAGCAATTTAACATGCCAGGAGCCATTTCTAGCCAGTTAAAATGTTTTGAATATCAACCCAATACTGTCTGAATTTCTCCTCAAGGATCCTTTTTCCTGTTCTTGAAAAATGTAGCCCATCATTACAGTAAAGCCTTTTGTTTTCCATATATTGTCCCATCCTTCTGTGTATCTAAAACCTTCTTGTTGACACCTGTCTTTGAGACCCTTTTTGAATATACTCACTCGAGGAACGCAGAGAGAGGGGAGACATGATTGAGACATTCAAATATGTCACGGGCCGTATCGAGGTGGAAGAAGATATCTTTTCTCTTATAGGACACACGGCAGCAAGTGGGCATCCGTTGAAAATCAGGGGTGGGAAATTTCATGGCGACACCAGGAAGTATTTCTTCACCGAAAGGGTAGGTTGATCACTGGAATGATCTTCCACTACAGGTAATTGAGGCCAGCAGCGTGCCAGATTGTAAGAAAAAACGGGATAGGTATGTGGGATCTCTTCATGGAGGAAGTTAGGGGGTGGGTCATTAGAGTGGGCAGACTTGATGGGCTGTGGCCCTTTTCTGCCATCATTTTCTATGTTTCTATGTTTCTATATAGTCTTTTCTATCCCTTTACAAAGATAGGTAGTACTCCAGAACAAAACCTATAGTCTGAGCCAAATACTTTAGCCCCTCCCCCAACCCCTAAAAGACTCTTTGCACTCCAAATGCACTATGGTTGGCTAGATGATTTGTCTACAGATGGATTAGAGCAGTGCCCGCAAACCTTTCAGCTGGCGACACACTAAACTCAGTGCCCTGGCTGGAAGGCACCCAGAAGTCCGTGGATGTTGGAGTGGCGTCATCACATCGATGTTTGCACATAGGCGGAGGCTAATATGTCCGCGGCCCTGAACCTGTCGCTTTGGGGGAGGGGTTATCCTGGAGGAGGGAAAGTAGGAGAGAAGCCGGCAAGGAGGAGAGTCGTCTGCGCCGGCTGACTGCCAACAGGACATGCTTCTCACCATGAGAGGCACATCCTATAATCAGTCAACCAGCACTGGCACCTCTCCTCCATACCATCTTGTCCGGGCACATCAGAATCAACTGCGGCACACTGCCTTCTAAAGTAGATTCCTGGTAATGGTTAGTTATCAGGCATGCACAGCCCACAGACCCTAGGTCTGCAAAATGATGCAGACAGTGCTAATTTGGAAATCACATTAGTGGTGGGAATCTACTGGCGAGTAATTGAAAACCTTAGCTCAAAACGTCCAGCTTAATAGCAAATTAATGTTAAACACGTGCATCTGATTTTGACATTTGTAAGCCAATTGTAATGACAGACATTAATAGTTTGAGGCTTTAACCTTTCACAGCTCCTGGCGATTTCAGAAATGTACAATTATCAATGTTCTCAGCCTTCTCAACTCAATGTTTTTCTTTTATCCAAGATATATTATTCAATTTTACATTCAAAAAACAAGTTGACAAATTCCAACTAAAATAACTATTAACAAGAACAGTAATAAATAAGACATATAGTACAACCAAAATGGAAATGTTTATGTCATGTGTATAAATGAGAATCTGAATAAAATATGTGGAGGGGCATTTTTGTCAGACCATCCAAAAAGAGGCGTTCTTCTCACATATATTTTTGAACAGGAAAAACATCATGAAAATATATGAGATAGACATCCATATTCTAGAAACTTCTAGCATGAACATCTATTTATAAACTGGAACATCAAAGTTACAAACTGGGGAAAACAAGCGACATGAATGTCTGTATGGAAGCATTCTTTGAAAAAGGCCCAACAAACATCCAAGCAAAGCAGAGGGGGAAGCCTAGCGATTTGTGCAATGGACTGTGAACTAGAGAATGACAATGGGACAAATTTTTCCCCGTCCCGTCCCCACGAGTTTTATTGCTGTCCCTCTCCCTGCTCCATTCCTGTAAACTCTGCCTTAACTTGCACAAACCTCGTACTCTTATGATTTTAACGTGTTTGAGGCTTGTGCAGATGAGAACAGAGCTTAGGCATTGGTGGAATGAGGTATTATGACATCACAATCTGAGCTCTAGAATGTTGCTACTTAGGATTTTAAAGTGTTTGAAGCTTGTGCAAATGAGGACGGAGCTTGCAGGAATGAAGCGTGGACAGGAAAAGAACTCGACGGGACGGGAAAATGAGTTCCTGCGGGGACGGGGAAAAATGTGTCCCTGTGTCATTCTCTAATTTGAGCCAAAGGACTCATTTTCAAAGCCCAATTTAACTCTTAATTTCTAATTGTTAGCCCATGAGCCCTCTAGCAAAAGCAACATACCTATTATACCTGAATGTACACCACTTCAGGCTTGCAGGCAGCCTATATATTTAGATACAATAGATATTTTTCTGTTTCTGCAGGGCTCACAATAACAACAACAGAAAGAGCTCAAGTGGGACTTGATTCTAAGTCCTTTTCTTTACAGTCATAAGAACATAAGAGTTGCCATACTGAGACAGACCAAACGTCCATCAGGCCCAGTACCGTATTTCCCCATGTATAGGCCGCCCCTTTGTTCAGGCCGCAGGAAATGCCAATGTAGGTTTTAAAATTCTTAGATAAGCCACCCCATGTTACTAGCCGCACCCTATCTAAGAGTCCCGCGAGAACTGACGACAGGCATTGAGGAAGCAGCGCAGGGCCAGGCTGGATGCTGAAAAGATCGCTCCTGCCCTGCACCGCTGGCTGCAACATTGCAGGAGGCAGCCGGCAGCCGTACAGCAAGGGAGCTACAGGTACGGGGGATTCCACTAGTACCACGGCTGATCTACTAATGGAGTGGCTTATCTACGATGTCTTTAGATAGGCCACCCCATATAAGGAAGCTGTACCCACTGCAGCAGACTGTAAAACCCATGTAAAGACCGCGGCCTATACATGGAGAAATACGGTATTCTGCTTCCAATAGTGGCCTATCCAGGTCAGGGCCGCTGTGGGGGAGGGAGTAGGATTTCCCCAGGCCTGTGCTCTGGGGGGGGGGGGGGGGTGGAACTGGCAACAACTCAGGTAAGATCCAACAACTTTCCATCCCTTCCAATCCCCCCCCCTTCTATTATCCTCTACTTGCCTGGAGTCATTGATACAGAAACTGAGTTTTACCCCTCCTAAAGGACAGTATTCTGGGCCCTAGGACTTTGGAACTTTATTATACTTCCTACCCAAATTTGAAGGAACCTTTTTTTGGACGGAGTGATTTTTGCAAGCCCATGGTAAAATCCTGTGTTACAACATGTTAAGCCCATATTTTAGCTCGCTTGAATAAATGGCCCCTAAATTTGAAAAATGGAATTGCCTGTGAAAATATCTGAGGTCAGGTTTTCAAACATAATTTTCAGAGCTAAGACTTGATTTTAACTGGTAAATCATTTGAAAATCAGTCTCTAAGCTTCTCCCACAGACAGATAATGCGTAAAATGTCTTGCTAAATCACCTTATTCAACAAATCCTTTTGGACATAATTTTTAAGTTCAAATGTGAAAGGACTGGGCCCTTTAAGTGGTGCTATACAAGGTCTGTTCAAAATGTTTCATGACTGATTGTATAAAAATTTATTAAACAATCTTACAACTTATTCCATTGGGTTCCCTTCAAAGTACTCCCCTTCCCTACTTATACACTTTTCCCAACATCGTTTCTACTTCTGGAAACAGTCCTGAATCGCCAAAAGTTGCTGTGTTAAATTTTGCTTCATGTCTTCAATGATGTTGAATTGCTTTCCTTTCAGCGTGGATTTAAGTTCAGGAACTAAGAAGTCAGCAGGGGCCAAATCAGGAGAGTAAGGTGACTGGGGAAGAACTGTCATCACGTTTTTGCAGTTGTTCTTCTGGTTGTTGGTCATCAGCCATGGAACAAACTTTGTCACAATGCAAGACATTCCCAACTTCTATGTCAAAATGTTGTGGCATGAACCAATGGAGATGTTGCATTCCTCTGCCAATTCTCTAACAGTTAATTGCCGATTAGTAAGCACTGATGATCAACATCATCAGTTGATGATGGTCTTCCAGTTCGCAAATCGTCTTCCACTGATTCACAACCACTTTTGAAGCGTTCAAAACATCTTCCATGACTCATGACATGTTCCCCATAAGCCACGTTCAACATTTCATAAGTTTCTGTAGCAGTCTGATCCAATTTTAAACAGAACTTCACGCTGTAGAACTGCTCATTGAGGTCACACATGATGAAAAATAGCCGATCACGAAAACACACTTTCACAAAAACTGCTGTAGCTCGGTGACGAAAACAGGTATCAACAAACGGAAAACAAGCTACTCAACGCCACCTAGAAACATCTCAAAACAATTTATTTTTGGCATGCAGTTCAAACTTCCTGGAACATTTTGAACAGACCTCGTACAGTATAGAATTTATTTTTGATAATATATAGCAGAAATAACATTAGATCCTGATGAAAACAACTTTATTTTCACTGGGCCTGCTATTCTAGGCTGTTTCATTCTGTGTTTTGGGGAGAAAAAGGTTAGTACACAGAGCCTGTAGATCACAATGGCCCTCTTTTACTGAGTCACGGTAGAGGTTTCTACTGAGGCCCAGGGTGTTAAATGCTCTGATTCTGTTCTAACGTTCATAGGAATTATTTGAGCATCTGAGCATTTAGCACCCAAAGTCATGGTAGAAACGTCTACCATGGCTTATTAAAAAAAAGGGAGGGGAGGGAGAATATGAGCAATCCTAAACAAAGCAAAAAAGTAGATATATTATTATTTGGGGAAACACCATCAAATTAAGTCATTTTATGAATTTATATTCCAGTAGTTCATTCTTCTAGTGGAAGAATGGCTAATTACTCACTTGGAAACAATGAGGAGGAAAAAAGAATATTCAGCTTTCTTAATATGTCATCAAAACTCTTTTTCCATCTATGGAAACAAGAGTCATCAGAAACCTCCTATGGTGAAAAGTACTTAAGCATGTTCTTTGCTCCATCAGAAAGTGCAAGGAGAAATTGGGAAGTAATGGGATAAATAAACATGTCCATAGATAGGTTGAAGATGGTCAATATAAGGCTGATGTAAAATTATTTAACTTAGTCATCAAGTTAAAAAAATCACTTTAGTTTGATTAATTTTTTGGTTCTCTGTAATATGGTTTTATACGGTGGTATTGGCAGATGTATAACATAATAGTTGTTACACTGATATCATTCCAAGAATTAGGTTTCTAGTGATAGATAAAAGAAAAAAGAATTAGGTCATGTAAAAAGGGAATTGTTTCACTTTGATTAAATTAATTCACACAGAGTAGAATAATTGGAAATATGTAAGTATATAAACATACAGGAATCCCTGGTGAACCTTTTTCTCCTTGTTGACCTGGAGGTCCAGTTTCACCCTGCAAGATAACAAAACATTCAGGTAAATTGATGCTATCATGAAATAAATTGTCCTACAATACTTCAAAACTACGGGATTAATATTCAGACCACAATAGTAAATAGCTTATAAGCCGCTCACATCCATGGGATGAACTAATCCTGTATATTCAATGCCAGGGCATGTGTGGCTCAAGGCTTTCAATATCTGAGTATTGCACTGACCTGGAAGTTAACCGGGCACTGACCAATATTCAGACCAGTGCCCAGTTAAGTCAATGCATAAAGAGATCCTTTTACTAAAACCAGTGATCATCGCTAAACCTATTTTAACAGCTTTAGCGATGATCACATTTGCCGACCCGATGCAGCAAACAGCTCACCGTGTGGTTTTCTACCTGATCGCTCATTCCCCGATCTGACCATGCAAATAAACTCATTAATATTGAAATGCCATGTAAACTAGCAGAGCAATTGATACTCTATCATGGCTTCCTGATGCACACAAAAAAGTGACTGGTCAAGACTAGCCTCTTACCTGTCTAACCTTAGCACTTTTTTTAATGGGCACAGATGCTGTGTATGTTACACATGCACAATATCTGCCCCATTAAAAAAAGACACCCCCCCCCCCAATGACAGCCCTCCCTGATAAACTAGTACCGGCATCAAGAACTGACACCCTCGCCCCCTCCTGCGGCAGCGAAAACAGAAGGAGGAATGCCCACTCCTTCCTGCCATGCTGACCCCACCCCACTGCACCAGAAAAAATGGCAGTCGGGATACCGACTACCTCCTGCCACAGCGATTCCCTCTTATGCAAAAGAAAATTTGTAGGAGAGATGCCCACTCTCTCCTGCCTTGGCGACTCCCTACCCACACAAAATAAAATTGGCAGGAGGAAAGCTCGTTCCCTCCTACCACCGGATGATCCCCCGACACCCCCGATACCTTTTTCCGTTGCAAGCAGGAGAGAAGTAAAGTCCCTCCATTTTCAAGGCACACTGATCCAAAATGGTGGGCCTTCCCTCAGTGCATCATGTGATGTACAGGGAGGGGCCCATGGCCCTGATTGGCTGAGACACCTAAGGACTCTCCCAAGTGAAGGGTCCTTAGGCATCTGAGCCAATCAGGACCTTAAACTTCTCCCTCTGTAGAGGCGTCTACTGAGGGGGGAGCCTAAGGTCACGATTGCCTCAGACACCTAAGGCCCCTCCTCTTGGGGGGTCTTTAGCATCTGATCCAATCAGGGCCTTGGGCCCCTCCCTGTGCATCACATAATGCACCGAGGTGGGAAGGCCCATCATTTTGGATCGGCAGGCCTTGAAGGTGGAAGGACCATGCTTCCTGCCATTTCAACTCCTCCCACCACCCCCCTGTGCAAGATATGTTTAATTATAAGTCGTTGTTTGATATTCAGCTTCTCTTGCTTATTGTAAACTGCAAGGATCCATATGGTTTTGCAGTATACAAGTGAAATGTTATGTACGTTATGTAAAATTGGCAGGAGGGAAGCTTACTCCCTCTTGCCAATGGAGGCCCCTCCCAAACCATCCCCTCCCTTCCCCATCCCCCACCCCCCCAAAAAGGCAGGGTGGAAGCCCACTCCCTCCTGCTAACAGAAGCTCCCCAGAACCAGGCAGGATACTCCCTCCTTCCACTGGATGCTTGCCCAAATCCCTGCTTGCAATGGAAAAAGGTACGTGGGGATTTGGGCAAGCATCCAGTGGAAGGAGGGAGTATCCTGCCTGGTTCTGGGGAGCTTCTGTTAGCAGGAGGGAGTGGGCTTCCACCCTACCTTTTTGGGGGGGTGGGGGATGGGGAAGGGAGGGGATGGTTTGGGAGGGGCCTCCATTGGCAAGAGGGAGTAAGCTTCCCTCCTGCCAATTTTACATAACGTACATAACATTTCACTTGTATACTGCAAAAGAACATAAGAACTGCCATCTCCGGATCAGACCTTCGGTCCATCAAGTCCGGCGATCCGCACACGCGGAGGCCCTGCCAGGTGTACACCTGGCGTAATTTATAGTCCACCATATCCTTATATGCCTCTCTTAAGGAGATATGCATCTAGTTTGCTCTTGAAGCCTAGGACGGTTGATTCCGCAATAATCTCCTCTGGGAGGGCATTCCAGGTGTCAACCACTCTCTGAGTGAAGCAGAACTTCCTGACATTAGTCCTGAACCTGTCCCCCCATAGCTTCATTACATGTCCTCTAGTCCGTGTCAAATTGGACAATGTAAATAATCTTCTCTGCTCTATTTTGTCGATTCCTTTCAGTATTTTGAAGGTCTCGATCATATCCCCACGCAGTCTCCTTTTCTCAAGGGAGAACAATCCTAGTGTTATAAGTCTGTCCTCGTATTCCAGTTTCTCCATACCCTTCACCAGTTTTGTTGCTCGTCTCTGCACCCTCTCCAGCAGTTTTATATCCTTCTTTAGGTAAGGAGACCAATTTTGGACGCAGTATTCCAAGTGTGGTCTGACCATTGCCCTATAAAGCGGCATTATAACTTTCTCCGATCTACTCGAGATTCCTTTCTTTATCATGCCCAACATTCTATTTGCCTTCTTTGCCGCTGCCGCGCATTGTGCCGACGACTTCAGGGTCCTATCTATCAGTACACCCAGGTCCTTTTCTTGTTCACTCTTCCCCAGAGTTGCACCTGACATTGTATACTCGTATTCCTTATTCTTATTGCCTAAATGCATTACCTTGCATTTCTCCACATTGAACTTCATCTGCCATTTCTCCGCCCATGTTTCTAACCGACACAAGTCACTCTGGAGTTTCTCTCTATCCTCCTGCGATCTGATCGCCCGGCATAGTTTTGTATCGTCTGCAAACTTGATGATCTCACTGGATGTTCCTTCCTCCAGGTCATTGATATAAATATTAAAAAGGATCGGCCCAAGTACCGAGCCCTGGGGTACACCACTAGTCACTTTCTCCCAGTCGGAGAACTTCCCATTTATGCCCACTCTCTGCTTTCGGTTTTCCAGCCATTTGCCTATCCATCTTTGTATATCCCCCTCTATGCCATGGCTTTGTACTTTCCTGAGAAGTCTTTCGTGTGGAACTTTGTCGAACGCTTTCTGGAAGTCCAAGTATATTATGTCCACCGGCTTCCCACTATCAATTTGCTCGTTCACGGTCTCAAAAAATTGGAGTAAATTCGTCAAACATGATTTCCCTTTCCTGAATCCATGTTGACTGGGTTTCATCAAGTCGTGTGCGTCCAAGTGCCGGACTATGCTATCCTTGATCAGTGCTTCAACCATCTTGCCGGGGACAGACGTAAGACTCACAGGTCTATAGTTGCCCGGTTCCCCTCTCGATCCTTTTTTGAAAATTGGGGTGACGTTCGCTATCCTCCAGTCGTCCGGTATCTGTCCAGTTCTGATTGTCAGGTTTGCAAGTTTTTGCAATAACTCTCCGATTTCAACCTTCAATTCCTTTAAGACTCTCGGGTGAATTCCATCCGGTCCAGGGGATTTGTCACTTTTAAGTTTGTCGATCTGATAGTATATCTGGTCTAAGTCCACTTCAACTGTGGTGAGGCTGTCTTCTATTTCTCCTGCAAACACTTTCTCCGCTTCAGGTATTGTTGAGGTGTCCTCCTTCGTAAAGACGGACGCAAAGAAGGAATTTAGTTTGTCTGCAATTTGTTTATCTTCCTTGATGTACCCTTTTCTTCCCTGGTCGTCCAGGGGTCCCACTGCCTCTTTTGCAGGTTTTTTCCCTTTCACGTATCTAAAGAAGGGCTTGAAGTTTTTGGCCTCCTGGGCTATTTTTTCCTCATATTCCTGTTTTGCATCCCTCACCGCCTTGTGACATTTCTTCTGATCATCTTTATGTTTGTTCCAGGCTTCGGTTGTCTTTATGCATTTCCATTTTTTGAAAGAGTCCTTCTTTTCTTTTATGGCTTCCTTCACCTTTATGGTAAGCCATGCCGGTTCTCTTTTGCTCTTTGTTCTCCGATCTTTGGAAATCCTCGGAATGTAGAGATCTTGTGCTTCTGTGATAGTATTTTTCAGTAGGGACCATGCCTGATCTACCGTTTCGAGTTTGTCCACCATCTTCTCGAGTCGTTTTTCTACCATGGCTCTCATGCGATCGTATTTACCCTTTTTAAAGTTCAAGGTGGTGGTTAAGGTTTTGGCATGATTCCCTTTCCCGATGTCAAGTTTAAAGTTGATTACATTGTGATCACTCGTTCCCAGTGGAACCATGACTTCCACTTCTGTTATCGGTCCCGTGAGGCCATTTAGGACCAAGTCCAAGGTGGCGTTGCCTCTTGTCGGCTCTTTTACCATTTGTTCCAGGAAGCAATCCCCTAGCACCTCCAGGAACTTGGCCTCCTTGCCGCAGTTGGAGGTTGCTAGTTTCCAGTCTATCCCTGGGAAATTGAAGTCTCCCAATATAATTATATTGCCTGTCTTGCATTCTTGTTTGATTTCCTCCATCATTTCTGAGTCAGTTTCCTCCGCCTGTCCTGGGGGACGATAGTAAAGGCCAATTTTCGTATCTGCGCCATATTGACCAGGAATTTTGATCCAGAGTGACTCAAGCTTCTCTTTCATTTCTGTTGTAACTATTTCAACAGAATCTATTCCCTCCTTAACATATAGAGCAATACCTCCACCTTTCTGCCCTACTCGATCTCTTCTATACAGTTTGTATCCCTATAGTACTATGTCCCATTTGTTTTCTTCATTCCACCATGTTTCTGTTATGCCAATGATATCCAATATGTCATGTCTTGCTATTGTCTCTAGTTCCCCCATTTTGTTACCTAGATTTCTAGCATTCGTATACATACATCTAAGTTCCCTTCGTGTTACCTTTTTGGACCTTCTACTCTTGGCCGTCCCTGTAGTTTCAATTACGATATCCTTTACTGCTCCTGTGTTATCACCTTTGTTTGCTGTGTGGTCGTCCCCTCCTGTGTCTGAGTTGTCCCTTCCTGCTTTTTCTCCCTTGTTGGCTGTGAGGTCGTCTTCTCTTGTGTAGGAGTAGTTTTCCTTGGCTTCTTCGTCGGGGCATCCTGCTATCCGTGCCATCGACCGGTGGTCGACTGTCGGCTTTCCCCTATCTTTCAGTTTAAAGCCTTCTCGATTGCCTTCTTCATGTTGCCTGCCAAAACTCTTGCTCCTTCCTTGTTGAGGTGTAGTCCGTCCCTTCTGTAGTACTTGCTTTTTCCCCAGAACGCCGTCCAGTTGCGCACGAAGTCGAAGCCTTCTTCTTCGCACCATCGTCTCATCCAGGCGTTGATTACTTGCAATTCCCCTTGTCTCTTTCCATCCGCTCTTGGTACTGGGAGGATCTCAGAGAAGGCCACCTTCACCTCCCTGATCTTCAGTTGTCTTCCGAGTGAGCGGAGCTGGCCCTTCAGCTCTTCCCTGTCATACTTCCGCCCACTCACATCATTTGTTCCCATGTGGATAAGCACAGCGGTGTCCTCTCCCCCTGCGCCATCTATGATCCTGGAGATCCTGTTGGTCACATCCTTCACTCTTGCTCCAGGCAGACAGGTGACGACTCTGTCCTCTCTTCCTCCTGCGGTGTGGCTGTCCACATGTCGTATAATGGAGTCGCCTACGATGATCCCCATCTTCTTTATTCGGGAGTTCCTTGGGGGGCGTAGGTCCACGTCCTTGGAGTAGGGCCAGTCTTCTTCCTCCAATGATACTCTTGAAATTGTTTCCTGTTCTTTGGATGGGGCGATGTCTTCCTGTGCTCTCACTATTCCTCCTGATGTGCGGTTGTCTCCTACCTCGTCTTCGGTTTCTTCTATGTTTACATGGGTGTCTTCTCTCCTCACATCGGTTTCCTGAGTACAGTTTTCCAGCCCTGGGATCTCTACGTGGTGCTGATGAGCTTCCTCTATGAACATTTCTAGTTCCTTGACCTCTTCGTTTGGGCTGTACTCCACTAGAATCTTCTCCTGTGCTCGGATTCTGTCTTCGAGTTCCATCACTGTTCCTTCCAATAGTCTTACCTGACATTTCAAGCTATCCATCTCCATGCATCGATTGCAAATGTATGCCTGGATCCCCGAAGGGAGGTAGTCATACATATTGCAGCCGATACAGAAGACCGGAAAGCTCACCTTCTGACTTCCTTGGGCTTCCATTTCTTGCTTCCCTTGTGTGTGCTTGTGTCCCTTGCCTGCTGCTTCCTTATGTTGCTTGCCTTGCTGTCTCTTTTGTGTGTGCTGTCTCCGCTCTACCTCACCTTGATTGTATGTGTGGGTTTGTTCCCTTGGCGTCTGTCTCTTCCTTACCTTTTGTGTTTGTCGCTTCCTTACCGTTCAGTCCTCCTCGGTGTTCTTGATAGTAGATACTCGTCCCTTGCAAGGCCCTTCGCAAAGGCGCTCTCGCTAAGGCGAGCGCCTTTACCGCTCGCCTTCGCCGCGCGCTGAACGGCTGGGCGCCGTTGGCTCCGCCCCTTTTAAGGGGGAGTTTGGGCTCTGACCTCGCCGACGCGGTGGGGGTGGGCGGAGCTAACTCTCGCCGCTACCCCTAGCTCTGTCTCCTTCCTGCTCTTGCCTTCTGCCTCCTGCCTCGCTCTGCAAGTCTCCCCTCCTCCTTCTGCCTGCTCCACCGGTTTCAGCTGCTGCTGCTGGTGCTCTCCGATCAGCGAGTGCCTCGATCCGTTGGCTCCGCCCCTTTTAAGGGGGAGTTTGGGCTCTGACCTCGCCGACGCGGTGGGGGTGGGCGGAGCTAACTCTCGCCGCTACCCCTAGCTCTGTCTCCTTCCTGCTCTTGCCTTCTGCCTCCTGCCTCGCTCTGCAAGTCTCCCCTCCTCCTTCTGCCTGCTCCACCGGTTTCAGCTGCTGCTGCTGGTGCTCTCCGATCAGCATATGGATCCTTGCAGTTTACAATAAGCAAGAGAAGCTGAATATCAAACAACGACTTATAATTAAACATATCTTGCACAGGGAGGTGGTGGGAAGAGTTGAAATGGCAGGAGGGCGTGGATATCCTTTCTGCCAATTTTCTTTCACAGAGGGGGAAGTCACCATGGCAGGAGGGAGTGGGCATCTCTTCTGCCAATTTTTTCTGGCTGGGGGGGCCAGCATTCCTCCTGCCATTTACACTGCTGTGGGGGAGGAGTCAGTTTCCAGTGTCGGTGCCAGTTCATCGGTGGAGGGGGGAGCTTTTATTCTTTTTATTTTTAATGTGGCAGATATTGTGCCCCGAATAGCCAAGTGACAGAAGGCTGCTTTCAGGACTTCCCTTACCTCTCAGCTGTTCATGCTTTCCCTACCGGCTCTGCGCACGTGTGAAAGTCACTCTCACAGCAATCAGATGGACAAAAGAGTCTCTTCATACCACCTAAATGCCCCAAGCTCTTCAAAACTCCTCACAGCAGCCTTCCCCAATCAACCCTCTTTACCATTCTACTAACCAATCATCTTTCCCCTTGCAATTCCACTTCCCTTCCAGTTCCTCTCATCTAAACTGCATACTACCAACCTATCATCCCCAACCACATTCAAACACTACCTAACCCTCATATCCATACACTCCAAAAGGAATGTCCAGTCATCCAGATTTTCCATTATCCGGACTGCCAAGGTTAGTCCAGATAATTGGTGTCCTACTGTACATGTACAGCATGTCTTCAATGCTAATGCATGCATAGTCCTATAACCTGTGCAAACTGGACTTTCATAAATAGCAGGTAAAAAGTCTTTACATGGAGAGAAAAACTGTAGTTAGATCCTAAGGACACTACCAGATGGACTTCTAAGGTCTGTGGCTCAGAAGAAATAAAGAAAATAAGACAATTTAATCATGAAATTGTAATGCATGTAATTATAGGACAGACTGGATGGACCATTCAGGTCTTTATCAGCTGTCATTTACTATGTTACTATCCCCCCTTTTTACAAAACTGCGATAGTGGTTTTTAGCACTGGCCGGCGCACGGAATGCTCCACTTTGCTCCCGACACTCAGCATGCTGGCCAGTGCTAAAAAACACTATTGTGGTTTTGTAAAAGGGAGGGGGGGGAAGCAGTATGTTAAGTGTTATGTTTGTGTATGTCTTGCAAAATACATACATTAATTGAAAATGTTCCCCATAATGAACATTTCTAAGATTCACTTTGCAAGAATGTAAATATCATGGTTGTGAAAAAAAAAACCTACGTATGCCAAGCATTTAAATTCATTTTTGTATAGTTTCCACTAACCTTTGGACCCGTTTGACCTTCATTACCGGGGCTACCAGGTATCCCCTGAAAACAGAAATAAACCAAAAAACTACTGTAAAATAAAAGCATTTGAAGCGAGGTAAAACTTATACCCTAAAAATTTTATTTTCATAGAAACATAGAAATAGACGGCAGATAAGGGCCACGGCCCATCAAGTCTGCCCACTCCAATGACCCTCCCTATCTATCTTTGCGGATAGATCCCACATGTCTGTCCCATCTGGCCTTAAAATCTGGCACACTGCTGGCCTCAATAACCTGAAATGGAAGACTATTCCAGCGATCAACCACCCTTTCGGTGAAGAAGAACTTCCTAGTGTCACCGTGCAGTTTCCCGCCCCTGATTTTCCACCGATGCCCCCTTGTTGCCGCGGGACCCTTGAAAAAGAAGATATCCTCTTCCACCTCGATGCGACCTGTGAGGTACTTGAACGTCTCGATCATATCTCCCCTCTCTCTACGTTCCTCGAGTGAGTAGAGCTGCAACTTCCCTAACCGCTCCTCGTATGGGAGCTCCTTGAGTCCCGAGACCATCCTGGTGGCCATTCTCTGGACCGATTCCAGTCTCAGCACATCCTTGCGGTAATGTGGCTTCCAAAATTGCACACAGTACTCCAGGTGCGGTCTCACCATGGATCTATACAGTGGCATAATGACTTCAGGTTTACGGCTGACGAAACTCCTGCGTATGCAACCTATGATTTGCCTTGCTTTGGATGAAGCTTGCTCAACTTGATTTGCAGACTTCATGTCTTCCCTGACAATCACCCCTAGGTCTCTTTCTGCTTCAGTTTTTGTCAAGATCTCACCATTTAGGGTGTAAATCCTGCATGGATTTCGGCCTCCCAGTTGCATGACTTTGCATTTTTGCACCTGGGAAGCCGAAATCCATGCAGGATTTACACCCTAAATGGCGAGATCTTGACAAAAACTGAAGCAGAAAGAGACTTAGGGGTGATTATCAGGGAAGACATGAAGTCTGCAAATCAAGTTGAGCAAGCTTCATCCAAAGCAAGGCAAATCATGAGTTGCATACGCAGGAGTTTCATCAGCCGTAAACCTGAAGTCATTATGCCACTGTATAGATCCATGGTGAGACCGCACCTGGAGTACTGTGTGCAATTTTGGAAGCCACATTACCGCAAATGTTTAAGCTTAAGAAAGATGTCCTTTCTAGCTTTATGTCTGCCAACAACACAGCCCTAACCAATGTAATATTTATTTAAATTTCTATACTGTGCTCCCATGGGAGCGATGGGTGGCCTAAGGTATCTGGCCCATTTTTTTATGTTTCTATGTTTTTCTTTGTTTCAGTGCTATATGCAATAACATTTTCCAGTCTTGCTATAAATAGTTACTTCAAGCTACTTACAGGTGGTCCTTGAAGTCCGTCATGACCTGGAGGACCAGGTTTTCCATCATCACCCTGCAAAATAAGCACATAGTGATATAGAGGGTGACTTTATAACTGGGAGCCTTGATGACTAGGTGACTTGATGTAGCATGCTGAACACAAATTCTATAATGTTTATATTTTATTATTTATAGCCCACCTTTATCCAAAGCAAGTTACAAAACGACATACACAATGAAAAATTTAACCAACAAATACAAGGATAGCAAGGGAGAAGAGTCTATGAGGCATAAACAAATCATGGTAGATCAAATGTTTGGCATAATAAATGACATTTTAGTATTGAATTCAATGATGGCACATTCAGTTGTAGCTTCAGTGCTAGGGGCAATTTGTTCCATTCTGAAGAGCCGGCTACAGAAAATGAGGCAGTTCTTGTAATTTGCATACAAAATGTTTTAAATTTGATACAACAAACGCACAAGCATTTGCTAAACAAAATGATCTTGAGGGCACATAACATTGCAATACATTAAGCAAATAAAAAGAAGAGTCTCGATGTAACCCCAGATAGACTAACAGCAACAATTTGAACATAGAGAGGGATGGGAGAGAGAGAGGAAGATCTTGAACCATGTGGGAGAGGGGACTAAGGGAGAGGAAAATGCTGGATCACAGGGTGTAGGAGACAGGAAAGAGAGAGAGCATATGCTGGAGTATGGAGTGGAGTGGCAATGGAGGGCAAAAGAAAGAAAAATGGGAGATGCTGGTCTATAGGAGTGGCTTTAGTATCTTGGCCAATCAGAGCTTAAGGCCCATTTCCGGTGCATCCTGGGATGCACTGGGTGGAGCCTAAGACTCTGATTCAGGTGCCTAAGGCCACTCCTATGGGAGGAGCCTTAGGTGCCTAGGCTAATCAGTCTTAGGCCCCTCCCGGTATATCCCATGATGTACCAGGAAGGGGAAGGTCCACCATTTTGAAGAGGCAGGCCTGCTGTCAGGAGGGAGTGGGCATTCCTCCTGCCAGATTATCATCTAAAAAATATAGGGTTGTGTCTGTGTGAGGGGGTGTTTGGGGTTCTGGATGGGGTGTCGGGGATTCGCGGGTTGCAAAGGTGGCAGGAGGGAGTGGGCATCCTTTCTATTGGATTTTCATCTAAAAGGTAAAGGGTTGTAAGGGGGTGTCAGGGGTTCACGGGGGGCCCTGTGGCAGGAGGGTGTGGGCATCCCTCCTGCCAGATTTTCATCTAAAAGGTATGGGGTTGTGGGGAGATGGTGGAATGGAGTGGCGGGGGCTCATGGGAGGCCCTGGCAGCAGGAGGAAGTGGGCAACCCTGCTGCCTATATTCAATATAAAAGTGGGCAGTCAGGAGTGTGAGGAGCCTGGGTAGTTGAGGCAGGAGGGAGTGGACTTCCCTCCTGTCAATTTATTTATTTATTTTTTAAGTTTGGGGGTGTAGGCCGTCATCAGAGGTGGGTCCTGGTACTTTTTTTTTTTTTAATGGGCACAGATGTTGTGTGTGTGTAACACATACACCTCTATGCCCATTAAAAAACAAAACAAAAAGAACTACTCTTCCTGCTCCAAACAGCTGAGCAGCAGGAGGCTGATTCAGGGCTTCTCCTGGTGCTCAGCTTTTCAGGACTTCCCCTACCGGCTGTGAGCATGTATCAGTCACTTTCTCAAATGACTGATTGGATGGGATTACAGTGGAACTCCAGGAAACTCATTTGCATTCAAAATTGTTTGAACATCAATTGCAGTTTTCAAATCAGACTATTTACTGGTCCCACAGCAACCCACAGTATTTTAACAGCGATTTTAGAGCATCTGGACCACAGTGGCAGAATCAGGCCCTAAGTATGAATTAAGACTTAAAACCATTTAGTAAAAGGAGCCCCTATAATTCCTTTTTAAAGCATCAGTTTTATCCTTCTTATAACTGTTAAGTCATACTTAACAAGTCAATACCAAAAGTAAAACAACTTTTTTCTCTGTTTTCTAGTGTTTCTTAGATAGGACATTAGTCATTACTACTATAGCAGAACTATTTGACATCTAAGTCCAAAATGTTTTCTGTATCTAACGTGTTTGCAGAAAAAAAAGGTGGGCATACCTTTAAACCAGAGCTTCCAGGAAAGCCATCTTTTCCATCAATTCCAGGTTCCCCCTAAAATAAAAATCAGAAAACTGTGAATATTTTAATTCAGACATTAAACAGTAAAAGATATAGTTATTATTAATCTGTTTTAACATATTGACACACTTATTGTAAGTTCAAAAATGAATAAAGATTGAAAAAAAACCCAACAACAGTAAAGGAATGATTTATGAAGGGTTATGCTCAATTTTTACCAGTATTTACCTATTCAAACTAACCAGGTATATAGGGGTCCTTTTACTAAGCTGTGGCAAAAAAGTAGTCTTAGCGTGACCTTACGCTGGTCTTTCCCATACACTAAGGGACTCATTTTCAAAAAAGATAGATGTCCAAAAGACAGTATAAACCAGCATTCTCAAGTGAGCATTCTCAAAACAGACCTTCTAGATGTCTTTCTGTTCACTGTCTCCCCAGTGTGTCTAAATCTTAAGGAGATCTGTTAGAGGTGTGTTTTAGGTGGGCTTAAGACTTGGACATTCTGAAGAGATAATCAAACTTTTAACAAAATGTCCGGGTTACCATGTAGACCAGTGCGTCTCAAACTGTGTGCCAGGGCACAGTGATGTGCCCTGAAGAGATTCCGGGTGTGCCACAGGAGATTCCAAAATGTCTTGATAAGTCATTAAAAAAGAAAAAGATAGACGTCTTGCAGTTTTGGAAATCAATATTGTCTATACTGGAGTTCTGGACATCTTTCTCAAAATGTCCAAAGTCAGACTTAGACGTCCTATCAAAAATGCCCCTCTTAGGCTTTTTTTTTTCTTTGTACTGTGGCTGTATAAATACCTGATTTTCTATTTTCTGCGTTAATAGGAAGACAATTGAGGAATTGAACAATGGGAGGTGTAGCAAAAGAATGCTAATGAAGCAACCTACAAGAACTCCAAGAACTCTCATGAGGGGAGTGGAGTGGGGAATGGAGTGTCTGTCGCACTATAACTGAATTTCTCTGCCTGGTCATGAAGTCCAGTCACTTTTTTTCAAGTCTACATTTCTCATGTTTAAGAGCAAAATGCTTAAGAATGTTTGAGGATTTATTTGAAATAGTTCTCACAGCACGTTCCACGTTTTGTCGTTTCCCAACAGGTTACCATAACTCTACATTTGCAATACCAGCAAGAGTGAGGGAAAAGATCTAAGAATACTAAACAGGCAGAAACAGAAAGCTTACTATAGAAGAAATTGATCTGGGAATGACCAAACCCATACTAATTCTGCCATTAGCATGCAGCCATTTTCAAAAAGTGTGTGAGTACTCACTGGCACCCATTTTGTAGCTGGTAAGGGCTCATGTGGCATTCATATTCTAACTAGTTAACTCGCAGTAATGTGGATGCATTAAGGGGGGGAATTATGCACCTGTAATGCACATTAAGGGAATTAGCAAGCATTAAATTCTAAAGCCCATTTTATACCTATGGGTTTTTAAGGGCTCGATTCTATATAAGTTGCCTAAAAAATCAGTGCTGACTAGTATGGTGATAAGCGCAATTCTTTAAAAATTAGGCACACTGTATTTTTACCAGGGTTTTCTTAGTCTAAGGGCTCCTTTTACAAAGGTGCGCTAGTGTTTTTAGTGCACGCACAGGATTATCGTGCGCTATAGCGCGCGCTAGCCAACAAAATATCGCCTGCTTAAAAGGAGGCAGTAGCGGCTAGCACGTGCAGCATTTTAGTGTGCGCTAAAACCACTAGCGCACCTTTGTAAAAGGAGCCCTAAGTGCGTGTGTCTAATTCATAAAAAGGAACTCATGCTCTGCCCCCTGACCACACCCACTTCTAAGTAGACACTTTGGACTAGGCGCCTATTTCTTACAGAATCACGTTTCAATTAAGTCCAATTATGAAGTGTTAGGTGCAATTATCGGTTCTAATTAGTTTAGTTTATTATCACTTCTAGTCCGCCCACATCTAAAGCGGATTACAAAAATATACAGATACAATAAAACAATTAAAAATACATACATGGCAATTAACAGGACTGCTTGACTTGAAGGCCCAAACATTTTAACAAATGCTGTACTTCATGATCCAGAACAAATACAGTGGAACGTCGATTATCCGAACTCTAATCATCCGGATGCCCAATTATCCAGATTGCTTTGTGGGGTCTCAGTTTATATTTGAATTCCCCCTGAAGTACTATTCCTATCACTCTCCCTCCTACTGATGCTCCTTCTCGGCTTTTGCCCCCATTGCCATCAGCCCAGCACCCCTCTCCCCCCTGAATGAGGAGACTTTCCCCCCACCAGCAGCACGCGCCCCTGCAATGAACGGATGTTATTTTTTTTTTCTTTTTGTTTTTAATTTAAAAAATACCTTCAGTGCAACCCCCACCCCTGACAAGAAAAGGCAGCATTCCTCCTCCCTCCCTGAACAGGCACCACCAACCCCTCCTGGACACAAAGGAAAGACCCCAAGCCTACCTTGTTTCCTTGGTGGTCTAACGGCAGCACTGGAGCAGGAGCGGTTCAACTCGCTCCTGCCCATGCTCTGTCAGCGATGAAAATAGCTGCTGAGACTTCCAGGGGCAGTCACAGGAGGCTACTCATAGCTTCACAAGACTGCCCCTGGAAGTCTCGGCAGCTATTTTTGTCACTGACAGAGCAGGGGCAGCAGCGAGTAGGATTGCTTCTGCTGCAGTGCTGCCGCTGCAGATTCTTGCAGTTAAATTTTTGCAGATCTTTGATTAAGCCTATTAACCAATTAAGCTAGGCATGTTGATGTAGGCACCTACATTTAGGTAGACTAGTTAGAATTTTCCATTTAGCGTTTAACATGTTTAACATGTGCTAATTCCCTTAACACACGTTAAGGTGCATTAAACCCTAACACTTCTTGATGAATTTCCCCCCTAAATGGTTAGTTCAAGAATGGCCACCGTCTGCTCCAAAACACCTTCTCAAAAAATATTTTAATCTATTTTTCAGAGCATACAGATTTTAGTGTAGTTGCTGGATGGCTGAGCATGTCCTGTAGTACTCCATTTTTAGATGCATTAGGTGCATGTTAGCACCTAGCATAGCTTAGTAAAAGGGCCCCTTATTGAAAAATGCTATGATAAATCAGGTTGCAAACAATGTGAATTTTTTTTTTTTTTTAAATGTCCTTGAAGTCTCCTGTAATTTATACTTACAGAACGCCCAGGCTGACCAGGAAAGCCCACACTTCCTTTGTCTCCCTTAGTACCCTACAAAAATTAATGACAATACAATAGGGAGATTATTTTCAGTTAACATTAGTGTTATAATTAGCTATACAGATGGGCAATTATTTAGAGATACATAATATTTTCATTTTATATTTCCATTTTAATTTACATGTAAATTGTGCCAATTGAAAAACAGTATGATCTAATTCATTTGTGTTTTTGTTAGCAATTTTCAGGAAAGGAATAAAAAAGGAGAAAACATTACAATGATAAAAGAGAAAAGAAGAAAATCACTCCAGCATTTCAGAAGAACTAAAACACTGATTTTGATAGAATTATGCAAAATTAAGGAAGAGATGAGAGGAAGAAAGAGAAGAAAAATCAAAGGAAAAAGAGACTTTACACAAATAATTCATACAAGCCAGCAACAAACCATAAATATTAAACCCCCTTTTACTAAGCTACGGTAGAGGTTTCTACCATGACCCAGATCACTAAATGCTCTGATGCTCTTAGAATTCCCACGAGCGTTGGAAAGCATCGGAGCATTTAGCGCTCCAGGCCACGGTAGAACCCTCTACCACAGCTTAGTAAAAGAGGGCCCAAATGAAACAGCTTATCCAAGGTTCATTGCTAGGGATGTCATTTTGTGGAAGGCATTGGATTAAGCAGGAGCAACTGAGCATTGGTACTACCAAAATGTAACCTGTGGCTTCCTCAAGGTGCAATTCTCAACAATCTAGTCGTGTTAGCCGAGGGTTTAATAAAATTTCCTTAGAGATGGAACAGATTAACATTTTAAATTTAATACCGGGATGAAATAAATAGATAAGAGAAAACAACAACTCATTGGATAAGTGCAATATTTTTTTTTTATATAAACTTTGCACTATTGTTATTATTTCAGATTTTCTAAACAATCATTTTAAGAATTCCACTTTCCAAGATCAATTTATCAGATAAGTATTTAAATTTTTAATTCTCTAATGAATCTATATTAAAATTTGTTTCAACTAAATAGTCTCTAATCTTAAATTGATACTTTGTGTTTCTTTTCTTTTCCTCTTACAGATTCTCCACCAGATGATTTCAAGTAAGTATGTTTCTGGCTTTCAGCTTTGTCTTTCTTGCAGTGGGTACCTTTCTCTTCACGGTTTTGCTTGAAGAACTCACCTGCTCCCTATCTTTACAATACTAAAAGGGGGGAAAAAAACCTCTCTCTAATTGAATATATATATTTTTCCTATCTAAACTTTGTGCTCCTTTTACGAAGGTGTGTTAAGGGTTAAATGTAATGTAATGTAATGTAATGTAATGTAATTTATTTCTTATATACCGCTACATCCGTTAGGTTCTAAGCGGTTTACAAAAAATATACATTAAGATTAGAAATAAGAAAGGTACTTGAAAAATTCCCTTACTGTCCCGAAGGCTCACAATCTAACTAAAGTACCTGGAGGGTAATAGAGAAGTGAAAAGTAGAGTTAGAGGAAAAATAAAAATAAAATAAACATTTTAACAAGACAGCATTGATCTAAATACTTTGGAAGGTAGAAGAGAGGAGAGAAAGGAATAGAAGCAGAAGGGGGAGCCGTTGAACAGTAGAATTCTGGAGAAATTTAAATGATAGAAATAGAACAAAACAAAGACAAAAGGCAAAACAATAGATAATATTAAAGATAAATCATAAGCTGGACAGAAAAATAAAATAAAACTTTGTCTTCAATCCACGGTTTCAGCGTCAGTGATGAAGTGGAGCAAGTAAGTTTAGGAGGAGCGATTGACGTTTCCAGAAAGGGCTTCTTCAGGGAAGAGACTTGGCAGACAGTCCCAGGATGCCTATGTCTCCTCCCCTGCGATGTTCTCCCATCCATGCATTCCCTCCCAGACACACTGCCCGTGCCCCAGCCGCTCCAGGAGGCTGCCCCAGATGAGGCCCACGGTGAATGCAGGATTCTCTCCTCTGCGGGAAAGCCGCCCGGAGCCGACAGTCGATCTTCTTAGCGGATTGCATGGGGGGAAGAGTTCACACTCTTGGTAGGATCGCCCTAAACCACCGGCTGCACTAGCCGCTACCGCCTCCTCTTGAGCAGGCAGTAGTTTTCCGGCTAATGCGGGGGTTAGAGCGTGATGAAAAGTCGTGCGAGCTAAAGCCGCTAACGCAGCTTCATAAAAGGAGCCCTTTAAATAAAACGATTGTTTCCCTAATGCTATTCCCACCCACGTTTTTGTCAAACCATTAACAAACCAATAACCAAGATTTAATTAAACTTGAATGCAATTTTTTTTCAAGTGTTCTGTAAATACAACTGCAGTGCCCAGCTCTGCCAGCACTAGTGTATAATTATTATTTTTTTCTAAGCAGGTTTTATTTATAAAGATCAATCAATTAGACCAAACAATTTCTCAGCATATCTTAAAACCATTGGAAGTATTTAACCACATTCACTTTAATCAGCAAACCACATATCCTTTATATTATACTTATGCTGATATCTCCTATAAAATGTCTCTCACCTAAGTAAGTTTTCTTAAAAAGACCAATCAAGTCACAACACTTGAGATAACAATAAGCTAATATCTCAACTCAAATCCACAAAACCTTAACTTAATCAAAGTTACAAATTTTATATGGACATCTTACACCACAAACCAACACAACTCAACTGCTCTCCTTGGCAGATTAGAACACTTCCTGGAGTGAGCTGTGCTGTTCAGAATTCTAAAGTTGACGCAAAAATTCTTAAAACTACAGACACTGGCTAATCTCCCTTCAAATAGATTTGAACATTTTTCTTTCTTTTTTTTCCCTCTGGTTACCCCTGGGACCAACAACGCATCTACAGGTAGCCCTTTAGAGCTAAGGGGGCATGTTGTGAGTGGGAGTCAGGGAGCTTCCACCTTATTGAGGTGTGGGTGGGAGTGGAAGTACTTCCACTTTGGGAGAGGGGGGTTCAGGGTGGTAATCTAAGGAGGACCTTGTTCTGCCTGCCAGGAAGCTTCAAGTCACAGCTTTCCAGCTTTATGCACCTGAGAGGTGAAATACTATTTTACCATGATTCTGTGGCCCTAGTATGACTTGCAGTGTATCACTGCCTGTTGCCTTAGGGTATTTGCATGGGAAAGGATGCAACACATTCATTTGCATTTTTTCATCTCATTTCTATGTAACCCATGGTAACAAATATTACTACAGTAAATTTTGTCATGTTAAGGGGCAAATAAAGTGACTTAATACCTGTTAACTACCCCCTTAGTGACTTTTTAGTGGGCGAGGAAGTATGGATTGATAGAGAATAAATTTTTAGCTAGAAAGGAAAGAATTCACTTGTGGGTAGCTTTGACAAAATAACATTTTTTTCAGATTTGGGGCACAAAGATTTTAAGGGGGCTGATGATGGGTAGAATTAGAGGGGCAGAGGATTAGGGTTGTACAGGAGGTCACTGAAGCTATTACTTTGGAACAGGTAGCTATTAAGGTTGAGAAGCATACATTTTGGTATACAGAAGAGTTGAGAGCACAAAGTGTAGGAAGTGGTGTTTGGGTGAGCATGGTAGAAGTCTCCATTTGAATTTGATAAGCAGGTTTATAAACACTTTGACCCAAATTCTAAAAGTGGTGCTGTAATCGGCAGACACCTGAAAAAACAGCGCAGGTCATCAATGGCACAGTGAGGGTAAGGGGCGCCCGGTGTGGGGGCGGTGGCACCCCCCATGCCCTCCTCTCTGCTTTCCCTCTGCTGCTTTGCCCCCTCCCCCCCCTCCCACCACACTCGCACCCTCTCGTCCCACCCTTGTACATCCAAACCTTCGCCTGCATGAGCAGCTTCTCTGGCCTACTGCTCATGCTGGCATTTCCTCTGACATCACTTCCGGGCCCCATGACCCAGAAGTAATTTCAGAGGGAGCCAGGCCAGCCACGAGCAGCAAGCTACAATAGTTGTTTGCACTGACGAAGATTTTTAAAGAGGTACGTGGGGGGCGGAGAACAGAGAGCGCAAGCATGGCCATGGGGGGGTGGAGAGATGCTGGCACCCCTACCAAGACAGTGCCCGGGGCAGTCCGCCCCTGCCTCCCTCTGTTACTATGCCACTGCCAGTCGTATGTCACTCAGATTATGGCATCATTTTCAGAATTGTAGCCTGCATCAAAGGTAGGTACCAGAAATGTAGACCAGGGTTTTAAAGGCCTATATTTCCGGTACCTACCTTCGATGTAAAATCATGCTTCGTGGTGCTGAACATCAACCCCGCCAATAACCACTCCTCTTTTGACGTTTGGCGCCACTATGCATCTGCGTAGATGTGATTATGGTGCCGTGTTTTGTAGGCACCTTGTCGTGCCTACTTTTTTTCTTTTACTTTGTTTTTAATTGGTTTATAATAGCATGGTCAATTACCACACCGTTAATAACCAATTAAAACAATTAACTTAGGTGCTGGTAGAGTTCCTAATGGCATAATTTGTAGAATCTAGGCCTTTGTGCAGGAGTATCATGTGAAAGTGCAGGCTTTGAAGCAGAGCTATTTTGCAGAAGACAATGTAGTCAATAATGTACCTTAATTTAAAGCATGGTCACTTAGAGCAGCCCTACTGTGTAGAGCTGGTTTAAATGCCCATGTCTCTATTTTACAAGTAGGCACCTAATTTATCATATTTTATAATCAATGTGTATACTTATTGCGGGTTAGATGCATTGTCCATGTTCCCCCAGAACCCCACCTATATGCATGTCCACAGTAAAAGTGTACACCATGCACATTATGAGGAAATTCTATAAATGGCGATGAAAAAAAAAATCAGTGCTCAATCTTATTCCATATCTTTGGGCACCTGGTATAAATCCTGGCATACAAGTCGGGAGCAGATCCCTGTTATTCTGCAGTGGTGTGCGGTCAGGGTCTTCAGGGGATTCGCCCCACCCCCTAAAGGCCTTGAGGGTACTGCTCTTAATTTGATTGGTTGAGCAGGCAACAGGCAGATGCTGCTCAACCAATCAAATCCACATCCCAAGAGCCCTTCTTTTTTGGGGGGAAGGGGGTTACATTTTGTTTGAGGCAGTCTGACAGGTTGAGCAGACTGCCTACTCAACAAATCAAACTGTATCATGCAAAAAATAAACGAAAAGATAAACAAGCAGGGCTGTAGAGCTGGGGGATTCACTGAATCCCCTGAGAGCTCTCACCGCACGTCACTGCTATTATGTAATACTGTGCACATCTTCTGTGAATGCCCCTGACTTGCAAATGACTCTCCCATGACAAACATCCCCTTTGGAGTTACATGATCCTCTTTAAGCACTCAGGCCGATCTGCAGGCAAATCATAATTAGTGCCAATTAAGTATTTGTTAACTCCATTAATTAAATCAGTAGAGCCCTTTAACTAATTATTTTGAGTGTGGATCTGGGATCTGCGCTAAATTTTAGACACCCACATTTGGACAAACCTTATAGAGACTTGTATTTGTGTCTGTGTGTGTACTTGTGTCCTTGAGTGCCTGTGCATGCATGCATCAGATTGGACAATTTTTAAGAAAGGGGGATCTTAGTTCAGTAGTTTCAAATAATACAGACCTATATTGTGATCGTGACAAGCATGTAATTATTTAACAATCTCAAATCCATTATAACTCTAACAGAGAGAATGGACAATATAAAATTAATTGTTTGTATGTTATAAGTTATGTTTATGATTAGTATTTTTTATGTTTTATATAAACCACCTAGAATTTATGTGATTTTTAAATAAATAAATGCAATTTCTACGCTAGATCCCAGCTATATAAAGTACTGGGCTAACAAGTCACAACCTGCAAATGTTGCTTACATAAACGTACCTTTTTGCCATAAAATCCAGGCTTTCCTAAATCTCCCTTGAACCCTTTTTCACCCTAAGAGATAAAATATTATGGAAGGAGTTATTTTATTATATATATATATATATAAAAAAATCACATTCCATAAACTATTTTAGTGAAAAATAAAATGTTATCCGTATAATAAAGGTATGTCATATTGTTGAATGAAATACAAAACTCATTAAAATATTTATAAAAGAAAATTTTGTGGTGTAGTCTTCACATTGTCTATCTAAGTAGAAGTTATGGGTCAGGAATTAAGGGGCTCTTTTACTAAGCAACGCTAAGAAATGGGCTTAGTGTGCCCTTATGTGGGTCTTTCCCATGAGCTAAGCTCATTTCTTCTGCGGCCATGCAAAACCCGATTTTGCATTTGCTTCATTTGTGGGTTGCATTAGTGCTTCCATTAACCCATGGCCATAAAAAAAATAAATAAATAAAGCAGAAGCTCTTACTGATTCTCATCTAAGAGGCAGTAAGGGCTCCTGCATTAACTCTGGAGTAACCAGTTAGTAAGTGCCACTGTGCATGTGCTAATTGTTCACCGCTTCCATGCCCATTCTCCATCCCGGACATGCTCCCTTAACAAAATTAAAAAAAAGAAAAATCAATACTACACGCGTGGAGGGGCATAATCGAAAGGGACGTCTAATTCCGTTTATGTCCATCTCGCAAGTCGTCCAAAATTTAAAAGAGCCTAAGACATATTTTCGAAAGAGATGACCAACTTTTTTTTACTTTCGAAAATCGTCTAATTATACATCCTGCCGATCTGATCGTCCAAGCCGCTAAATCGTCCATCTTTATACCACATTTCTGTCCAACTTTCCGTCCAAGTTTAAAACGCCTAGAACAAGCCCTTTTGGACGTGGGAGGGATCTGCTAAGTGATAGACTGCACACCCAGACATGTCACCTAAATAGTGGGGTACCTTACAGGGCACTGATGTGAACTTCACAAAAAGGGTGCCATGTCTTCATCTCACTACAGCTCCCTTATAGGGCATGGTGAGCCCCCCAAACCACCTCCAGAATCCCATAGACCCACTTATCTACCACCCCAATAGCCCTTTTGGCTTCAGGAGCCACTTATATGCCAGTAAAAAAGGGTTTTGGGGGTGTATAGGGGAGTGCACATGTTTAAGTATCAATGCAGTCATTACAGGGGCTGATGGGCATGGATCCTCTTCTCTATGGGTCCCTAACCCATCCCCAAGATGACTTAAGCTGCTTCTGGGCTGGACAACTAGGCTTTCCTATGCCAGGCAGCCAGGCGATGATGATCTGGAGGATAAAATTTAAAGTTGTGAATAAAATTTTTATGGGGGGGTTTGGTGATCACTGGGGTAGTGTGTGGGAGTCTGTGTTATGTGTTTGAAGTGCTTATCTGGTGACTTTAGGTGGGTTTTACATGGTCTAAGTCACACTGTCCAAGGTCTGTCTAAGCTCTGTTGTAAAACTTTCGATTATAAATGCTGTACGACTAAGTCTAAGCTGGCCTATGTCCCGTCCACGTCCCGCCTTCGACATGCCTCCCGAAATGCCCCATTTAGCTTTGGATGTTGAGCGGCACTAGGAAGGCCTAGGTCATTTTTAAATACATCCAAAACCCGGTTTTATTATCGGCGCTTGGACGTTTTTGAGAAATGTTCGTCCAAGTGCCGACTTAGGCCGGTTTTTGGACGTTTTTCTCTTTCGATTTTGAGCCCCTTAGTGCCTGCAAAAGCCAAAAGTAACACTGGACAATTTAGTGCATCCTGCATTAGGTCATTTTTGCTGCATTAGGAGTGTGTTCACGTCTAACGCAGCTTAGTAAAAAGGCCCCTGATTTGTTGGTTACTTTTATATTAGTTATATTTTACAGTGTTCATTTCAAATGCATCTCCAACCTTTGTTCCTGGCTGGCCATGATGTCCCGGAAAACCAGGAAGCCCGCTATCACCCTAGAATACAACAAAAAAAATAAGGATATTAGAAAAATGTCCCTATTGATCACTAAAATCATATATTTCTGGTAAAAGATAGGATTCATTGCAAGGCTAAGAAGAAACTTCAGCTGAACTGACCAGCAGATCTGACATATGCCCCTTGTGCACTCCAATGTGTGGAAGCTCTAAAGGGGATAATTCTCAGGGAGGAAACTAGAAACATTTTATATTCAAGCTCCCTCCAACTCTTCCGCAAACACCTAAAAACCTGGCTATTCTCCAAACTGTAACACTTCCCCCTCTTTGGCCTCTCCCACCCATCCTCACCCTCTTAAACCTAATCCTTAAACCCTCTACGGGAGTTCCTTTCTCATCCTAAATCCTGTAAACCGTGCCAAGCTCTGTGTCTACGGAGATGGTGCGGTATATAAACCTAAGGTTTAGTTTAGTTTAGTTTAATTCACTTAAGTCTCAACACAAATAAATATGGCAACACAGATAGCACAAGAAGTATATCACACCATTAGAAAGGTTTATATCTGAGGGTTGGAGCCTGCTAAGCACAGAGAGCAGACACATGGAGTAGAAGCTCACACCGACACCAATTTCTTCGATTATCGTGGCTTATTCCAGCTGAATTGTGCTCCTTTATAACTGGCACTGATCAGGCATCATCCCTTCATGTCACCGTCGAAAAACACAAAAGGAGACTCCACTCCGACTACTCAGCCAAGCGATGAGGCCTAAAACCGAGTTAAGTTCGCTAGACAAAATGGTGGCGAAGCATGAGGACTCGCAAATTGAAATACTAATCAAAGAAATGTGTTCTTTTAAATGCATCATGCAGGAGCAGGTGGATGTAATGATTAAAAAAAACCTCTTATTGCCCTTGCTGGGCCTTGAGCATCTGCGCATGCTCAAAGCCTTCTGGCTCTTGCTCACTCTGAGAATTTCGGAAAATCTCGGTGAGAGCAGGAGCCAGAAGGCCTTGAGCATGCGCAGATGCTCAAGGCCCAGCCCAGGCAAGAGGCAGGATCTTCGGGCACCGGCACCAGCATGTCCTGTGCATTGTTGCTGGTGCCGGTGCCAGATCAGGATAAGGGATTGTGTTTGTGCACGTGGACGGGGGATGCCGGATCGCACTGGGGGGGGGGGGTAGGGAGGGGCGATACCGGTTCCCAGGGGGGGGGGCTCGCAAATTGAGTCAATGCTCGGTTTGTGAGGCATGATTTGCGAGAATGTTTTGCTCATCTTGCAAAACACTCGCAAACTGCATTACTCGTAAACCGAGGTTTGACTGTATATGTCATCCAAATCCTTTATATGCTCTTTATACTATGAACATCCCCAAACAATTAAAGGAATACACCCTTCTGAGTGCAACACAACAGGCCATCCGATATCTGGATGGTCTGGCTGAATACTCACTATACAACAGCTCTAAAATGTCTATTTGGAATAATTCAAAACTCAAGCATTAGGGTAAACCGGTCTTGTGGAAAAAATGGCAAAATGCCGGAATATGGTTTGTTGAACAATTACTTTGTGAAGACAAGATAATTCCTTTTTCCTCTTTATGTGCTCAATTCCCTCTGATTAAGAACTG
Organism: Geotrypetes seraphini; assembly: GCF_902459505.1. Classification (NCBI taxonomy): domain Eukaryota; kingdom Metazoa; phylum Chordata; class Amphibia; order Gymnophiona; family Dermophiidae; genus Geotrypetes; species Geotrypetes seraphini. Next base: position 66,323,300 of record NC_047086.1, on the reverse strand, counting down.
CCATTCTCAATGGAATCTATTGTCATCAACCATTAAATCTATAACTCCCCACTTTGCACATTTGCCAACTTTGAATACGTTTCAACACTGGAGCGAATTGGTCATTGCCCATAGGAGAGCTGCTTCAGTTTTGTTTTTGTTTTTTATAAAATTCTGCGAGATCATCAATATACCTTCTCATCTCAAGTCATGATTCACTGGGAGTCTATGCTGACCTCTCCCATCTCAGACATCAATTGGAAACTATACTGGACTAAAACCAATCGCCCGCTACTCTCTTCCAGAGTGTCACAATCCCTATATTTTGTTATATGGCAGGCGGTCTGGACCCCTCACCGAATGTGGAAAGCTAAAGTGAGACCTGATCCTAAATGCTGGCACTGTTTCGGTCCTGACAGCACTTTAGACCACATGTTTCACTGTAGCGCTATTTGGCCATTCTGGACCAGCATTTGGAAGACCTTTTGAGGTGTCAGGTCAAAAGCGCGCCAGGACAAAGGCGCGAGCAGACAACTGAGCGCAGCGTGGAGGTGCGCGCCGAAGAAAAAGACTGTTTTTAGGGGCTACGACGGGGGATGTGGGGGGAACCCCCCCACTTTACTTTATACAGATCGTGCTGCGTTGTGGGGGGTTTGGGGGGTTGTAACCCCCCACATTTTACTGAAAACTTAACTTTTTCCCTGTTTTTAGGGAAAAAGTTACGTTTTCACTAAAATGTGGGGGGTTACAACCCCCCAAACCCCCCACAACACCGCCACGATCTGTATTAAGTAAAGTGGGGGGGGCTCCCCAACAAAACCCCCCGTCGCAGCCCCTAAAAACAGTCTTTTTCTTCGGCGCGCGCCTCCATCTTGCGCTCAGTTGTCAGCGTGCGCCTTTGTCTTCCGCGTTATTGTCTATGAACCCCTTTTGACATTGTTATGTTTCATTCTCAGCACCCCTGCTTTGTTGACACTGACTGCCCTTCAAAGCTGATTGATACTATGTTTGCAACTGCCATCATGCATATTCTCAAGAATTGGAAATCAGCCTCCCACTTGGACTACACCTTCTGGTGGAATTCATTATGTTTGTACAATAAACATGAACAATATGCTGTTGAAAAGTGTCACATTTCCAGACTGTCTTCTTATGCTCCTTCTGTTGTGTCACCTTGGAAATTCCTTGATAGGTTCACACAGTCCACCTAGCTGACCATTCTGCTAATTTGCTTCTATTCCACATCTTTCCCTTTTCTTTTTCTCTTTCCTTCTCTTTAGTATGCTTTTCTTGACATCTTGATATTTCATCCATAGGGATAAAGAATTGTGTAGAGTGACCACTGTGTTGCAGTACGCCCTTTGGAAGTTTATAATAATAATAATACCAGCTTATATACCGCAATACCGTGAAGTTCTATGCGGTTTATAAAGATTAAGCAAAGGTACAAATTGATTGACTTTAAGAGGGGAGGAAGAAAGAGGGTTAATAGGACAGGAAATCCATTTTTGAGGAGAGAGTGATCAATAGAACAAGTTAATCGCTATAGAGGGGAGAGAGAAGAGAGGATCAGTTGTCTAGATACTTTAGGAACAGGTGTGTTTTCAGACGTTTCCTAAATTCCTCATAAGTAGTGGGCGAAAGCAATTGTTCTAGGTCTTTACCCCATGATGCTGCTTGGTGCGAGAGAGTTTATCATACTCATTGTTATGTATTTGATTTAATTTTGTATTGTAAAAGTTACAATAAAAAAATTTGAACTAAAAAAAAAAAAAAAAAAGGAAAGGTTTATATCTATGAGGGGGGTGCTGAAAGGTTCTCAGCCCAAGAAAAAAGAGAATGACATGGATATGGTTCAATCAATGATCTGAAACAATGTCAAAACATAGAATTTTGTTTCTGCAAATTGACACTTAACAAAATAAGATAACACTCTTTTCAGCTACAGTGGCAAAATAACACTCAGAATTTAGGAAGTTGGTTGGTTGGGCTGAGAACTATTGTAGTTCTCTCTTAAAGTTATATTTCTATGTACTTCTATCTATTCTTCTCTTTTTCCCCCTTTTTCTTTATTCATTTAGGTGTCAGGTCAAAAGCGCACCGGGACAAAGGCGCGCCCAGAGAACTGAGCGCAGCACGGAGGCGCGCGCCGCTCAAAATTAATGTTTTTAGGGCTCCGACGGAGGGGTGTGGGGGGAAACCCCCCCCCACTTTACTTAATAGACATCGCGCCACGTTGTGGGGGCATTGTGGGGGTGTCGGGGGGGGGTGTAGGGGGTTGTAACCCCCCACATTTTACTGAAAACTTCACTTTTTCCCTGTTTTTAGGGAAAAAGTTAAGTTTACAGTAAAATGTGGAGGGTTACAACCCCCCCAAGTCCCCCATAACGCCGGCGCGATGTCTATTAAGTAAAGTGGGGGCGTTCCCCAACAAAACCCCCCATCGGAGCCCCTAAAAACAGTAATTTTGAGCAGCGCGCACCTCCGCGCTGCGCTCAATTGTCTGGGCGCGCCTTTGTCTTTCGTGCCGTTGTCTATGAACCATTCATTTATTTAAACCATTTATATTACGCTTTTAACATGTCCTCAAAATAACAGAATAACTGAAAGGGAAGAAGATGCCAGATGCTGCTACATCAAAATCCTATAAATAAATTATTTTAGCTAATTATTTTAGCAAAAGAGGAAGGTTGGCTCACCTGTAACATCTGAAGAGTCAATATTATGCTCTGGTGGTAGAACCCCACCCCTATCACTATTCACCTCCTTTCATGTTTCTGTTGAGGAGTTGGTGGGAGGTTCAGAAGGACTTTTATTATATAGTACAAAATGTTCTAAGATTTAGCAATTGTTTCTTGTTAGGGGATATCAATAAACACCTTGAAAATGGAAATAAACCTATACAAGTAAATGAGTATGTTTTTTTTTTTAATTCTTTATTCATTTTCAGACTTACAATAAGTGTGACAATATGTTTGAACAAATTAACAATAAATAAATCACTTAATAATCATCATTGATACAAATAATATGCCTTTATCCCCACTCCTTCCCATCCATTCCTATCCTATAGTCAAATATCAAGTACAATATGTGATTATAAAATTACCCCCCTCCCCACCTTACCATTGAACTCGTAAATTTAAGGGAAACAATGTCATGTACTCAGTACAATACTTTGTTAATGGCTCCCACACATCTTGAAATTTCCTGAAACATCCTCGCTGTATTGCAAGAACTCTTGAGTATGCATTTTATTTCTTGGCATCTTTAGGTTTTACTTTACCAAGATTTGAAACATTTCATATAGGAAGCTATCTTTTAGCTATATTAGCAAATATATATAGATGCATATTGTGTGGAATCCAGTCATTTGAACAGATCATTTTGGTTTAAAATTTGTGTTGCAATGGAGAATGTCTAAACCAGATATCAGCCCACATAGATCATGAGAACCACTAGAGGATAGGTAAATTTGATACAATTCTGGAAAGAAGTTTCACCGTGTCTATTGGATAATTTGGATAACCCAGATCATATAAATTGGAATCAGAATGGTATGAAAGTATTAGATACTATATCACAACTCTCAACACGTGTTATTTCCCAAAAAAGACCGAACAAATGGTTTAGTAAGGAGCTGCTGACATTAGAGACATTGTAGACAGGTGGAAAAACCATGGTGTAGAGAGGGCACCATCACTGGGCACAATTTGGACGTTTGAGCTAGACATTACATTACATTAATGTCTTCTATCCCACCAATACCTTTCAGTTCTAGGCGGTTTGCAACAAGAAATTAGCCTGGGCATTCCCACGGAGATTGCAAGGTTGATAGCAATAGTATGCATCGGGATCTGGGAATGGTCGATACGGTTTCTTGAATAGTATGGTTTTCAGTTCTTTCCTGAACGTTTTGTAGTTCGGCGTTGTGGTCAGCAGATTTGAGAGGTGGTGGTCTATTTTTGCTGCTCTGGTGGCTAGTAGACCGTCATATATTTTTTTGCTTTGCATGCCTTTGATTGGCGGGTGGGTAAAGTGTGCTTGAGTTTTCCTTGATCTGGATGTGTTTTTCCAGATTAGGCGGTTGTTCAGATAGCTTGGTCCATTTCCATTTAGGGCTTTGAATAGGGTGCAGTAAAATTTGTGTTGTATGTGTGCTTGTACTGGGAGCCAGTGTGAGTCTTGGAGAGCTGAGGTAATGTGGTCATATTTTTTCAGCGAGTATATTAGTCTTAGGGCTGTATTTTGGACTGTTTGTAATTGTTTTAGCATGTTGGCGGGGCATGACAGGTAAAGTATGTTGCAGTAGTCCAGGAGTCCTAGGATTAGCGCTTGTACTATGAATTTGAATTGTTGTTGAAGTATTTTTGGACTTGTCTTAAGTTACGCATGGTTGCGAATGCCTTCTGAATTGTTTTGCTGATTTGAAGTTGCGTGGTGCAGCCTTTGTCTCTCATTATTCCCAGCAGTTTTAGGTTGGGTTGTAAGAGATATGTGATGGAGTTTATATCTAGGTTTGCTATGGTTGGGGTTTTGTTTCTTTCTAGAAGTAAGAATTTGGTTTTGTCTTGGTTTAGTTTTAATTTGTGGTCTCTCATCCATTTTGGCACTGTTTCTAATGCAATGTGTAGTTTGTTCATTGTGTTGGGGGTGGTTTGGTGGAAAGGCAAGAGGATGGTGATATCGTCTGCATATGTATGACGTTATACCTTGTTTGTCTAAGCATGTGCCAAATGTGACTATGTAAAGGTTGAAGAGTGTTGATGATAATGGGGAGCTCGATGAAGTTACAGGGAAATACTTTTAACACCAATTTTTCACTCAGAGAATAGTGGAGCGCGTTGCCAGAAGAAGTGGTAAGAGTGGATAATGTAGCTGGTTTTAAGAAATGTTTGGACAAGTTCCTGGAGGAAAAGTCCATAGTCTGTTATTGAGAAAGACAACTGCTTGCCCTGGATTGGTAGCATGGAATGTTGCTACTCCTTGGGTTTTGGCCAGGTACTAGTGACCTGGATTAACCACCATGAAGACAGGCTACTGGGCTTGATGGACCATTGGTCTGACTCAGTAAGGCTAGCCTTATGTTCTTTTGTCCCTGCTCAGAAGAGCTTACAATCTAATTAGAACAGAAAGAACAAATAGGACAGATAGGGGTTGGGGAGTTTCTTGCAGAGAGAATGGTAGGATGGACATAGGTATCTTATGGTGAGTGGGAGTTAGGAGTTGAAAGCAGCCTCGAAAAAGTAGACTTTTAGCTTCTAGAGCAATAACAGCTATGATCTGTAGGCACTACCTATTGATCTTCACATATTTTGCTCCAGACTTACATATTATGGGGCTCATAATCAAAAGAGAAAAATGTCCAAAAAACAGCCTAAGTTGGCACTTGGACGAACATTGTCAAAATATGTCCAAGTGCCGATAATAAAATTGGGTTTTGGACATATTTTAAAATGACCTAGGCCTTCACAGTGTCGCTGAACGACCATAGCTAAATGGGGCTTTTCAGGAGGAGTGTCGAGGGCAGGAGTTGGGCGGGATGTGAGCCAGCTTAGACTTAGTCTTACTGTATGTATAACCGAAAGTTATATAGCAAAGGATCGAAGGAACTTGGATGTTGTGACTTAGACCATTTAAAACATGGTATAAGTCACAAAAACCCATCTAAAGTAACTAGATAAGCACTGAAAACACATAATACAGACCCCCACACACTACCCCAGTGATCACGACCCCCCCCCACCCCATAAAAATATTAATCACACCTTTAAAATTCAGCCTCCAGACCATCATCACCTGACAGCCTGGCATAGGAAATCCTAGTCGACCTGCACAGAGGCATCTTAAGCCATCTTGGGGGTGGGTTAGGGACCCATGGAGAGGAGGCCCCATGTCCATAAGCCCCTGTAATCACTGCATTGATACTGAAACATGAGCACTACCTTATACACCCCCAAACCCTTTTGTACTGGCATATAAGTGGCTCCTGAACCATAAGGGCTATTGGGGTGGTAGGTAAGTGAGTCTAGGGCAGTGATGGCTAACCTTTTTGAGCCCGAGTGCCCAAACTGCCGCACAAAACCAAATAATTTCCTCAAAGTGCCAGCACGTCAATTAAACCTTAATAACAAGATTTTAGTATCTAAAAACTCTTTATAAAGTTGCCTGAACTATGTAACATCATTTTTAAAGGTTGGAATCTTTGTATTGTCAGAGAATCAATTTGATTCACAATCCTTTGGCTTTCATTTCAATTTATTGGCAATTTATAATGTTTTAATGATTTCATTCAATTTAATGAATTTAGGAAGAATTTGATTCAGTTACACAATATATTTTAAATGTATTATTCACATAACATGTCAAATGTATCCTGAGTAAAAAAAAAGATAAACTTCTTAAAACTGTTAACTGTGTCAAGACTCGGTGTGTATTCCCAAAGAGTCTATATGTTTTTTTGTAAAATTTACAATCAAATTAGAAAATAGTTAAATCATTACATTTCTAATAATATGATGTAAAGAAAACAAAAGAGCTTTCAATTAAACCAACCGTTTTTATTGGAAATTCCAGATTGGAATACAACAGGGCCATGTAAAGTCCCTTTTTTAAATAACATCTTTAAATAATATTTAAATAACTTAGAAAGTGTCTTAACTGCAAACTGAAAACACTGCTTCATGTAAACATATGCATTGGGCATGCTCTGAAAAAAATTAATGTGATTTTTGTTGTTGCATGCATGCTGATAACGTGTCAATCCTTTGCTCATAGTGCGTTAATTTCAGAGCAACACATGCAGCACTCATGTCATCCATTAATCTGTTTCTAGCATCAGATTTTATATGATTCAAAGCCGAAAACAGCTGCTCACAAGCATAGGATGACCCAAACAAAGTAAGAAGAGCAATCCCAAGTGCTTTCATGGACTTAAAATTGTCTGGCAGAGAATTCCACGCTTTTAGGTTTTCATTTTCAGAACTGCTAGCAGTGATTTCATTTGTCACCCTTTCACACTCAATACGTTCAAGAGCCGCACGCAGGTCATTGAATTTACTTTTCCAGATAGAGCTTTCTTGAAATTCCAGTAGCTCCATTTCCAAATTTTGAATATCCAACCACTGTAAACAGGAAAGATCAAGATCTTCAAATGTGGACTTTTCTGGGGAAGTTATAAATGAAAGGGTTGTCTCCATCTTACGGACCTGAGAAAATCTTTTACTAAAATTCTCCTTTGCTTCGGCTACAATGGTGGAATATGCTTTGTGGATTTCCTGGTGTTTTTTATGACTGTCCACAAATGTTGTAGAATTATCCAAATGTATTTTTAGGTTGGGAAAATATTTTAGCTGTCCACTCTCAAGGTCTTTTTCAAAAACATGCAATTTTCTCTCAAAAGCTTTAATGTCACTAAACATGCTTTCTGCTGTTTTTCCCATGCCTTGTAATTTTTTGTTTAGTACATTAAAGTGGTTAGTAAAATCTGTAAAGAACATGAGGTTGGTAAGCCAGGCCATGTTGGTGAGTTGAGGATAGTCTTCCCCCTTTTCGTTCATAAATAGCCTAACTTCTTCCAAGCAGGCCACAAATCTCTCTAACACTCGTCCTCTGCTCAGCCACCGGACATTATTGCACATCAGTAAAGTGTTATATTGTGCCTGAACCTCATCAAGAAGGGCTTGAAATTGTCGAAAATTAAGAGCACGCGCCATGATGAAGTTCACCATTTTTGTTACATCTTTGAGGACATCGTCAAGTTTTTTGCTGCTTTCTTTGGTGCAGAGAGCCTCTTGATGTATTATGCAGTGAAATTGAATCAGTGGATGTTTTGCTTCCTTAGCAAAGAAATGAATGAATCCTAATGTTGTCCCCACCATGCTAGGTGCTCCATCGCTAGTAACTGAAACCACTTTTTCTGGACTTATGTCTAGTGATGAAAAAGCCTCCATCACAGCATTGTGGATATCTATCCCTTGTGTTCTTCCAGACAAAGACAGCAGTTTTACCAGCTCTTCTCTCATGATGTCACCAGTAGCATAACGCAAAATGAGCGCTAGTCTTGCATGGTTAGTAATATCTGTACTTTCATCCAAGCACATGGAGTAGAAGGGTGCTTTTTGTAAGTTGCAAGTAAGCTGTTGACTAACATCAGCAGCCATTCGCAGAACCCTATCTTTTGCAGTATTTCTGCTTAGCGGCATCTCAGAGATGCGCTGCACAATTTTATCCTTGTTTTGGAAATCATGGAAGAGTGAATTACTCCCAGCCAAAATTGCCTTTTTGATAAAATCTCTATCAGAGAGGGGCTTACCATGTTTTGCCATGCACAGTGAAATTTGAAAGCTGGCAACTGTAAGATGATTAGTTTTTGAAAGATAGTTGCTAAAACTAAGAGACTGGGAGTGATATTTCTTTAATTTTCCTACAAGGAACTCTTTTCTTTGAGCTAAACCAAGTTCAGCAACACTGTTATGGTTGGTCTCAAAGTGACGTTTGACACTTGATGTGCGAGACACGACACTTTCATTACACATAATACACAATGCTTTCCCACTGCGTTCAGTCACTCCATATGTCTCTGTCCAGGCCTCTTGGAATAGTCTTCCACTATCTGTTTTTGCTTTTTTTGCTGTACTCATTTTCTTTGTTCAAGACTTCAAGTCTACAAAAAGATAAAATTTGTATAATAAAAAAAATCTAATGAAGTGCTGTATACAAATCCGTTCCCATAAAAAAAATATGTGATTGGGGAATTTTACTAATTGTAGACATCCGTTTTGGTCAAAAAATATACTGACTGGGTGAAAACCGGACTTGTGCAACCTGAGTGTATGGGAAAAGGACTTTTATTTTTCATTATTGGAACCTTTGTTATTTTATTATGATGTTTACAAAAGCACTGTGAAGGGCCACATATACACTTTACTGTTTTTTGCTATATTGAGTTTTCCATAAGGTACAGCGCAGAGGATTAGTGTGTTGGTTGTTCACAGAGAGCCCAGCCCTCCTCTCAGCTTACTGAACTTCTCTATGCAATCATCATAAGCAGCTTTTTTATTTCCTCAAATTTAGCATGTCCCCCATGGAAGATACAGAGGTTTTTACAGAGGAGCACATTATTAGACACATTAACATCCCCCCATATCCTCACCTCTCTAGCATGGGAGCACTAGGAACTGTTCCTGATTACAGATGTCACATGTGGAGTCACACTACAGCCTCACTGAGTTCCTGTGACAGACTCAATGTGAAGCTTCTCTTCCTCCCCCCACTTCCCCCTCACACACTGCCTGGCTCATAGGATACTAAAGGGAAGACAGGCAGGCTAAACATCCACTCACAGGACTGCAGCCAACACAGGAGGATGGGCCGCGGCCCACCGGGACAATGCCCGGTCCTCCCAATGGCCAGTCCGGCCCTGTTGCCAGGTGAGCTGCAAAGCAGACACCGGCACACTCGCCTCCCGCCATGCCGCATATCTTAATTGCGGACTAGAGAGTTGCGCGGGGACAGAAATCCCACCCGTCCCCGCCAAAGTCTCACCCGTTCCCACCCATCCTGGTGAGGAATCCCACCCGTCCCCGTGAGGAATCCCTCCATCCCCACCCATCCCCACGAGGAATGTCCTCCGTCCCCGCCCGTCCCCGTGAGGAATCCCCTCCGTCCCCGCCCATCCCTATAAACTTCAGAAATAGTTATTTCATTTAATTATGCTACTGAATTAAAGGCTCTGGTAGAAACCCATTTACAAATAAGCAAAAAGTGGGAAGAATACACACTTTGTAAACGGGTTTCTACCAGAGCCTCTTTTGTTTATAAATTTTTATCAACACAACTAATATACTACTTTATCCTGAAGCAAAAAAAAAAAAGAAAAAAAGAAATAGAATTCTTTTCCTACCTTTGTTGCCTGGTTTCTGCTTTCCTCATGTTCTCATTCAGTTCCTTCCATCCACTGTCTCTCTTTATTCTGCGTCTTCCATTTGCTCTGTTACTGTGCCTCTCCCTTTCTCCTCCTTCCAAATTGGTCTGGCACCCATCTTCTTCCCTCCGCTCCCCCCATAGTCTGGCATCTCTTTCTTCTTCCCTGCCAGCGTCTTCTCCCCACTCTCTCTTCCCCATTTCCTTTCAGCGTCTTTCTCCCCCCCCCATCTTCCCCATGTCTTGTCAGCGTCCTTCTCCCCCCTCTGTCTTCCCCATGGCCTTTCAGCGTCTTTCTCCACCCCCCCTCCCCGTCTTCCCCATGGCCTTTCAGTGTCCTTTTCCACCCCCCCCCCCCATCTTCCCCATGTCCTTTCAGCGTCCTTCTCCATTCCTTTGTCTTCCCCATGTGCTTTCAGCGTCCTTCTCCCCCCCGTCTTCCCCATGTCCTGTCAGCGTCCTTCTCCCCCTTCTGTCTTCCACAAATGCTTTCAGTGTCCTTCCCCCCCACCCCGTCTTCCCCATGGCCTTTCAGCGTCCTTCTCCACCCCTTTGTCTTCCCCAGTGCTTTTAACGTCCTTCTCCCCCCTCCTTCTCTCCCGCCCCGGGTGCAGCACAGCTGGCCAGGTCCCCTTACTTTTGTGGCGCTTCCCCGACCGACAGACTGACAACAGCCTCGGTCTGACAAACCTCCCTGCCCTTAACCGCAAATCTAAATTTCCTTCTTACAGCTGCTGTAAGAAGGTAATTTAGATTTGCGGTTAAGGGCAGGGAGGTTTGTCGGACCAGGGCTGTTGTCGGTGGGTCGGGTTAGCGCCACAAAAGTAAGGGGACCTGGCCGGCAGTGCTGAACACGGGGCGGGGCAGACCGCCCCCCTCCCTTGGTAGCCACTCGAGCCGCGAGGCTATTCCTCCTTACTTACCCTGCCTGCAGCACAGAGCCAAACGGGAAGACTTCCGTTCAGCTCTGTGCTGCAAGCAGAGCAGGTAGGGAGAAAAGCTGCACGACTTAGTACATCCAGCCCCGCAGGAACCCCGCGACCCTCGGAGGCGTCCCCACGGGATCCCCACGACCCTAGGGGGCGTCCCGTGCAGCTCTCTATTGCGGACCTTCCCGCGTGCCAGCTGCAAGGCCTTCATGTGCCACAGCTGGCACGCATGCCATAGGTTCGCCATCGCTGGTCTAGGGGATTCTGGAGGTGTTTTGGGGGGCTCACCATGATCTATAAGGAAGCTGTAGTGAGATGATGACATGGCACCCTTTTTGTGAAGTTCACAGCAGTGCCCTGTAAGGTACCCCACTATTTAGTCCATCACTTTGCAGACCCGTCCCACGTCCAACAGGCGTTTTTGACTTGGACGAAAAGTTGGACGAAAATGTGGTATAAAGATGGACGATTTAGCGGCTTGGACGATCAGATCAGCAGGACGTATAGTTAGACGATTTTTGAAATGAAAAAAAATTTGGACATATTTTTTGAAAATGTGTCCTAAGCTATTTTTTACTTTGTATGACTTGCGACTTGGACGAAAATGGACTTAGACGTTATGCCCCTCCACTTGTTTAAAAGACATATTCAAATCTTAATTAAAAAATAGAAAGCAAACATCTTAGTGGCTGTGAGAATATAATTGACTGCACTGGTTTCATGTCAGTGTTGTCCTACAAAAGCAGTGACTAAATGCATCCTTTACCGCCTCAATGCATCAAAATCAAAACAAAACTGGAAAGTGTGTGGGCAGAAGAACAAGAGGTTGGAAAATGCCCTTCCTGCAGCATGTGGGAGATGGAACTTATGTACCATAAATGTGGAAAGGGTAAAAAGATGAGTGGGACAATGGCAATGATCACTGATATTTTGAATGTTTAAAATTCTCAGATAGTGTATTTCTTATGGTCACAAAAAAAAAGAGTGTAGAGAGAAGAGGTTTGGAATTAAAGGGAAAAAAATGAATGGTCTAGAGAATTAGTAAGAAGTTGCCATTGATTTTTTTTTTTTTTAAGATGTTGTGGAAGCATGGATTTTATTATCCTAGACCAGATGCAATAAACATTTTCCTCCGGGACACAAAAACATCCTTTTCTACATATTGCCTTTTTACAGATATACATTTCATATCGAGAACAAATGATTAACAATTGAAACAATTAAAAGTATAAGACACTGATGATTATCCCGCAGTACTTAACACATCTGTTTAATTAAAACATAATAATTGTTTTCACACTATGCACACCAAAATGATACGAGTTCAACAGAAATGATTTCTCATCTTGAATGCATTTATTATACATTAATGCAGGAGGTTGCTAAATATATTCGTGTGTAGAGATTTTATCTTGTGAACCAAATTCCCATCGCACTGACTCAGCGTTTGATTCACCCACAGTTATTTGGCTCCAAATGGATAATTAGTAGATAAAATATAGCAACTGTCATAAAAACAGATATTCAGAAGATGTTCAGCAAGATAATGTTTTTCCTATAGCCTGAAAAAAATATTTGGAGCATGCAAGAGGATGAGCTGGCTAAATTGTACATTAATATTCTCTACTTCACCCAAAGACATGCTCAGAAACACCCATTTAATGTAGGGGTTCCAAGGTGGGTTTTGTGTCCTATACAATTTTTTAGTCTAGTTGATTCAAGACCCTCCTTAATGTATACTCCTCCTCCTCCTCCACTGATTCGATCCACCCTATCATTAGAATATAATTTGCACATGTAAGAATGTGCACCTCATCTGTCTATCTCTTTAGCTCACAGGCCTAAATATTTAGAGGTAATATGCAGCTTACAGTAGTGTGGTTTGTAAGCCTACATCCATGGGATAAACTAATTTTCAATGACAGGTATATGCAGCTCCCAACTTTTAGAAACATGATACTGGACTAGATGGCTATTTTTATGTTCTTATGAACTGACTTGCAGGCATTAGCCAATATTCAGACCAGTGCCTGGTTAACTCAATGCATACAGTTAGGGCCAGACAAGTCGTAGATCTGCCCAAACTCTATCCCCGGATCATGTCTAACCTAGCTGGTTAAGGAATGGCCAGTTAGTGGGAGTATTCAGTGGCACTACCTAGTTAAGTGCTGCCAAATATCAGTGGCCAGCCAGCTCAGTGGGATTTAATCAGGCATAATAAGCCTCTCCTGCCCAGTTAAACCCCTTCAAATATTGGGAATTAGCGTGCATATACAAGCCCAAAATGTAGCTGTGTGTAGCTCCCATTACTTTCTATAGGACTGATTGCAATATGTTCAACATGTTCCTGTAGAAGGTTAGCTTCAAGAAAGCCTCTTCTAATCTTTCAGTCCTAAAGTTTTAATAAGCATCCCCTATTTTGAAAATATTAGCTCAAGATCCTATGAGAAAAGCTGTTTTTGAAGACATGTCACATGTACAATCACGGGTCCCCTCCCACAGTCTATAGTCCTTCCAGTCTCTTCACTTTCTTGCCTCTTCCACACCTACCCAATCACCCACTTGCCTCTCTCCTGTCGTACTTGCTCTAATGGATTTACTTACACACTCAGCTAATTTATTCAAAATTTTTAAATTTGGTATTTTATATACCATCTTTACACTATCAGAGTAGTTTAGAAAGCTATATGTAATTAAGTCAGGAAGGGGAAAGGAAACAAGTTTCAAAATCAACTGAAGTTAAACGTCGCTAAGACCGAAGTGTTATATGTTGATCACAGGAAGAACCTGGTATCGTGTCCATCTGAGATTTCCCTTGCAGGTGAGGTCATTCCAGTGCAAAGGCAGTGTAGGTATCTGGGGGTTGTGTTTGATTCCACTTTGGTCTTTTAGGGCCCAAATTAAGGCAGTAATATCTGGCATGTTTTTCAAGCTGCGTCTATTGCGGAGGTTGCGTGATTATCTTTCTGATGATAATTTTTGAACTGTTACCACGTTGATGATAACACCTTTACTTGACTATCGTAATTCCATTTATTTAGGTTTGCCTAAATGTGTCTTGCGTGCGTTGCAGTTGGCACAAAATGCTGCTGGACGCCTTATTGTTCAGGCTTCGAAATTCAATCACATTACTCCGATACTTCGAGAGCTTCACTGGCTTCCAGTTGGTATGCGGGTCGAATTTAAGGTTCTTTGTGTGATGTTTAAGGTGCTTCGGCATAATTGCGCGTCAGGCGTCTGCTCTCTTTTGCAGTGGTATTGTCTGCGTGAGCTACGGTCTTCAGATAGTTTGAAACTAGAAATTCTGTCATTAGCAGCTGTGAGGCTTATGGGGAACTGCAAATCGGTGTTTTCTGTGCAGGGCCCGGCGCTGTGGAATGTCTTATCTTTGTTGTTGAGCCAATTGAACATTCTTTGGCATTTTAGAAAGGGGGTTAAAATTGTGTTTGAGCGCTTTTTGGGTGCTAGCCATGTGACAGTGTGAGTTAGAGTAGGTTTTTTGGTTTGTTTGGGGTTTTTTTTTTGCAGTTTTCTGCTGTTCTGTATTTGTTTGTACTTTTTATTGTGATTTTGTATGTGATTATTGTTCCCCGCTTAGATTTGTGGATAGGCGGGTTATAAATAATTTTAAATGAAAAGGAGAAAATAAACCAGCAGCAGTCATAGACAAAAGAAGGTTCTAGCTGCAGCTGGCAAACTCTTGTCACCAGCTACATTAATTGAGTCCATAAGCCATGGCAAAAGTTTTACAGCAGGAGCTTTCCAAGCAGATGAAGGCTAGCACTGTATATAAAATGCCGAGTTATACATACATTAGAGTCAAGCATGGGATGGGCTGGAGCTTGTCTTCCTGAGATCTTAAGGTATGATGAACTTACGCATGTGTTTGTTTTCCTATTTTAGCAGATTTGTCATTTGCTGTGAATTTAGGGCCGGATTCTCTAACCGGCGCTGTTGTTGGCGATCGCACGTCCATCACATGGTAGTGCCAGTTACAGAAGCATGCCTCCAGCAAAGGTAGGCACTAGAAATGTAGGCCATGGTTTTCCAGGCCTACATTTCCGGTGCCCACCTTTGATGTAAATTGTGCCTAGTTTTACCATTTCCCTTTCTCTGGAAAATATTTATTTCTATATTAATACCTTTCAAGTATTTAAATGTCTCTATCATATCTCTTCTGTTCCTCCTCTCCTCTACAGTATACATGTTCAGATCTTCCAATCTCTTCTTGTATGCCTTTTGGCAGAAACCCCATGCCATTTCCGTTGCTTTTCTCTGGACTGCTTCAAGTCTTTTTACATCCTTAGCCAGATATAGCCTCCAAAACTGAACACAGTATACCAGGTGGGGCATCAACACCTCCTTTCTTCTGCAGGTTATGCCTCTTTCTATATAGCCCAGCATCCTTCTGGCTACAGCCATCGCTTTGTCACATTGTTTTGTAGCTTTCAGATCCTCAGACACTATCACTCCAAAATCCCTCTCCCCATTCATGCATATCAGCCTCTCGCCTCTCAGCACATACTCTTGTATTTCTACTCCCCAAGTGCGTCACTCTGTACTTCTTCACGTTGAATTTTAGGTGCCAAACATTAGACCACTCTTCTAACTTGTTCAGATCCTTTTTCATGTTTTCCACTTCCTCCGGGGTGTCCACTCTGTTACAAATCTTGGTATCATCCGCAAGAAGACAAACCTTACCTTCTGACCCTTCAGCAATGTCACTCACAAATATATTGAACAGAATCGGACCCAACACTGATCGTGGTGCCTCACAGCCACACTAACCCTGAGCCCACTTTTAAGGGGGTTGCACCATAGCTGCACAGTTTTGAGGCCCATCATGGTTTCTGAAACATGCAGCAGAAGTTAACGTGCTTTTGGATAGCAAAAATGTAGGTGGGGATGCGGTTTAACCCACGGTCAGTAAAGGGATGGAGGACAATCTTCAGTCCTGTCTATTCTCGATTATTGTAATATAATATATTTGGGATTTTCTAAAAAGCTTCTTAAAAGATTGTGAGTAATGCAGAACTCGGCTGTCTGGTTAATTTTTGGTCTGAAAAAACACTATCATGTCAGCTCTTATTACCCTCAATTACATTGGCTGCCAGTTGAGGCAAGAATTATGTTCAAATGTGCTTGCATTGTTCGGTCTAGCTCCAACCTCTCAATTTGAATTTCATAAAACGATTAAATCAACCTGGAACAGTCATTTGTTTGCTTATCCATCCATAAAAGTTGCTGTTATAAGAGATATTTGGATAAGATACTTGCTTATCAGGCAGGAAAAGCAAACAACTGGCTGGGTAAGATTGTACCGCTGACTGAGTCTTACCATCTGTTTAGGAAATTATTGAAAATTCATTTGAAAAATTTATTAACTAATAGTAATCTGATCTTTTTGTATTTTCCTATGATTTGTATTCTCACTGATTGTCCAGTTCTCTTTGTTGTGAACCGCCTAGAACTTTGCAGTAGGGGGCGGTATATAAAAATAAAGTTTATTATTATTAAACCTCCTATTCTTCCCTTTGATTGGCAGAATCATTTCTTAAATTTGGGAGTGGATGGCTGTAATGCCTGAGAGATATTGTGAAGCTTGTGGTATTACATTACATTACATTACATTAGGGATTTCTATTCCGCCATTACCTTGCGGTTCAAGGCGGCTTACAAAAGATTTATAAACAGGGTTACAATGGGAGAACAATAGATTTGCTAGAGTGGTAAAGAGTAGATATTTTGATATTTCTTTGGTAGTTAGGAACAAGGAGGCTTAACAGAAGATTTGTAAACTGGGGTTTCAGTGGGAGCATAATTGTTCTTGTTATGAAGGTAAAGGGTAGATCCTTTGTCAATTTTAGCGTTGTTGAGAGTACATGAGGTTATGGCTGTTTCAGGAATTTCTTGAAAAGTTTAGTTTTTAGTTCTTTTCTGAATGTCTTGTAGTCTGGGATGGACATCAGAAGGTTGGAGATCTGGTTGTCCAGTCTTGCTGCTTGAGTGGCCAGGAGGCCATCATGTAGTTTTGATCGTTTTACTTCTTTGATCGGGGGGGGGGGGGGGTATGAATGGGGAATGCGTTTTTCTGTGTCTGGTTGTGGATGCTGGGATGAGGCGGTTGTTCAGGTAGGACGGGCTGTCTCCGTTAAGGGTTTTAAATAACATGCAGTAGAATTTGAATTGTATTCTTTCTTGGACTGATAGCCAATGTGAGTTGATGTAGGCTTCTGTGATATGGTCATGTATGATATGTGACTATGGAACTGGGGGGAGGGGGCATAGGATTGTATGTGACTATGGATATCCCATCTATGGAGGTCTGAGCTGGAATGCATCTGGATCCTTGTTTGAGGAAGTCCTCTGAGTATGATGTCTGAAGTAGAGAATGACACGGTGACAAAATTCATCACCATTCCCGTCCCCGCGGATAACCGCGGGAAATAATCCCATGTCATTTTCTAGTTTCTATTTCAACCTCAGTCCTTCTACACCAGCATTCTTCAAAGCAAAGCTTGTGGGTCAGTGATTGTGGCCATTCATACTCTGAGTCTTATGTGAGCCAAGGATAATGAAGCCATTGTGACATCACTGATGTGATTGGCTCTTAGGCACTGGTGGAATGAGGCATTATGACATCACAATATCTGCTCTGGATACCAGAAACTGTCATTCTGTAGTGTCTATCTCAACCTCAGTCCTTCTACACCAGCATTCTTCAAAGCAAAGTTTGAGGGTCAGTGGTTGTGGCCATTCATACTCTGATTCTTATGTGAGCCAAGGATAATGAAGCCATTGTGACATCACTGATGTGATTGGCTCTTAGGCACTGGTGGATTGAGGCATTATGACATCACAATATCTGCTCTGGATACCAGAGACTGTCATTCTGTAGTGTCTATCTCAACCTCAATCCTTCTACACCAGCATTCTTCAAAGCAAAGCTTGTGGGTCAGTGGTTGTGGCCATTCATACTCTGATTCTTCCCTCTCTCCTTAAAGAATGACATGAAGATGGTTTCCCGCGGTTATCCGCGGGGACGGGAACGGTGATGAATTTTGTCACCGTGACATTCTCTAGTCTGAAGCCCTGACTGGTCTAAAAGTGGATAGTTTCACTGGAATGAAGAGGATGGCCTCCAGGATATCCAGGGAGGAAATGTTTATGTTACTGTTTGGCTCTCTTGTAAAGCTCAGGCCATGTTTCTCCAAATCATTGCTTATTTCTTATCAATGCAAGACTAGTGGTTATGAGAATGTGATGGAGGGGTATGTGAGGAGGAGTACCCATGGGAGAGTGAGCATATTATTTCTGACATAATGAATGAATAGTTTTGAAACAAAGATAAAATGGAACTACTATACTAAGGCTGCTTTCAGGTTTCCTTTCCTCATTCAACTTAAATATCACTTTATAAAAATGAGTATATTGTTTTGACAAAGTATATTTGTCTCTTTTGGGAGTTTCAGTTTTGACACTTTTTTAAAAAACGTCATTCATGTATTGGCTGCAGGCTGTTTTGAATCGCATTCCTGCTTTGTTTTAAAAATCTCTTGATACAACAGTGGTGCTGTGGGTACGCAGGAGTTGCATTCCTTGTATCATCTTTAAGCCTCTTGGATTCAAAAAGTAATTAAAGATAAAAGTTATCCCTGTCTTCTAAAAGATAGAAAAAAACCCTCTTAAAATACTGCCAATCACGGACACATTGCAAGCTGCCATGAAATGAGGCCCTGCATTTACAGTGAAAGGATGACTACAGGTATAAAAGATCCTATCACATTGTGGAATATGCTGCCCTTAGCCCTGTTTTCTTGTCTCCTGTTAGGGGGGTGTGGCCAGAAAATCATTGTTTCATGACTTTAAAAAAAAAATAATTTATATTCCGCATATCCTACAATTCTTTTTTTTTTTTTTTTTAATATATTTTTATTGTAGGAACAAATCACAAGAGACACAATCAGCAACCAAGCCAAAAGGAAACAGCACTGTAGCTCTGAGTTGGGAGAGGAGGTCACGGTCGATGAGCTGTCTAAGTGTTTTGTGGAAGGTGCTGGGGCGACTCCTAACGTTGCTACAATTCTATGCAGATTACTAATTATTCAGGTACTCAAGCATTTTTCCCTACCTGTCCCAGCGGGCTCCCACTCTAACTAATGTACCTAATGTACCTGGGGCAGTGGGGATTATGTGACTATGTCATTTCCGGGAATGTGCGTTTGTTTTTTATGTTGTCACAGCAGCAATGTTGTTAAACGTTCACTCTCTTTTGAAAAGAGTACATCCCCTCCCTTTTATGAAGCCGCATTAGGCTTTTTTTTTATCGCTGGCTGCGGTGGTAAAAACTCAGACGCTCATAGAATTCCTATGAGCGTTGGAGTTTTTACCACTATAGACAGCAATAAAAAAGCCTAACATGGCGGGGGAGGATAGTTTTTTAAAATATACAGCAGTACACACATTTTACAACTAGAGTGCACTGTTGTAAATCATGTGCAGTATTCATAAATAGCGTGCACTATTTTGTGCAAGCACAATGGTTTGCACATGCTTGACTATCTGAAATGAGCACACTCTTCCACGAATAATAGTCACTATTGTCAGCAAATGAAAAAATAAAATTCAATTTTTTTTCTGCTCATTTTCATTTGCCCACAACATGAAATGGCACATCCCTCCTTCCTGTTGCATTCTATTTAAACAGAAATAAAAGTCAATAAGTACAATTACCAAGAAATAATTCCTTTTTTGTTTTATTTTCTTTTAAGCCTGTCACTTCGGCAGATTGCCCGCAATTACTGTATTATTTTCTCCTCTGCTTTCATGATTTTGTACAGCTGTACTCTAATTTTCCTCAGCAATTTTTACATGTGTAACTAAGATACAAGTAGAAAACCCAGTTTTAGAATGACGGGACTTACGCTTGCAAATCACGAATAGGGCTTCTAAAATTAGCACCCAAGGGTGAAGGGTGATGTGGGTTATAGTACAAATTCCTTATGAGGAGAAAGTCAAAGCTTAGAACTCTTCAGCTTGGAATATTTACAGCTGAGGAAAATTACAGCACAGCTGTATAAAATCATGAAAGGACTGGAGACAATATTGTAATAATTAGGGGCAACCTGATGAAATTATGGAGTGGCAGATTTAAAACAACATCATAAAGGGATCATTGACCTTTAATTCTGTTTGTGTAACATATGGTGACAGAATGCAGCAGGAAACAAGAAAATGGGGACATGAACAATATATTCTACTGTGTGACAGGATCCTCTACAGCTGTGGTCATCCATTTGCTGTAAATGCCAGCCCCACTTTCATGACAACTTGCAATATGTCAATGACTGGCAAGCTCTCACAAAGTGTTATAAGAGGCTTTGTTCTATTTTCTAATCCTAATTCATTTCAAAATAGCATCCAAACATGTTTTGGATGACAGGAAATAGCCAGATAACAGGAAAAAGTGTCTGTCTTCTAGAAGTCAGAAATAACTTGTATCCTAACAGTATGTAAACCCAAGAGCAATAGAAGCTCCAGCAGGGCTTGGGTAGGACCAAAATTTACTGTACTCCCCATTTCAGAAAAGGACTGCACAAAAATGTCTTAATTTATAAATGTTGAGATTCATATCTGCTCCCAGGCATGCCTAGGTTTTCCAAAAGAGCTTATTTAGGACAGTCTTTTACAGAAGGGGTTAAGGGAGATCTTTATTTGCTTTCATTTTTCTGTTTCTATAATTCCTTTGTAGAACTCCATTATCCCAACCCCCCCTGGCCTCAAATTTGAAAGCACAGAAAAATGGTATCATCTGTACTTAGGCCCTGTTTTACTAAGCATGGTAGAGGTTTCTACTGTGGCCCGGAGTGCTAAATACTCTGTTACTGCTACAATACTCAAAGGAAATCTATGAGAGTTGGGGCAGCGTTGGAGCAATTAGGGGAAAATTCTGTAAAGGGTTTCTAGCTCGTTCGTCTTAGGCATCCAAATAAAGTGGATAAGTCCAATTAATGACTTTAATAAGCATCAATTAGAACTTAGATGTCCAAACACTTGATGCGATTCTCAAAATAGACATCAACAATTTCACGGAAAAAGTCGTGTCTAAAAGGATAGGCGTGGAAGTGGGTATGGCATGGGCGTAGCTTCAAAATATATGTCCATTTACAGAATTGCATAGTAACATAGTAACATAGTAGATGACGGCAAATAAAGACCCGAATGGTCCATCCAGTCTGCCCAACCTGATTCAATTTAAATTTTTTTTTTTTTTTTTTTCTTCTTAGCTATTTCTGGGTGAGAATCCAAAGCTTTACCCGGTACTGTGCTTGGGTTCCAACTGCCGAAATCACTGTTAAGACTTACTCCAGCCCATCTACACCCTCCCAGCCATTGAAGCCCTCCCCTGCCCATCCTCCTCCAAACGGCCATACACAGACACAGACCGTACAAGTCTGCCCAGTAACTGGCCTAGTTCAATCTTTAATATTATTTTCTGATTCTAAATCTTCTGTGTTCACCCACGCTTCTTTGAACTCAGTCACAGTTTTACTCTCCACCACCTCTCTCGGGAGCGCATTCCAGGCATCCACCACCCTCTCCGTAAAGTAGAATTTCCTAACATTGCCCCTGAATCTACCACCCCTCAACCTCAAATTATGTCCTCTGGTTTTACCATTTTCCTTTCTCTGGAAAAGATTTTGTTCTACGTTAATACCCTTTAAGTATTTGAACGTCTGAATCATATCTCCCCTGTCTCTCCTTTCCTCTAGGGTATACATATTCAGGGCTTCCAGTCTCTCCTCATACGTCTTCTGGCGCAAGCCTCCTATCATTTTCGTCGCCCTCCTCTGGACCGCCTCAAGTCTTCTTACGTCTTTCGCCAGATACGGTCTCCAAAACTGAACACAATACTCCAAGTGGGGCCTCACCAATGACCTGTACAGGGGCATCAACACCTTCTTCCTTCTACTGACTACGCCTCTCTTTATACAGCCCAGAATCCTTCTGGCAGCAGCCACTGCCTTGTCACACTGTTTTTTCGCCTTTAGATCTTCGGACACTATCACCCCAAGGTCCCTCTCCCCGTCCGTGCATGCCTACCTAATGCCTAAAATGTAGGCATTTCAAAACTAGGTCTACTTTTGAGCATGCGAGTTAGGTGGACGTGACTTAGGTGTCAGTGAGGCATCCACATATAGGTAAACAGGGGTTTATTTTTTGGGTTAAAAGAGGACTCCAGTTTGATATAAAGGTCAAAATATGTTTATTAATGCATTACTCAAGCAAAGCACATGAAAAAAAAAATATATATATATATTTATTGCATACTAAACCTAATTTTTCCAAAAGATTAAGAAAAAAAGAGATACACTACTCACAATGGCTGTGTTTCAGAGAAGTAGATGTGTGTGATGCACAATCTTGGCATCAGTGTGACATCATCAATATGTACCTAGATTCTATATATGGTGCTGAAAAAATTGGTGCCAATAGCGCTATTCTATAAACCACACCTAAAGTTATGTGCAGTTTATAAAATACAAGTAATTGTCAGGCCCAAGACAAATAATTACGTGCCACCATTTACACTAACTAAAACCTGGTGTAAATGCCCTTACCTAAATTATGCGCAGATCGGGCATATTCTATAAGAGTGTTTATAATTTGTAGGAATTTCCACAGCCTGATCATTTCCCACCCATGGCCTTGGAATTTATGTGTACCACTTTATAGAATACACTTAGTAGGTTATGTATGAAAATTCTAATTTGTGTCCATTAGTGCCAATAATTGCTTGCTAGTGGTGAATTATTAGCGCTGATTGGCTCATTGAACATTAAGGAAGGAATTCAACAAGGGGCACTAACTGTATTAGCATGCACTAACGATTAGCATGTGCAAAACACTAAGGGGATGATTCTAAAAATGGCACCTAAATCAGCCATCGCCTAAAAAAAGTCCAAGTATGACAATCTTTCCTAATCCACTTTTTACCCTAAATGTGGTAGTGAGGCAGAGCAGCAGGAACCCTCCTCCCTCTGAAAGTCAATGGAGGCCTCCCCAGAGGTTTCGAGGTGCCTCCATTGACCCCCAGGTCGTGCACTGAAGAATACTGCTGTATAGAATCTGGGGATAAATTCACATCTCTAGAGTTCAGCAGTCACTTATAAAGAGGCAGATATTTTAGGGAAATGCATGATTTAGTTTGGAAGAAAAGTGACATTATTGAGGCCACGCCAACTTTTCTCAACCTTTGCTGTGCTGAATAGGCAGTCCTAGAAGTTCAAGGACAGAGAATCCCTAGCAAGAACTATTGGCAACAACTTTGGTAGACACTATTTAAATAGGAAACTTCTACTTGTTCATGGGTTTTTCCTTCCATTGTTTTTGTCCAAATGTCAGGATTCCCAAAGCTTTTTACAGTCACTACCGGGGGTGGACAGATTAACTTGCCAATTTATTTTCATGCTAAATTGAATTATTCCTGAGTGAAGTTCAACTTTAGATTGCAAACATCTGACTGTAGGAAATGAACACTAGCTATTTTTCTCAATAAAAGCAGTTTTTCTGAGAATTAAGTTTGGGATAGTGGTTGAACACCTAC